>NC_136814.1:69861665-70304518 GCF_951394365.1 Tetrao urogallus | reverse complement strand
CCGGGAGTCGCGGTGCCGGCTCTGCAGCGCCGCTGTGGGCTCCACCGCAGTGCTTGGGTCCCGACGGAGCGGCATTGCTGCGATTACGGTGGGCAAATACCGACAGCTGTCTGGGGAAAAAACAGCGAAGGCGAAAACTAGGGAGAGAAAAGGCGGCAAAAAGCCCCACTCGCAGCACTGGAGAGGTCCGGCACGTAGCAGGTGCACCATCTGATCGAGTGGCAGTTATTTATAAGAGATAATATTTGCGGAACAAATGTAAAATAAATATCGAGAAGCATGAATCTAAAGCACGCACTATATCATTTCAAAGAAAATACACACTCGCTGTTTGGTAGAATACAACTGTGCTGTATGTTTGTTTTTTAACGAATGATGTACAGTGGAAGCAGTATTTCGGTTCTGGTTCCGGTTTGTCGTGCCAGTATTTTTATTTCTATTTTTTTTTTTTAAATAAAGTTGCAGGCAAAGTACTGTCGGTGCTGTCAGTGAGGTCTCTGTGTAACGCCCCGAGGGGGCAGGTCGGCTAAACTCCCGAACACAGCCTCCTTGGGTCGGGCGTTACCCGACCATTGGCCATGAATGATTTCTCCGAATATTTTCGTTCCGTCACCCGGAAAAACAAAAGAGTAAACCTGCTCGATTCGTTTTTCTCTATGCCCACGGCTCGAATATATGTGCATATAATACACACATATATATATAATTTGAGCAAAGTCTGTGCGGAGATGCTAAGGGCTCCGTGCCATCAGTTTGCTTTGCCCATTAGTGATCTGTAAAACCTGCAAAAAAAAACAAAAAACAAAAAACAAAACCCTTAGAACCGCTGTTGGTATGATCATCCGTCAACTTGTGCCTCCCTTGGGTGGGAATCCGGCAACGCGCTCAGCTAAAACTGTCGAGAATTCTCTGTTCTATGTAAATCCCGCTGCCCCCGGGCAGCTGACGAACCTTCGCTACCCATTCGGACATCATGAGCCCGTGAGTTCCTGGCGCCGGGCCCTATTTCAGCCCAGGCTGAGGTGATGGCAAACACGAATTGCTCCCAGCGGGTGAGGGAATCCCAGCTGCAGACGGACTCCCCCTTTGCTCGCAGAGAGCTAAACATGCCCAACAGCAATAGGAAATGAAAACTCACATGCCGGGCTTGGATTCCATATAGAAGTTTTAGTTAGAAAAGCTGTAGAATTTAGGATTTTTTGTTCGTTTGGGCTGGACACCCACCTACTCACTATATACCCACCGGGGCGCCGGACCGACGCTCTGCCCCGAGCACTCCGGGCAGCGCAGGATCCCGCCACCGCCACCGCCCCGGCCGAGCTCCGGGTCCCGCTACGGCACCGACGGCGGCACCCGCATTCGGGCGGCCCGGGCTGCGTGCCGATATGTGCCTGCCCTGCCCCCGAAGGGAGCACCCCGCCTCGATCACGCGTCACGCTCGCCGTGGCGTCACACCGGTGACATCAGAGCAGCGCAGTGCCCGGCTGCCCACGCTGCGGGCAGGATCCGTCCAGCAAAAAATCGGTGCGGTCCGCGAGCTCGGGAGCGCAGCCGGTAACACCAACAGCAACCACCCTGCGTGAAAGGGCGAGAAGAGACAAAGGCGGCCCGGGGCGAGTCCGCGCGGGAGAGGAGATGCAGGTCGGAGGCATATTCCAATACGGAGAAAAGAATTCTCCACGTTCACGGGAAAAAGAGAGCTTTTTGAGTGAGAAATAAACGCTATTTTGATCCAAACGTTTTCTTCTTTGTCAAGTCTAGGCGGAAAGAATGATGGTGAGGCTGGAGAAAAATCCTCCTTTAAAATATCACTGATTGAATATCGCTCATTTGTCTGCTCAAGGGCCGCGGAGATTAATTGTGGGGCTTCCATGTTTTGTTTTTCAATGGGAGAGCTCAGAGGTTCTCAGAGTACAATCGAACAAAGAACGACGCAATGCTCCGTTTTCGAGTGAACCATGGAACATGACGTGCTTGTTGGATGTTGTGAGCAAGGAGGGGTGCACACACCGGGATGGCATTCAGACATAAATAGAAACGAATATAAATGCTTTAGAAAACAGCGTTTGAGTGCTCCCCAAAATCATTTAAGATTTGTTGAACTCTTTGACATACGGGTGGCAAAGTATAAGTGACAAAAGAGGTGGATGTAGCCTGTTGTACTGCAGATGAGTTCAGGTGCAGGGCTGGGAGCTGGTGCAGCTCTCAGGGAGGATTCGATCACTTCTGAGCAAGGCAGCAGCTTGGCACACACAGAGGGATGTGTTTTCAAAGCCTTTTGCACTATTGCCCATGTCTAAATTCACCTGCACAGAGGAGATCTGATCAGAAAGCTCTGAGCCTTATGCTGCTGCAGGTATGAAGATGTGAGTGTTTTTTAAGGGTGTCTTTCCAAAGATGCAGCTCTGAAGCAGCCAAGAAACAAAATCTAGGCTCAGAAAAGCCTCTAAGTTGATTTACGTACGTAAATGCTGGCCGCGTTTCCGTAGAACTGTTTTCTGCTTTAACTGGAAGTTGAATGCTTGAAAATGTGCTTTGAACCTGTTGATTTGTCTCTAGGTTCTATTTCCAATATTAAATAGTCTTCAACTTCATACCTGATGGACTGAGCAGAAAGCTGTGGGTTCAGACTGCCTGTGTGACAGGGAGATGTGGGGAAGGGAGACAATCTGTGCGTGACTTCATGTCAGGGAAGGGAGAAGCTCAGGGATTGTTTGTGATCTTCTTGTTTTCCTCCAAACTGTCTGAAAAGAATGATCTTAAGCTTGGCTGAGAGCAGTTACCTCCCGAATTATCACCTGGAGGTAAAGAGCAGCATGTCAAGGCCAGGTTCAAGCTTGCTGGGGTTATTGGACCATAGCAGATAAAATCTGGGAACAGCAAAATGCTTTCAGGTATATTCAAAGTCAGTCCAATGAGGAATGATTCCCTACAGCATGTCGGATGCTATAACCTTGTATTTTTCAGGAAATAGGAGGTGGAAGATTCTTTGCAACTGAAAAACACAGTAGAAGAAGTAGATTAGGAGATCTGAGGCGTGTATTCAGCTACGTTTAGCACTGATATTATGAAATGTTATGGAACACTGAGCAAAGTTCACAAGTTCTTTCTGTAGACCTGCACCTGAACATGTTATTTTTTGTGTTTCATGTTTCACACATATGTATATTTATCTTCCTTGTTCTACCACATATTATTCTATTCCCAGGATATTTTCCAGTCAGGGCTTGGATCTGTATTCTTTTTTAGAAATTAAGGACTGCTTGCCCCTGATTAGAGCGATTTGGAACCAGGTGATTTGAAGTCCTGTTTTGAAATGGGGAAAATGTGAATTAGAAAAGCAATGTCAACAAATTATGGTTGGTTCCGTGTTCTAAGAAGTAATTAATAGCTTCCCCCCAACGCCCCTTTTCTTCAGTTTGCATCTTTTTAGCCTCACCGCAAACAAATAAACAGCTGCAAGGAGAAAGCATTAGGAAGGAAGGGCAGAGGCAGAGTTGGGGAAGAGATGCTGTTCTGCACCCCTCATACGGCTGTGTGAGGTGTAAAACCTGCTGTGGAAGTTCACGTCGAAGCATATCTCTGGTTCTTGTAGTGTGAGCAATGTGCTTTAGCTCTCGTCGAGAAATTGAAGTACAAAAAAATGCATTTCAGCTCTGAGTCCTGCAGATCTCTGCTCTAAACTATGCAGCAGCTCACAAAGCGAAACAAAGCAAAACAAAGCAGGACAAAACAAAACAAAACAAGAAAAAGGCAGTGCATTTTTGAGTATATTGATTGAAAAGCCGAAGAGGCTGGGTACTTCAGGGTTCTCAGAGGTACTTCACCTGCCAGCTACTGCGCAGGGCTAAAGAACCCTTCTAAGAATGCCCATTTGCAGCTAAGCAGCAGTTTAAGATTGTGGACAAATAGTTCTGCAATGATGTCTGGCCTACAGCCCATCCTTTTTTTTTTTTTTTTTTCTCATCAATAGAGAAGGCCTTTGTAGAAATAAGCAAAACAGACATTTCTGGCTGTGAGAAAGAACAGTGGGGATCGCCTTCTGCCTGTGCTGAGAGCTGAGGCAGGATTGAGGCTGGGGCTCATGGCTCCCCATGGCCCACGGTGGGAGCTGCTGTGGGGTCACAGCCTACGCAGAAATCTACTTCAGCTCTGCATAGGGCAGAATTCATCACATCAGTGCACTGATGTGTTGTGGGCTGTTTTGCTTTCCTTCTATTCTGTTTTTAAAACAGAATCTCAACCTGATGTTCCTGTGGTCTGTATTGTTGACAGCCACGTAGCAAAGACTGATGTCTTCCGGACAAAGCAGAATCATTTTTCAGTGTGCTGGTGTGAGAAACTTAAGAAGATGTAAACAAGTTTGCCATATTAAGTGATTTCAGTATTTCCATAGCAGACTGTTAAAGCCAAATGAGACAGCTTAGCTGCTGGAGAATTTGAGTGAAAGGTAAGTGACTGAATGAGTAAACTGTAGTGGTAAGTGGGGGAAATAAGGCAGTTATGCTTGGTTTTTCAGGGCAGCCTGTACTAATTTTAGAATATTTGTCATGATTGCCCAAGAACTATAGAGTGAGATAAAAACAGTTAGAATTTCAGTGATCTTGTCTTTATTTGGGGGCAATAAATCAGAAGAAAATGCATAACTTTTGTTCCTGAATTAAAGGCATCTCATGCTTTTGTCATAGCTAATTAAAAAAAAAACAACAAAAAAACTATTGTCAAGATATGTGTATAAACAGTGGAAAAATGTGATTAATAAATTAAAAGAAGAAACAACCTCTGTACAACATGCAGGGAACTTTTTGTCCCAGTTAGCAAATAAAAAGTTTATCTTAAATTTGAAGAACTTATGTCTAAAACATAACCCTTATATATGGTTACGTGCATCCCTTCCACGTAGATCTGCCTGATTCACCACCTGTCAGAGGAGGCATTCCTGCTGCTTGTACTCAGCCCTGTGTTTTGGAAGTAAATGAGTTAAGAATCCAAGTGCAGAAAGTAGCAGTGAATGAGGATCTGCATTTAGAAGGGTTCCTGAAATAGTTCATTTGGAATACTTGCTATGTTTAAGCCAAGCTAGGAATTTGTAAAAGCAGAAACACCTGTCACTGATTAAGATGTATTATGTAAGTAAAGGAAAAGGTCCTTCTTATGCTTTTAAAATGTCTTCCCCTTCTATGCGGCAGATGGTGCTAGATTTTGAATATGTGTCAATTTGATTTATTTATAGTTTGAAGAATGCACGGTGAAAGACATGGCATGTACAGTGTTCAAATGGACTATGTAGCAAAGTGATCTTTATAAACTCATCTGTTTTGGCACAGTCTTCTGTGGTGTGCCTGTTTTGCCTGATGTCTCCTCTGCACTGTTCCAACAGTCAGATTTGCCTCTGTCTGTAGCGCTTCTGAAAGATGCCAAAACTAATGAGGAGCTGAGTGGCACAATTATATTTAGTCCCAAAGCATATCTTCTGTCTAAAGAAAATGGGTAACAGAGACAGAGGTAATAGGAATTTACACAAATTTCACATATCTTTTGTGATAGACTCTCCATCTACAGCATACCTAAAGCATCACGATTTTCCTGCTCCAAGTCTGTATGTCAACAGCACTGGATATAGTTTTGGCATGTAGAACAATGCTACTGCAAGAGCAAGCCAGAGTCCAGCTGCCTATAAATCCCTTCTACTCCTCTGGCATGTGACAGGACCCTGTGCACAGTGGGCTCTGGTGTGAATTTGCTGCTTGTACTCTGGCCATACGGTGCTCTTCCAAGAAAAAGAAGTATCTGAGCATCCATGGGGGAATGCATGCTTGGACCTGTGATCAATCTTCCTCTCAATAGGTCTATGGGCTCGCCTGAGCACTTGCAGTCTTGCACTTAAACTTGCTGGAGGTAGAAGAGTTGCATGTGTGGCCTCCATACAAAGCAAAGCAGAGGTTGTCACATGGCTTCTAACATTATGCTGCCTTTGTACTATCCTGCCCACATCTACAATGAGTTGTTGTTGGAGTTCAGTCAACTCTCGTTACATCAGCTACGTTTCAGCGTAACTGAGCCTGCTGGCTGAGTCCTTACTCAAAGAGCTCCATGTCCGACTCTTGAGGGACTGATTACAATGGACATTTGGTGTATAACTTTTCTGGATCTTTTGAAAATTCCATATGTGATAATTTGCAAAATAGGCTGATTTGGCATTCTATTGTAATAACCCTCCTTAAAGTCAGTTAGCTTATAACCCTGGAAAGACACTTGAGCTTTTAGGAAAGCAGTGACAAAGAGAGATGTGAAGCTCATTTACCTCATCCAAGACCTACAGAGTGAAGGAAGGCAGTGTCACTCCAACCTTTCCAGAGGCTCTTTCTGGAATGGGAAAAGACCCTTTTGGGGTCCTTAGTTCCAACATAGAAAAAACCTTGTTTAGATACTGAGGAGAACTAGGATATATTTGCAAAGACGTTTCAACTGTCACCTCAGCTGGCACATCCTGTGATCAGTGCTGTTGTCTGGTGATCAGCACATTGGTAAGAATGGGTGCGGAGGAGAAAAGGAACTAAATTAAGGTTTAGTGAAACAGAGACCAGTGGGGTTGTCAGAAGAGTGACTGTGGCAGAATTCTTTCATCTTATCAAAGACTTGATTACTAAAGCAGCCACAGAAAATTTAATCACTGAAGCTAATGCCATTATGTCCAGGTGTTGCTGAAATTCCTCAGAAGTGAGATTTCAATCACAATAATGGCATAATTATTTAGCGACTCCACAGATGGGGAAAAAAATATGAAGAACAATCCTCAGGCTTAGATCACCTGAGTCACTCTCTCAGAAAGACAATTAAAGTGCTGTCCAAATTCATATCTTGCTAAGGCTTTCAAATGTCATCCCCCTCAGTGTGAACGCTTACGGAGAAATCCTTCAAATTTTAGTGTTCCATGCACAGTACAGTTCAGACTCTTCATTTTTTCCTTCAAGGTCTTGTGCAAATTAACTCCCATCTGTCTTTCTTTTCCATCTTCTAGTCCATTTCTTGCCTGCTTCCGCCTGGCTCAAGCTGCTCCCCGATCCTAGTCCCCATTTCTGATTTCTTTCCTGGCTTTCTTCTTCTTCTTCTTTTTTTTTTTTTACTTTTGCAAGATGATAATTAAAAAGTCTTGTTGGACCATAGACACCTGATTTTCTGTAGTGAAGAAGATTAAAGTGTAAAAAGAAAGAAATAAAAAAATAACAGTGTGCCTGTTCTGTGTGCTCTCTATGAACATTACCTGGATAAAGAGAATGCACTATGTGTAAGTAACAACACTCTACCTGGTAAAATTTTCAACAGTACAGCACACTCATGTTGGTCAGCATGGATGTTGTAGAGGAATTACAGCATCTTTTGATTAGAAAGGAATCTCACTGTCAGTGTGCTATCGCCACTTTTTTGGTCACAATTCTGTTTTTCTCAGATGCCTTCAAAATGAGCTTACTGAGGAAAGTGTTTGAAAGTGTCAGGCACTGTGCACAGTAATGAGCGTTTCTGTACTTCAGTGAGTTGTCTTCTGATCCTTTTGCAGCTCCAAACTTTGCTTTAGGACCATTCCTCTTTCCATGAAGAGATGCCCATTTTGCTTTGCAGAATCTATTGGATAAAACAGTCTGAAAGTCTCAGGGAATATTTTACTCAAAGTCTTTTTTTTTTTTTAAAGAATTATTTAAGAAGGCAGCTTGACTTTTTCCTGCCAACCTAGGCAATTAGTCCTCAGTCTTACTGGCTCAGGAGGAGAGAGCTGGTTTTTTGGGGTCTGCCTCCTTTGAGAGACATCTCTGGACATTGCTGTCTTCCTCTGAGTCTCTTGTCCTCAGCCCAAATCCTGACTCTGACCTCAGAGTATTTTAAATGGAGAGGCAGATCACCATCTATGAAAATAGATAAATGCAGAGTATTAAGAGGGTGTTAAGAGGGCCTGCTCTTTTTCCATGATCTCTTTGAGGGCAAATTATGATATTGGACTGTGGCAGAGGTTTTTAGCAAAAAAAACCAAACAACCCCACATCTTACTTGTTGACATGTGTCTCATCTCTTGAAACAACGCTTCGGGGAAGGACCTTAGCTTCAGGATTCAACTGAACATGCACTCATGAGAGAAGGCCCCTGATTCCCCACCAGCCTTGGCCATGTCCCTGGGTAAGAGCAAGCGCTCCTGATGCAGAGCCAGGCTCACGGGCTGCCTCCGAGGAAAGAGAGCCCAGGCTTGAGGACATGTGCTGGGAAGATGGCAAAGGACAACATGAGATGTGACGTGAGATATGTTGCATCCCTGGAGGCTCTTCCAGTGCTGAGATGAGCCGGTCCTACAGAGCAGATGTTCCGTGCACTGTATTATGCTTGTCAATAATAGAAAACATGGGGAAGGAATAGAAAAGGGTGATAACCCATTGAGCTGCCCCGTTTCCTGTGTTCTTCCATACTAGCCCCTGGTTTACAAAGTAACGATGTACCTGTTGTAAAGGCTATGGAGGGCTGTGAAGGATTCATGGGGTTCAGCAGGGGACATGGAAAGCTCTGATCAGGTGTGCATCGAGACCTCTCAGGACAGGTGAGACATGCTAAGGACAGTGCAGACATGACTGAGAGTCTACAAACATGACAAAGGACCCAGCAACATGGATGAAGAAGTGTGACTGGGAGTCCTGGATGCATTCACAGGAACAACTCAAATGAACAACTTCATAATAATATTAAAATTGCCACCAGGATTTAACATCTGGTACATTTACAGCATGAAAGTAAATGCTCACATTCCTAAAATTCTTACTAATACTTACTTATTTTTGGGATTATCAAGAGTCACACAGAGTCACAGAATTGTAGGGCTGGAAGGGACCTCTAGAGATCATCTAGTCTAATCCCAGATTTTATTTTAGTATATCACAAAAAGAAATGATCTCTCTGTGTTCAGCACTGCGTAGTCATATTGATGCTGACTTTACCTTGGTGTCAGATATTGTCTTAATTTGTTCACCAGACAATGGATTTTGCAGTGTATAGTCAGGGCAGTGCTTTCTCTTCCTTTTGTCTTTCTGTTACCATTGCCTATTTCCTTTTTAAAGCTTACAGCCTGTTTCTGCAACCTTTAGAAATCGCAGTGGGGATTGCTTAGGAGTTGCATTTCTATTTAGTGTTTCTGATCTCTGCTATAAAGTGATCTGGCATTGAAGTTTCCAGTCCTGAAAAATATGTGTCTTGCTCACTGCATTGCCCCACAAATGAGACCTTCATCTCTTCTCCTCAGCTCTGGACCCAGTCTGTAGCTTCTTGCTGGAAGTGAAATGGCTTCTGCTACGGGATCAGAAGCACACGGCGGGCAGAGTGTGGGCTGGGAGACAGGAGACACAAGTCTGAAGGACTGCCACTGGGTCACGCAGTGGATTTCTCTCTACTTTACCACATTTTCAGATATGTTACGTTGTCTAAAAGCTCTCTGGGCTGTCGTTCATGGAGAAATATTGTCTAAGAAAGACTTATAATTTATTTTTCTATTCTTTCATTGAGATGTTGCTTGTGGTTGCTTACACTCAAATATCTGATAGTTGCACATGTGGACGAGCACCTGATTAAATGTAATGAATAACATTTATTTCATGGTGGACTGGCCTTTTCTGGAAAAGAACAGCAGTGACAGTAGGGAGCTGTTCCTATTCTTTCAGGATTTTTTCTGTGGTCCTTCTACCTCTTATATTAGGTTTACTGCTGGAGGTCAGGAGGCATTTTCTGAACGAATGAGAAACCGAGAGAAATGGAGAGCTTGAAATAATGTGTCAGAGATAATAAGTATAATTTATTTCTTGATGGTAGAAAGATAGAAATTGATCCCTTTTCAACACCTAGAAAAAGTTCAGTTTTTAGTATTCAAGAAAATATTCTTTTCTTGCCACTTGCGTCGTGCTGAACAACCAGCTCTAATAAAGAACTTCCACTATTTGCATCTTTATGATTATTTCAGAAACACTAGCTCATTTGTTCATAATAATGTTACTGAAAAATACCAGTAATTATATAATGACTGTAGAAACCACATTTTAGGTAAATGAGGAGAGAAATAATTTTTTTTTTTTTATTATAACTCTCCAATTTATATGTAATTACCAGCTATAAAAGAACCTTCCTGGTATGCGTAATGACCACCTTTTGTCCTTGCATGAAAAGTCGAGGTGTTTTCATTCAAGGTTTTGTTCTCTTCAGCTTATTCCTGGCTGGTTGGGGAGACAGAGACAGCTGTTTTCATGACAAGTCACACAGCCCTTTCTCAGACTATTGAAAGTGTTGGTTTGAAAACCAGCTGGGTGTATTCTCATTCTGTCAAGCCCAGGCCATAGAAACAAGAATTCTCAGCAAGCTAGTTGAAATGTGCCACTGTTAAAAAGAACAGTTCTTGATGTTGTTTTTAATGTTAATAGAAATAAGCAATTATTAATTACCTGTAACTGCTACTACTTAAGAGTAGTACAGTAGAGAGCATGCAGATGACATAAAGCAGCACGTGTTGTTTTTACATTTCCTTTGGACTCTACTGGAGATGCTCTGAGGCCTTTTTGTGAAGACACACTAAATATTTTAAAAGAAAATATACAAGACTTACTCTTCAGTCTCAATTACAATTATTAACTACTAACTTCCTATAACAGGAAGATTTATAATCAGAATGAGATATACTTCATATATATGCTATATATGTGTTTTTATATACACAAAATGTATGTTTTTTTTGGACAGAAGGTAAAAGACTATGGTTGGGTAAGACTGTAGCTCCCTGTTTGATTATATCCCAGTTATTGCTAGGGGAGAATGATACTTTTGTCCTTTTTATTTTGTTTTGCACTGGGAAAGTACTGCTATAGGTGGTTGCTGTAAATGACACAGCCATGGACTGCGCCTAGATTGTAATTACTGAGGCAGAAGGAAGATGCTCAACATAAACCTGGTGAAGATGTGGGAGCTGGTGCTCACTAGCAGTCTGGCACACCATTCCAAGGTGGAGGATTCTCAGATGGCTGATCTTGAGCAGGAGGTAGCTGAGCTGCTGGATAATTTTGTACAACCGTATCACCCATAACATGTGAGAAAAGCAAGAAACAGCAATCTCTTTATTATCACTTTTGTGATGGCATGACACGATGAGCAACTGATACAAAAAAGACATCTGAATCTATCAGACTGTCATGATCCCAACTGCAAATGAGATCAAACGTCTGCAGAATTTAGTGTATTAATTTAGTTTCTCCACAGTCATTCTCTGCTCCTGCTCCTCCATGGGCTCCTCCCACAATGCCATCCTTCCCCAACTGATCCCACATGGCTTCTAGTGCACCTTCCTTATAGTGGGGTTGAATGCAAGTTTGCAGATGACACCAAGCTCTGTGGTGCAGTTGACACACTAGAGGGATGAGATGCCATCTAGGGGGACCTAGACAGGCTTGAGGAGTGGGCCCAGGTGAACTTTGTGAGGTTCAATAAATCCAAGTGCAAGGTCTTGCACCTGCAATTGAGGCAGCTGAGGCAACCAATACAGGCTGGAGGATGAAAGATTGAGCACAGCCCTGCCAAAAGAGACTGGAGTAATTGGTGGATGGGAAGCTGGACATGAACCAGCAATGTGTCTCCCTCACAGCCCAGAAAGCCAACTGTATCCTGGTCTGCATCAAAAGAAGCATGGCCAGCAGGTCAGGGAGGTGATCCTGCCCCTCTGTTCTGCTCTGATGAGGCCTCACCTGGAGTGTCCAGATGTGGAGTTATAGAGTCAGAATCATAGAAAGGTGCTGGAAGGGACCATTAAGATAATCTCGTTCCAACCCTCCTGCTACAGACACCTGTCTCTAGACCAGGTTGCTCTAAGCCTGATCCAGCCTGGCTATGAGGACTTCCACAGGGAAGGAAGCAAAAGCCACTGTGTGTAGGAGAGACATGGATCTGTTGGAGCGAATTCAGAGGAGGGCCACAAAAGTGATCCAAGGGGTGGAACACCTCTCTTATGAGGACAGTCTGAGAAAGCTGGGGTTGTTCAGCCTGGAGAAGAGAAGGTTCCAGAGATACCTGAGAGCAACCTTTCAGTACCTAAAAGGGGACAACAAGAAGGAAGGGGACAGAGAGGACAAGGGAAATGGTTTCAAATTAAAGGAGGGGAAATTTAGATTGGACATAGGGAAGAAGATGCACTAAGGGTGGTGAGGCACAGGTTGCCCAGTGATGTGGTGGACGCCCTGTCCCTGGGGACTTTCAGTGCAAGGTTGATCAGATCTAGCTGTGGTGTCCCTGTTCATTGCAGGGGAGTTGGACTAGATGGCTTTCAAAAGTCCCTTCCAACTCTGAGGATTCTGATTCCGTGATTCCCACACGCTGCAGCTCTCCCAGCACCGCCCCAACACGGCTCCGTAGCGCCGTGCCCACCTTTCGGGCACCGCTCCACCTGGGTCTCCACGGCTGCAGCTCCCCCGGCCCTCCCGCCCCACCGCGTGTGCTGGGAGGGAACGGCCCGCTCCTCCGTGGGCTCTCCATGCGCCCGGAGCTCCTCCCGCGCCGGCCTCGGCACCCGCGGGGCCGTTCTCTCCCATCTCGGCTCCCCTCTCCCGGCTGCTGTCGCACGGCGGTTCGTCCCTTCCTTCCGTCCGCTCTCGCAGAGCGCACCCGGCGTCGCTCACGGCTCAGCTCTGGCAGCGGCGGTCCCTCTGCAGCAGCTGGAGCTGGCTCTGCTCTCACATGGGCAGCGCTGCTCACTGAGCCCAGCCCTGCAGCCCCCCTGCTACCGAACAATGACACATAAACCCAACACAGGAACAAAAAAGATGTTTTCCATATTTCAGTGTTTTCACAGATTTGATTCTGCTTTGGCAGAAATATTCCTAAGAAGGTGGACAACTGGAAAACAAAAGTCTTCCTACAGTGTTGTTTCTTCCAAGCTGTAAATAACCCATGTTTTGAATTAATAACATGAGTGAATAAATATTTTTGAACTTAACTTGGCTGTTCTGCTGTTCTCATGAAAATTTCTCAAAATTTGTGCTCTGAAAATTGCCCTTTGAATTTTAGAAACTTTGTTGTGTGCAGTGTGCTTTTCCAGAGGATAAGCAGTCTGGGCTGTGTTTCATCAGTGCAGATTAGTGTTATGGCTGGCCAGAGGAGTGAAATAAGTAGAAGAAAGTTGAGTTGCCTAAGAAACAATTAATTCTGAACGTTGTAATACTGAACATTTGATTCTGGATCCTAATCTGTCCCCATCCAGGTACAGACTTAGATGTTTTAAAGTTCTGTATTGTTTTGGTTGAGGTATCTATTGGAAAGGTTAAAGGTCTAGAAGCACTGTGGTCCGATAGTGAAACAAAATCTCCCCTGCCTTGTCTGAACCTTTCCTGAAGGTGGTGAGAGCCCTAAATCCAGGCCAATGTGAAGATAACTGCTTTGAAGTGAGCTCAGTGAGGGGATGCAACAATTTAAAGCAGTGGTTTGAACTGTACTGTGCAAAGGCTTTTTTTTTTTTTTGCGACACTGGACTTGTACAGGAAGGTAAGGAAACATCAGCTAGTGGCAATGGCTTATTTGTTCTGCTACTGATGGAATTACCTCTACTGAGGCTAAAACTAAAACCAATCTTGCAATATCAAATCACTAAAACTTTAACATTTCCACCTCATATGTAATTGAAAGTCTTCTTTGTTGCCAGCAGTCCACATTGTATATTTGGTTATGGCTTGAGAAGTGGAACTGTGTAATGATCAGGGGATTTGTGACACAGAATTTATTCCTAGTGAGAATGTATGTTTATCTTGCAAGTAGCAGAATGTTCTCCTTCCAAATGAACTACATGTATTATTTTGATAATTTGATAATTTTGATAAAGATAATTATTTGAGGCAAAAATTCTTCCATATGTCTGAACTTGTGACAGCAAAAATGGCACTCAACTTCATTTGGAAGAAACTTCTCAACGTTTACATTTACTTTTGATGTTTACAATAAGTCTTAACATTTTCTTTATTCCAAAATTCAATATAAATTCAACTGTCTCTAGCCGATTCTTGAAAAGCACTGGCAATACTTTCGATTTTGAAGCTATCACATTTTAATAGATTCAAACTTAAAGGGTATTTATGCCAACATGAGTTATGTTTCTGACTTGCCTTTGAGAAAAGCTGACAATTGTCTTCACTGAACACTGCCCGATGTGCTGTGCTTTGCTCTTCTAACTTTGTAGACAAAGTCTTTTATATCTTCAGGGGAAATCATACTGCATTTCATCTCAGCCTTTTTCACCCACTTTGTACAAAACTGATTCCAGCTCTGGAAGAACAGAGCTTATCCTGTGGAAACATACATCAATTTCTGCATTTTTTTTTTTCTGAAACACTGGGAAGACTTGCAGCATATTGCAGTATGTGGAGCAAGGTTTTCAGTGCTTCATGTGACTGTGCTTTGCTTTGAGTACCCTAAGAAATTTGACTGTAGAAATGACGTGGATAAAAATAACGGCAGGGCAATCAGTCAGAATAAATGTGACACTTCTGACATCTCTATGTCACCTCTATCAAACACTTATCTATTTGGTGACTCCTTAAGCTCTATTTCTTAAAAACAGAAGTCTTCCAGTTGCTTTCTTTTAGCCTTTCTCCAACCTCTTTGTGAAATAATTACCTTAAAGGACTTCTGGGAGTGTACTTAACAAGCACATTTGTGAATCTATTTTCTTTTTTTTTAAATAAAGAATCTTAATGAGAGAAAGCTAACAAAGAAAGCAAAATAAATATTTGCATTATTCTTGTCTTTTCAGTACCAGGTATTCTTCTGCTTGCACTACAAACTTCATATGCTTGGTTCAGAGTTTCAGAGTTTTAGAAAACGTACATAAAATGTTGTGAAAGAAGAGGTGATATGCTTGCTGTTATACTTCTTCTCTTGGTGTATTTTGGATGGAATAAAATTTTATTTCTTAAATGCATCAAAATTGCCAGTTTGGGTAGTAATTATTGAGTGGTTTATTTTGGCTTTTTGTAGCTTTGAGAAGACATAAAACCCTCCAGTTTCCTAGCAGGTGCATCACACTGTTGTGAAGGATGTTCCACATGATTGGTTCTCCACAGTACTTTCTCTGCTCTTAACACTGTCAACTCCATATTGCTCCTATTTATATCCTTCGTGTGGTGGTAAAATTATTACTATTTGAGATTTGAGAGATCTGTCTAAGAATTTTATCCTTTACTATTTGAGATTTGAGAGATCTGTCTAAGAATTTTATCCTTTACTATTTGAGATTTGAGAGATCTGTCTAAGAATTTTATCCTAACTGGAAGAACATTCCCTTCAACTCAAAGCCTTCTGTGGTTGTCTCCAACTCCCCGCTTCTGAGCTACAGTATCACTCAGTGTCCCACTTCTATAGGTGTCACCAAGAGCCAGCTCTCCATGTTGACATGCCATTGACTGATTCCTTGTTAAAAATATGGCAGTGAGCAAGCTGCTTAAGGAATACATCCCTCTCAGGGTATCTGGCCTTTTTAGCATTGAAATGACTGCTCTCTCTTTTTCAAATTGTGGGAGATCTGGAGGTTACAGCACAGGGAGGCTCCAGGGAAACTGCAAGTACAGTTTAGGACAGGTCAGACAGAGGCATTATTAACTATCATCAGGCTGTTATCTTTTCAATGAAAGGAAAGTTCTTTTATTTAGGACAAACTTCTTGGCCAGACTTCTACGACATGAAATATTAATAATTTTATCCTGAAATTGGTTTTCCCTTGTAAGATGCTCTTCCTAAAGATATTGAGAAGGCTGCAGAACAGTTAATGCACAATATGAAGTGATAATCTGAAAATATTACTATTGTCTGCCTTCTTTTGGTGCTTACAGAACCTTGTCTCACCACCTCCCTCAGAGACTTTATCAGGATGATGATGAGTATGAGAGAATGATCTTTGTCCTGAAGAAACCTGCAGGTGTTGCTGCTTGTGATGACGCTCTGCTGAATGTAGGTAGGACACATGGCAACTTTTTGGTTCATCTGAATCCTTTAAATGTCCAACAGAAGTATTGGTCTATCACCAAATATCAAAACCACCAGGAAATAACACCTCTAAGTAGAGTTCAAATAATACCTTCTTTTTATCACATTATTTACCTTAAATAGCAAGTGGATAGTGAATATAACACACAGTAACTCATGATAAAGCCTGCAGGTAAATGACTGTCTTATTTGTGATAAACAGTTCTCTATTTAATATACTGGAGTTGTTCCAAGGACACCTTTTCATAGGAAAAGCAGATGTAGATGAAGTTTTACACAATTTGGGCTGTCATTTTTTTTTTCATAAAACATTTAATTAGCAGCCAGACTCTTGAAATGGCATTAAAACAATTGTTTGATATTAAACAGCACACACATTCAGTGTGTGAATGCAGTTATACTGAAAAGCTTGAAAATATAAACAAATTGTAGTGTGTTTAAAAAAGAAATTTTAATTTTCTTCCAAGGTTTTTTCTTATACAAGTTGAAAGCTTGAAAAAAAGTTCAAATAAACTAAACTAAACTAAAAAAAAAAAAAAAAAAAAAAAAGGGGAAAGAAAGGGAAAAGATTGTTTATTTAAATGCCAAGAGCTTATTAATGTTTCTCTCACTGATAAGAAAAGGCTGACCTATATTCTGATTACTGTATTGAACTGCTGTGCTCTTACCTGGAAAACTTGTTCACATTATCTTCTCAAAATGTGAAAACAACAAAATAAGTAGCATTTGAAACCAGAAGTTGGTAAAAAGGAGAAGGAAACTCAGCTTTACAGCCATTTCTGCCATAGGTGGGGTGCTTAGGGCCAGAGCCAAAAGTGGATTACAAAAGTAACTGTTAGATTTTTGGAACTGATCAATTGATTAAAAACTTCTGAATCATTAAGATACGAGTCTTGAAATCTTGATGCTTTGGGATGAGGTTCAAAGCATCCTTTGAAGGCACTTCTTAGTAGAAGCGTAGCATTCTGGATGAAATCGCAACACAGTTAATCCCAAAAAATACAGACTTCATAGTTTTCTACCATCATATAGTCATAATCTCATCAGTCTTTTACTAAAGTGCACTTAGATCCAATTGCTCTTTCTAGACATTGTGATCATCATAGAAAATGACAGAATATAAATGATTATATAAAAAAAATGTAACAAACTTAATCCCATAGAATCAAAGTTCTCTTAAAATATGCAAAACATTCTAATTTGCAGCTGATTCTCAAGGATGCTGTGAAGGCCTTAGATTTGCCCTGAAAAAGCTTTTCATCTCATCAAACTAAAAAGCAGCAATCACCCTAAACAGATACCTCCAGATGAAGAATTTGTGTTTCTAACAGTGCCACCTGTATATAACATGGTAACAGTACCACAAACAGCACTCTTCCTTAAGTCATATATTCCTATGAATCATATACTATCATATGTGGAATATATATTGAAAATCATTTGCCCAAGCACAGCCTGTACTCCAAGAAGACTATGGATTGAAATATATTTTCTTAACCCTTCCTCCATCAGCTTTGGCACACCATCTATTCTCACCAAACTCATCATCAAGAACAAACTTCCTACAACCCAGCAAGTACTGATGAACCTGTTGTGGCACAGCCTTGCAATCCAAAACAAGAATTACATGTGTACAAGGTTTATTTCTCAAACTACCATGGTAAATGTGTCTCACCATGTGTGTGCATCAAGTATAACATTCCTATCCAGTATGTCAAATACGTTAACAGAAATTATTTTAATGAAATTAAGCAATCACTACAAATAGGAATTTGCTAATACAGAATGCTGAAGAAAGTCCATTTACTAAGAAGGGACATTTTTCATGAAACAACAATTGCGTATTTGACGTTTTAGTCCTACTTTTCAATGAAGATTTATGCAATACTTTGAAAACATAAACCTGAAAAATAAAATATATTTTTTTCTGTTGGATTCCAGACATCATAAACATGATAGAAACCACAACTATAGAACAAGGTAATACTGCAATTTACAGAGTTGGAGAGAATGAAAAAGTTGCAAGTGATGAAGATTGATGTTGTGCATTCTAGAAACACAAGTAGCTAAGACTGTTAGAGAAAAACTTGCCTAAATTTAACTTAATACTTTTAAGTAGTTAGACCAGTAGACTGACAATGTAAGTTTCTACCCTTGGAGCAGAGTGGTGATGTTAGCAACAAGAGAGAAAATGAGCTTGGTAGCCTCTGAGAGGCAGGATCATGGGCATGGTAGTAGATATTTGCCACTTGTGAAAGACTAGTGTTAGGCTGCTTATGGGTAGAATTAGAATTTTTCTATAAAACCTGACTCTTTTCTGGTAGCTTTTTAAATGTAGGAACAGAAAAGAAACAAGAGAGATTCCCATGTAGTCTATCTAATTGCTGAACCATGCTTTAGAGCAAGTGAGTAATACAATTTATACTTTATATAGTTTAGATGACTAGTTTAGATAAAACCAGTAAGCAAAGCAGGACATTCAAGTTCAGCAATGTGTTTTTTAAAAAGCTGCTAGTGAACAGTGCTTTCCAATTTCTGCTTTTATAAAGAGCGCATGTACAGTTGTACATTGGTTATGGCAATGCAAATAAGAAGTGGTGGGAAGCACCAGCACTGAATCACAGTAGGGAGGAGAGCACAGCAGAGCCTGTGTGAAACCACACAGCGTGGGATTTTCAATACAAAGCACTCATGTGGCAAAATAAAGGATTTAGAAGAGAATAGTTCATGCACATATTAGAGAAATTAGCATCCATAGTACCATTTCACACTCAACCCAGGGGTTTTAGAAAGAGCCAATTATTGCCAACACCTGCTTTGGATAGCAGTTTTGTTTTGGCTGGCCAAGAGGTCTTGCAAACGAATCAGGAAAAGTATGATTCTGTTTACGAGGTCTACCCCTATGAGATGGTGGTAGCTCACCAGGTGAGGTGAAGGACAAAGTGGAAGAGGCAGTGTGGGAGGGTACCTTGGGAGGGTATCGTGTAGTGGAAGGAAGAAATGGCAGCTTTGTCTGTAGTTAGGGCCGTGTGCTCCTTTGATTGTGGAGGTAACAGTGCCTCAGATTGTGCTGGGTAGTTTATGCACTTTAGTTTAGGACTCTGTCAGAGCACTCGTCCATCTGTCTGACCTTTGCTTTTTCCTGCCTTAAGCCCCCTCAACTGCTAGTTCATACTCAGGCAGTTTGTTTCTCTCAGCAATGCACACCAGTGTCATGTAGAAGCCGTACCTGAAACAGTGCCTCCTGGTGACTTCATAGAAAGTTGGGCTTCTTGCCTGATGTGACGTTCACATGCAGCCTTATTCTCACTTCACCAGCACCTAAACCCCGAATAAACCACCGGTGGATTGTCAAGCCTCCAGGCTGGTGCCTGGGCAGGAGCTGTCCATTGTCCTGCAAGCAAGTTCCCCTCTTCCTACAACCTCATATAGGAATGCACAGAGTAGAAGCACCTCAAAAAAAAAAAAAAAAAAAAAAAAAAAAAAAGATGGATGTTGCTTCTTAAGGTTTGCATGTAAAAATCTCCTTCTTTCTTCTAGCACCTAATATGTAGAAGAACGTAACATTAGTCAGACTGGCTGATTAATGCAACAGAAGGAAAAGGCAAAAACCAAACAAACATATTCAGCTTCTGAAGGACAGACTAACAACAAAGGGCACCATAACGACAACAGAATCTGTCAGTACTTTTCTGGCAATACCGTGTGTATTCATCATTATCTGGGAATTTGTTGGGTATCTAATTGCCTTCTTCACTCATGGGTGCTCAGTCATTTATTTTTTTTTCTTAAGGGTGGCTAGAGTTTTGACCAACAAATTTTTAAAACATATTGAGCTGTAAGTATGGAGCTAGGTACAATTTAAATCTTCAGATACTGTTTATTATATGAGGGCCTGTAAGTAATTCCTCTTATTTTAGTATGTTGGTCCATGACATCAGAAGAAGATGCTGGTTGTATGGCAGCAGAGATGCAATCTTCTCATCAATTGTGTTACATATTGTTGCCATGTGACAGATGGCAGCAGAGGGGCAGTCTGACACAATGGTGTCTGACATGAAAGTACGCATGAAGCAATGGAGTGGAACTGAATTCCTCTGTGCAGAAAAAATTACACCCACTGACGTACATTGACACTTGGTGAATGCTTATGGAGACCAAACAGTGTATGTGAGCACAGTGAGGTGGTGGGTGGTGTGTTTCAGCAGTGGCAACAGCAATGTTTCAGTCAGCCATGCACAGCTCTCACACTACAAAATGAAGAGCACCTTGATTAGCTCATCTGTGTGAACTGGCGGATTATGAGCATGGAGCTGTGTACAGAACTGAATATCAGCTTCAGCACATTTGAAATGATGGTGGGACTGTTGGAATATTGCAAGGTTTGCAACAGGTAGGTCTGGCGAATGTTCACATGGGAATAGAAAGAACAGGTTTGTCAGGACCTACTGAGTAAAAAAATGGCTGAAGGTGACAGTTTCCTGGATCGCATCATTACCAGTGACGAGGTGTAGCGTCACTATGAGTTGGAGTCAAAACAGCAGTCCATGGAGTGATGACGTGAATTCTCCATTGAAGAAAAAGTAAAAAATGCAGCGCTTAGTGGGTAAAGTGATGTGCACAGTCTTATGATAGGAAAAGATATTCTGAATTTGGCACCTTCTTACTTCCACCTGTTTGGGCTGATGAAAATGAGCAACATTTTCCTAGCAATAATGCCATCATAGTAGCTGTGAAACAGTGGGTCATCTCCACTGGCGCAGATTTTTATAAATGCAGCATTCAGGCTCTTGTTCATTGCTGGTGAACATTCATAGGTAATGGTGGTGATTGTGTTGAATAATAGTGTTTTGTAGCTGAGAATTTGCTTTATCAAATTGTGTTATTGTACTTTTTGTATCTGTTGTAGTTTCCATGGGAACAAATAGGCTTTACATTTGGGGGAACCTAAGTAGTTCTTAGTTACACTTGCTTGAGTAGAAATATTTTAACAAACAAAATTCAGGTAGTCTCACTCAGGCAACTCTTTTGTTCTGTCAGATTTTTCTGTTGCAAAATTTGACAATGCAAAGGTTTCCAGCAAAAAAATGAAGTGACTGACATAGCTCATCTGCTATTCAGAACAACAACAACAAAAAAAGGGTAAGCAGGCAATGACAACATCCTGATTACAGGAAAAAAAATCTTTTGAAATGATGACTGTAAGAAATTCACAATGTCTGCATCAGTAAACCAAACAGGAGCAGGGCACACAGCCAGCTTCTGCATCTTTAGCCCACGAGTGCTGCCTTGTAGCAAATGCCTTGAGAGGGGCAAAGCAGCTTTCTTCTGAGGAATCCACTGTCAATCACCTGGGCAGCCTTGATCAGTCTGAGCAGACTCCTGAGATTCATCAGCACACTGGGCTAGACACGTGGAAGATCAGGAACAATCGAATCTGGGAATGCTCTTCTAGCTAGGAGGGAGAAGGAGGAAACTCACTGGCTGTGGGCTGTGGCACACCTTATACTGCCACAGTGTACATTTGTTTGTTTTCAAATATGTACCAGCTGACTAATTACCTTGAATATTTCCTACCTTCTATAGCTAATTTTTGGATGGATATTGCAATTTTAAAGTTACCATGCCACTTCATTGTTTAACGCTCTGTTCTACCTGAGATCAAAAACTCCAAATTGCACAGAAAAGTTGATTTGTCAAATAATTTAGTCACCTCTTCATTTAATGATAGAGTAAAATTGGCAGAAGAAACTTGTTATCAGCCTGGGGTACGGGTAAGCAGTAATTATGTGTAATGAGGCTTTTGTCTTGCAGCATTTTGAAGATCATCTTGAACTGCTCCTCACGCTTTAGCAAAGGGGCTGTCATGATGAATATTCCTTCAACATTTTCCCCACTCCCTAAAGAGAAATTATAGGTTGTTAGATGGAAGCTCATTTGAAGCCTCAATTTTCTTGAGTATCCTGCTCTTGTGGGGAGTACCAGGTGTGCGTAGAGACTGCGGCCTTCAGATTCAAACTCAACTGGCATTCTACAAGTCTTTGATTTTTTTTGTTTTCTGCTGAAGAGGCTGTGGTTGTCTTGACAGCAGGAACAAAGCTTCATTTTTGTACTTTGATATGTAGCAAGGTTAAAATAAAGCCAAAACCGGCTTTCAAGAAATGGAGCATCTTTAAGTACAAAGTTCTAGTAAAGGCTCCTGTGCTAAGATGTATTAAAAACTGATTGTATTCAGGGCACTTTGTTAAACTGTTCACTGTAGCATATGAAGATATTACTCACAAAAATTTGTGCTTCACAAGGGGATTTGTGAGATCTCATACATCTCAAACTCAAAGTTATGCTGTCGTATCCTAGAGAACTCAACAAATTCATTTTGCTGAAGACACCTCTAAAAGGAATCTTGGAGTGCTGAAGAAACAAAATGAGTTACTGAAAGGGGAAATAAGTACTTCATTTTTCATTTTTTTAGAAGTTCCCACATCAATTATTTCCATACTGCTGACTATCTTTGCTGGGACTCAAGTTTTAGATGGTCAGCATAATGTAACATTGAGGGTAACACTGCAAAACCTGCTTCCAGCCGTGGAGTTTTGAGCTTTTTAGCAAAACTGTAACACAGCCTGATTTTTCTCAAATTAAGACAAATTTGACTCTGCAGTGAAGCTATATTTGCACTTAAAGCTTTTAATGAAGGCAGAAGTTAGAAGTTGCTCAAGTTCATTTGCCTATATGAATTCTTGTTGCCACATTCTGTGCAAATTAGGATTTTCGACTCCACTTGCTATAGTTGTAAATGTGACAGAATCACAGTATGGTTGAGTTTGAAAGACGCCTCTGGGCTCATCTGGCCCAACTTCTGCTCCAACAGGAACACCTAGAGCAGAGTGCCCAGACCCATGTCCAGGCAGCTTTTGGAGATCTCCAAGGAGACCAGCCCCTGGGAAGCCTGTGCCAGTGCTCCATCACAGCATGGAAGTGCTACTTGGTGTTCAGTAGGAATGTCCCATGTTCCAGTTTGTGTCCATTACTCTCTTTCAAGCAAAAACCTCCTATTGAGGTTTTGGTTGTCATGAGATGTTACTGAAAATGAATTGTCTACTGCTCAAACAAAACATTATTGTCTCTGCAGTCATAGAAATATGTGGTGCCTCTTGTGAATGATGTTGATTCTTGGAAATGCAGTGCCCAGGTACGGCAGGATTACAGGATCCTCTTGTTGAGAAGGAAGAGAGTTAAAATATATTATGTTGTGACAAGTAGATCTACATGGACCTCTGTGTTTGTACAGGAAGGTTTCATGAAAACTGGCAGATTTCTTCTTGTGTGCAAATTGCTCAAGGAAGCTGGTGCTTGACTTTATGAACCTACAGTCGGGAGGAGTGGGGAAATAAGCACAAGAAGCAACAGTGGTCATTGTTTCTGATGTATCTTCCTTTTAATCCTTACTGAAAGACCTGTCTTATGGTTATGGCTGAGATTTAATAGCACCGTATTTAAATGGTAAATTAAAAAAAAAATACCTACAGTAATACCTTGAGCCTCTGTAGAACAGAATTTCCCATGCCTTTCTGTATACAGATGGGTCTCTTCTACCTTACACTTCTGAAAATGTCAGCCAAATCCAGGTCTTCTTTTCATCAATTTGCCACATATGCCAAAGTAGAAGGAGAAATGAGAATGAGAACTCTTTATATCCCTTACTGATCTTTAATTAAGAAAAAATGAGCATGCAAGGAACATTGTGGTTTAAGACAGCAGGTGGCTAAACACCACATAGTCATTCACTCACTGCCCACCTTCCTGGTAGGATGGGGGAGAGAATTGGAAAAAAATGTAGAGCACGACCATTAGCTGTGTTGAGATCAGTCTATTTACTAAGACAGAGAAAATGAAAAGGATAATAGTGATGACTACATATATGTGTATACATATGTGTGAATGTATATAAGAAGTGATGCACAAGCAATTGTTCATCATTCCCAATCGATGCCCAGCTAGACTCCTGAGCAGTGGAAGAGAAGAGATGAGCTCTTACTCCCTTCAAAACTCCTGCATGTCATATGGTATGGAATATTCATTTGGCCAGTTTAATTCAGCAGTTCTAATTCTGTTCCCCTTCCCCTCCCCCCAACTTCTTGGGTGCTTTGCTGTGAATGGCCTTGGCTCTGTTCAACAGTGATGAACTGCAACTATAAACAGCGGTGTGTTACTAACGTTGTTTTTCTCCTAGAATCAAAACATAGCATAATAACCGATACTCTGAAGAAAACAACTTTATCCCAGCTGAAACTAAGACAAACCCATAATTAGAAATTAGTATATTGATTATGCAATAACTGAGAAAAAAAAGATTATGTCTTAATGTCTATTTGTCAGCTGCTGAAGCAAGTATGACTGCTTAGCAGAAACAAGATTATTTTTTGTTAAATAGAATTTCAGTTAATAATTGCTGTTTAATTAGACCACCATGTTATTTATTTTCATTAAAATCTATCAGCCTCTTGGGAAACAAGGGTTAAAAGATATTCAACAGTTGTATGATCAGTCACCAATTTTTTCCTGAACCTTAACATTTCCTTAAAATTCATATTATTTCAGGCACTTTATATGCTTTCTTTGTAAATGAGTATAATTATCTTTAGGAATACTGAGAGAATATAAGAAAGAACACATTAGAAGCCTCTTACATGCTCTGTGGAGAACTGGGTCACTATACTTTAGCACAGCTTTTTCTTGGAGACAGCCCTGTATATTTTCCATATAAGTATCTGAAAATCCAGAACACTAATTTAAGGTATTAGCTAGTTAATTTTACACTGTTATATAATTAAAATATGAAGATCAAGTACAGCTAAAAAAATTTGCTTAGAGATGTGCAATTAAACAAAAAGAAATGGTATAGATAAGAACACTGCAGTGGATACTCTAGTATATTAAAAATATTTTTGTTTCCTCTGAAGAAGAGTTCACTGTAACAAAGAGCTTATCACCTGGTTCCGTGAAAGAAAGCTCTTTCACACTTCCCCATGTCCTGACAGAGCTATTTTACCCAACTATACATGGGAAAAATATTTATACAATCATGTGACCACATTCGCATGGACCTTCTCCCCCAGGACTTTTGAACCCGTTAAGTGATGGTAGACAAATTTAGCTGGATGGGTATATATCTAAATTCCTGGGTAATCTGTGGAAACAGAGAGTAGAACAGAAGAGAACATTTCTGGCTGGGAAGAGGCTGAAGAATAATCCTATGTGTTTCTGGGTATCAGGAATCCTGCTTGAGAAAGGGCTGCTTCCATTGCCTATGGATGGCAGAGTTTCAGCTCAGCTGCCAGACATAGGGTGCTAATATCTGGTCAACTCATCTGCTCTGTTGCATACAGAAATGCTTTTTGTAACACCTCTGAGGTGGTAGGGCAGTGGGTGCAGTTCATAAAGCTCAGAGCATGAGTCCCTGCTGTCCAGCTGTGCTACAAGGGGCAGAGTGGGGAGACCAGCTGTGATCATACGACCGGTTGTGCTCAGTCTTCTAGCTGTGATCATCCCACAGCTGTGCCCACCTGTGGTTGAGCCTGTGCTCTAGGGGAGTGTGTGGTTGAAACCAGAAGGCTTTACCTCATGGGCTATCTGTCCCTGGGAGTCTGGGTTGAGGGCTATTTTTACCTGTAGCTTTTATGGAGTTCAGGTTGTTCCTCTCCAATACTACAGCTTGGAAGTTGCTATTTGCTCTTTTACTCTGCCTTTTCACTTGGGAATTGCATTACCTTACTGTTCTCCTTTTATAGCACTCAGACCTTAGCAATTTGACTCCTGCAGTGGTTCTTGTTTGGGTTGGCTGGACTCCCTCCCTGGGTTGTGAAGTGGCCCTCAAAGGCTCTGACAGTGGCTAGACACCACATAGAGTGAGGCTGCTGCCATAATACAGAACGTGGCAGAGCATAAGCCCATCTCTCCATCTGTTCGCCAGACCTTTCCTCGGGCAAAAGCAGGCCAAGCACAGCTCTTTCTGCATCTCAGCAGTAGATGGCTCAGCCATTGCTGTTACTCCCACTGCTTGGCACTCACTTGCACCACAACTGCAGCACTCCCATGGTAGGTTTCCTTTAATTTCTTCCCATGCAGGATAATAAGCACAGTAAGCACAGTGAACAGTTGCCATTTGGCATCAATCTTAAAATTTCTGTCTGTGATCTCTTGCTAGGCACCAGGACAGGCAGACAGATCTCTCTGCTCCTCTACAACTGCCTCTGGAGGCCAGCTTGCCTCTGAAAGCTGATTACTTTCACTACAGCTTTGAGAAACTGCCAATGGCCCAAATTCGCTTTCATTTCATGAAAGTGATAACAACTCCTCTGCTCCAGTGGCCTCACATAGATGTAAGAGGAAGGATGTTCAGGCTCTTCATCTGTGTGCATGCAAGCATCAGTATTTCATTTCTCCAGACATAGGGAAAGACAAAATGAGGGAAAATTCTTTAACTTGATTGCTGTTTGCATTGTACATTAGTGATACAGAATGCAACACAGGTTGCATTTAGTAGTGAATATGCCTTCGATCCCCACATGGGGGCAAGCAGAACATTCCTGGGCAAATCAAGGATGAAAATGTATGTAGTTGCTACTAAATGCCCCACTGCAGACTGAACACAAGATACCTCTGGCAGAAAGAGCACAAAGCATTTCTTGAATTGTCCAGATATGTGCAGGGATACAACAGCACTGGTGGGGAGAGTGTGGACAATACCTACTGAGATATGTGTGTTTGAGTTAGCTGCAATAGACTCCCTTCACAATTGATAGAAAGGGAAATAAGCACTCTTAGAATACAGTTCTGAAATCTATTGTCTGTACTAAGCTGAAACTTAATGCAGAAGTGCCTACTTATGACTGTGAGTTATGCAGTTTGGGAGACTAACTGAGATGTTTAAAGTTGTAGAGGTGACATGAAATTAGGCTAAGGTGCCTAACTGCATCCTCCTGGATATTTTGATTCTCTCTCTCCTGTCTCTATGGTTTGGGAGCTAAAGGAGATTTGCCTCCTGTGTGTTGTCAGCATTTGTTGTGGACAGTTGTCATGCTGCATACTCTCTGAGCCTATGTCTCAGATCCCTCTCCCTCCCCCAGATTCTCCAAATGCTAGGGGATCATAGGAGGAGTAAACCAACACAACTGCCCACCCTACACAGCTTACTACAGGAAGAACTCTGTTCGTTCTCATCTCTTCCTTCCCCAACACCCCAAAAAATGTGCTCTGCCCACAGGAAACCATACATGCAAGAGAATTTGAGATCAGTCTCAGCAAATTAAACTACTGATTCTGGCAGAAGGAAAAGTCCCTTATCAGTCAGCTGAAAAGAGAAGTCCTATATGCCTATATTTATCTGTAAGGAGTTTACCTGAGACTCACTGAGCAACCACAAGTTACAGACAGTCTCTTGCTGCTACTTGTTTTGCTTCCCATAATGTCATAATAGGGAAAATTAAATGGGGGTGAAAGGAGCTCTGTTCTACAGAAGAACACCCTCTCCTCCCCCCCTCCTTTTTGCATTTGAGTTCTCAGGATGTGAATTTGAGGAGTCTAATTTTGCTTTTTGCTGATAAAAATTACTGTGTTGATTACAAACTGGAGCATCTAAAAATGAGTGTGCTCATTGTGAACTACAAAATTCCCTTTAAATCATTGAATCTCCCATATCTATATGAAAATCATAATAGAAAGAGGCTTTGCAGGCCTGCAGCTACTTTCTCTGTGAGTGTTCTTGAGTTCTTGAACAAGTTTGCTAATTTCTCAATGGTATATTCATAAGAAACAGAATAGAACAGAAGACTTTTAGCTGAAGCCTATTATATGCTTTTCCATCTGTTTGTGGTGAACCAGAAAGAGCTATGTGTTAGGTCTTGCCTTATGGCAAATCCTGATCTGCAGTTGCTGTTTTCCCACACTTACTTAAGCTTCTCTGCACATCCTCGCACACAAAGCAGATGCCATTGCCACAACAGGGCTGAGAGGCTCCTTCTGAGTGTGAGATGCTTTTATACAGCCAGGTCCTTAGGACTAGCCTCCAGCAAAGCCAGCCAACCAAACAAAAAAGCTGCTCACAGTTGACATCAGATGATCTGAAACTGGTTTATTGATTGAAAAGGAAAAAAAAAAAAAGAAGGAAAAAAAAACCCCAAACAAAACCAACAAACAAAAACAAAAACAAACAAAAACCCAACCAAAAAACCCAAACAACAACCCCAAAAATCAAAGTCCAAACATATGAGATCATCAGCAGTCTGCTGCAGTGCTTCTGATTCAACAGCCTTTTGGAGAAAGGTTTTGGGGAGGGAAAATAAATACATAAAGTGCATAACACTTCTATTTACAAGAGCCCTGTATTGCAGTGAAAAGCAGTGGCACTGAGGAGACCTCACTGCAACTAAATAATATTTTCTTTTTTGAATGAAAGGATAAAACAAGCAGTAAAGTGTATCTTTTACTACAATGATGGCAATTGTTCTCTCTCCCCAGGGTTGAAATCTTGTCGTATTAAAGTAATTGGGAGTAATGTCAATAGGGCCAGGATTTCACCCCTGTTATTCATCCTGGGCTCTCTCTGGCAATTGGCCCCATCTCAAACTTTCCTCCAGGGAGCCATTGCCTTTGAATTATATCCCAGTTGCCATGCAGTGCTGCAAAATGTTTATTAGAATGAGACAGATTACTCACGAGAAACAATAAAGTCTATTAATATAGTTAAAAGACTAAAATGACCTTGTAATTTCTATTTATTTTTCTATGGAATTTGAAGACTTTCAGTAGTGATTTAGTAGTTCTTGAGTATGAGGTGATTGAAATTGTTTTCACTTATTATGAAAATATAACCCATGGCTCATTTTGGAAATTACTCTTTTTACCTGTAGAAGATTACAGTACAGTTATTCATAAGTTGTGCCTCTTTACAGTAATACAGTAATCTGTCATACCAGATTTTAATATAAATAAAAGGCATATATTTACACATTTTTCATACACATTGCAATTATGAAGTAGGCTGCTGATCTTTATATTCCTACAGATGTAATATTCACAAACATACGTGAATTTTAAAAGCGGCTGATTTTACTTCCATCTTTTCCACACATATTTTTTGCATTAAATTCTGCTTCCATTATGTCAGTAACTAAACTGAAGTTAACAACTTATTTTGCATATAAAATACGGATCTATATGACTACACATCTTTCAGCATTTTATATCTCAAGTAACTCAATAGTCAATAATAAGTGTTTTACCAAATAAGCTTGAGCTACTTTATTCCTTTCTATATAACCTTTAAGGACTTACTTTTGGCTTCAATGTAATCATCAGCAAAATCCTAATATATGTACTTCCATGGTGCAGGAGCATGCATGCATACACCTGTGTAAGTCTTCACTGAAAAGTCTCTGTGGGCCAGCTTTTCATTTTCAATTGGGCTACCCGTATTTCTGAATGGATGCTGATGTAATCTGGCATGTAATCTTTTTTTTATTTTTAGAAATCTGCTCCTAGGTCTACAAATCCTCAAAAATACACACCCAAATTATCATTTTCTTCATGTCTAGACATTCTTGAATATTTGTTTTTCATATTTACCAATTGCTTTATGTTATCGTTAAAGACAACACAAAATCTTTCGATTTTCTGTTTTAAAATACAGATATAAGAAGGAAACCATGACAAACGCCTTGCCTTTGTGAATACATTATTAAAAGTCAGGATCTGCAGCCCTGAGATTTTGGTTTGCACTGAGAGCTCTTTGAATACATAACAAATACTCAGAAATGAGAACATATTCAGAAAGTATGCTATTGTGTTAAGTTCATCAGAGTTAAAGTAGCACCTTTTTTCTGAAAGCTGCTGATGATTACACACTGGTCTAACTTCAGTGAGTTCTGATAATCATCATTTCCTGCAAAAGAGTTAGTTAAATTATGCTCTGCCTTGGGGTTCCTTTTTTTACACCATTATGATTACAGAATATTATGTTGTGATCCTGTTTAGGAGATTGTATTTTAAAAAATCCCAAGCAAACTGCCATACTTATTAGATAGAAATAAGCTACTTCTGTTTTGTATCAACTGATTCCTTTAGTGCCTACAATGTATCTGCCAAAAGTGACTAAGAGGGACAGTCTAGCTGCAGCCCAACTTATATATCTATATATCTTATATATTTATATATCTTATATATCTAAGGGAGTTCTGAGGGAGCCCCATTCACTCCCCTTTTCCCAGCACATGGCACATGAACTACTTTGCAGTACAGAGAGGAAAACAGCCTTTGCTTCTGCTAAAGCTGATGGGAACCCAGAAAGTCCAGGATTTAATGGAGAAATAAATTGTACCATCTTGGTGTAATTGCATTTGATGTATTGCTTGGCAATCATTTCATCTTATTTTTAAGGCTCGGAGACTTATGGTGCTTTTCAGATTTTAACTAATAGGAACAACGCGAGAGAAACTCTCAGGCTATGTTTGAAGTAATTTTCAATCTCACAAACCAAGAAAAGATTAAGCTCAAGTTTTGAGCTAAAGCTTGATAAGCTAAATGTCTTGAAGGCATTTGTTTGGCATAATGAAGGTTCTAACGTAGAACCTCAGCCCTATTCATAGCAGATGGGAAGCTGAAGACCAGATTTCTCGGAGTGCATTTTGTCTGCAGGCTTTCTGTTACCATCAGAGCAGTTAAGGTCACTTACCTATAATGTTGTTGGTATCTTTCTTATGACAATGAGGAGTACAGTTCTTTTTTTTTTTTTTAATCACAAGCTGATTTTTTTTCCTACTATGTAATTTTCAGGAAACAACCAACCAACCAATTATATCAGTATTTGTTGCGATGAGGGAAAGCAGCTTTCATGTTCCTCATGGGCTGAGTTTTAGTGAGTCCTGTGTTGAGAGTAAGGATTAATCTTTCGGTAGCAGTGTGATAGTTTTGGAACACGTTTATAACATGTAATTAAACAACATTTTGGACCAATGGAATTACACTGACACTATAAAGAGAACAGAGAATAAACTCAGATGCATAACTAAATCTCATCAAGTTTCAATTAATGATCTTGTTCAAACACTTGATCTTTGAACTTAAGGGTTATCAAATCTTTTGTCAAAGCTCTTTGACTAGTTTATAATTTATCTTTCCCCATCTGTTACACTTTAGAAGATCTCAGACTCAAGTGGCAGGGGAGTACGGTAAAATATTTGTTAATTTACAAAATCTGTGCAGTGCTCACCTGAAATTATTGTATGCTGGAAACTAAGAGCAAATACATTAGATGTGTGTGTGTGGGTGTAGTCCAGTCATTGCAATGTGGAGAGAAGAACTGCTTTACTTTCTAGGGGGACAAAATTTAGCAATAATCCTGGGTCTGACTTATTGTTGAACCCTCCAGAACTCGAAAACTCCACAACAAACCACTGCAGTGAAAGTACATATATTGTAATATTTGTTTTCAAAATTTATATACTGGCTGACCATATGAACATGTTCTCATTGCCTACTCAGGCCTTTGAGCAATTTGCAGCCTTTTGTTAGCAAATAAAAGCTCTCTGAGCCTCCTGCTTGAGCACGGAGTTTACCAGCTGCTATCCACTACTAGACCTCATTAGGGGCCTGCTGTTCTGCTGAGAACCACACCACATGCTACACCCGGCGTTGTCTGCATATTAGCCTGTTGCTGTTCCTTAAATTACCAGGTACAAAAGGTTGCTCTGTTTCTCCATAGAGAACTACCACTCTTATCCTCTTTGGAGAGGCTCTATATCATGATCTCTCTAACTAATTATGGTCTGCAGACAAGCCACAGGTTGTTACAGAAGAATCGTCCCCATGGTTGGTATCAGTAGGGATTTCTTTTGTTTCTGTGGGTTTTTTTTGCTTGTGAAGGATTAAAACTACTGTTTCTCAGAACCACCTCTCAGAAAAAACAAAACCCACACGTTCTTATGTAAACAGTTAAAAAATGCTTCTTAGCATCAACACTCTGCAAGAAGATTTAATGTATTTTAATTCTACTTCAAGTTCTTTATGTGAGAAAACATTTTATAGATTAAAAAAAATCAAATACGAGGAAAGATGGAATTACATTCCATGTTTTTAGAAATAAGTCTATTCTAATGGCAGTCAGATGCAGATTCATAAAAGTTTATTTGCACATGGGACATTTCCAGAAAAAAATGTTGACCAAGACAAGTCATTCAGGAAATACTCTATTTTGCTTATCTGAGATATAGGTCTGATGGATTTATGGGAACATGCACATGATTTAGAGTGCCACATGGAAGACAGACTGTAATTTAGTGACCTGCTTTGAGTTCTGTGCAGAACAGACCTCTGGTCCTGCCACTCCCGTTGGAGCTTTCCAGTGAATTATCACTCTTCATGCACTGGACCACGTTTGTGGCAACCAGGGGTATTCCTTCCAGCTTTTTTTTTTTTTTTTTTATGATGGATTACATCTTATCTGCTACTTCACGATATTAGATAATTAGATATTTTTTATTTTCAGACATAAGATGTTAATGTCTGAATAAGAATTACCTACATTTTTGATGGAGCAGCATATGTCCCACAGATAGCACATATTGATCTGAAATCTTGTCCAGCAACTGAAATACTCAACTTTGAGTCTGGTATTTTGTGCAAATGTGTTATACACTGATGCCAGTAAAGAGCTGCTGCTGGCCTGTGATCATGAAAATATTTACTTATAGAAAACATCAATCATGTGGCCTCTGCTGCTTTTCAATATGGATCTAGTACATATAGATGTATGGGTACAGTACTGTATGGACCTGATCTAAAAATATGTAGTTTTCTTTCAGTTCAGAATGAGAGAAAGACGTTCTTGGATTCTTTTGGGAAAATCCGTTTATATGATCCAGTGACAGTTAGTGGCTTTGCTACAAGCCTGGCCACCAGCTGAAAACTTAAGAAAATCTAACTATCCTTTCCTCCAGGAGCTTACAGCAATATCATAGGGTATTTCTATAGTACATGTGAGTATAAGATACACAACAAATAAATTGGTGAGAAATCACAGTTACAAGGAAATATCTTCATTCTATGTTTTTAGCTGTGTAACTCACTACCACTTTGTCTCTGTGGTCTTAAAATCTGGTGGTAATAGCATGGTTTGACAGATTGTGTCAAACCACAAATGTAGAAATCCTCAACCAGTAGTCTGTAACTAAGCCTGTAATACCTGTTGAGCTATGCCTTATTTCTGTAAAAGAAATACAGTTCTAATTTGAGGACTTCAAGGAATGAAATTTAACGACATGTATGGCTGTTTCAGGGCTTGGCATTTTTTCTGTTAAAAATTTCCTCCCTAATTGTGATTTGAACTGTAATATTTTGCTGTACCTTCATCTGTTCCATGAAGGAACTGCACCCTACTATAAATTCCTTCTCTGAATATTATTTCATTATAGCAAACAAACCAGTAATGTATACGTGAGTTGTCTAGGTAATATTCACTTTGCAAAGTTTATCATTGGTTATTTTATTATTTCTCCTTATGATTTTAGCTACTTTTAAGAATAAATCCCTGCAGTACATGAAAATAAATATTCTCTCTAGATCATTATTTCCTGTTAACAAATTTTTTTTTTATGTTGCATTACTAGCTTTTTGTCCACTTTGCAGATTAATCCATTTTTCTATGTAATCAAAATGCTGTGTTGGAATAAGTTACATAGCTTGTAGGAAAACTCAAAAAACATCTTACATAAAAACACTAGTGTACTCACAGGTGTTGAGACCGACCTTCTCACAAAATCTTACTGATTATCATTACTTATGTTCCTTTTTACACTGATTATCTTCCATACTTCTCTCTTCATGGTTCTGCCTGAAACAGATATTAAAATTCTGCTGTATAATTAGTGAATGGTCTTCTTCTATAAGTTCCCCATTCGTGAGTGTAACTTCCTTCCCTTAGACTTTGGAATTTCCCCAGAATTCACTTAACCACACAAACAAATTTTGCTGACTAAAAAATATTTGGCATTTAATATTCTGGTTGGTGAGTTATTTGCTTTATGAGTGGTTTCAACCACTCATAAGGCAAGAGCTTCAATGGTTACTTTACATTTTTTCACAGTTGCAGGTGGGAGATCAAATATTTAATTTCTTCATGTAACCTATGGAAATCTTATTTGAATATCATACAGCCACTGTTGTATTAATTGTTGTATTAATTTATATGTAAGCATAAACATTTCATAAATCGTGAAGCCCCAGCCACTTTACAGACTGCATAGCAAAGGCCAAGGAGGTCTAGACTTCAGCCATATCCCAATTTTATTGTTTCTTTCCATCATATTCTTTTCCTATTAGTATTATTCACCACTTCATGAAAGTAATTTTTGTAGGGCATCATTCTGTAAACTGATCACTAATTGGTCGATATCTGCTACCAAAAAAAGATTTGGTCATAATTAAATGTTCTTTGGGGATTTTAAAAGTTTTATTTGTACTTCTGCTATTCTTTTCGTACCCTGCCATGGGCAGGGTCGCCAGCCACTAGCCCATGCTGCCCAGAGCCACGTTTACAGGGTGCATTGATGACAGCTTCATGATACAAATAGTCAGGAAGCTGGTGATGGGCTCATTCATTACTCACTTGGATTGTAAAGTGTTAGTCACTTAAAAATCAGACTCCTGACTCAAATATAAAGAAGAATTCAGGAAATGTTTGGAGGAAAATCTGGCTTGGAAAGAAAGTAGCTTGAATTAGTATTCATAGTTACATTTAGCTATTTAAAAAAATATATAAAAGAAGTCTAAATACATAGGGTATTTATTCTATTTTACATATAATATGTCAGAAAATGCTTACATTGGCAGCTTAGGAACATTCATCTCAAAGCTAAATAGATCTAATTAGTAGTTCAACAATGTGGGAATGAGCAGGAATAAAAATAGAAAAGGAATAAAAATAACGAAGAGCCGCTGATCATTTCAGATCTGTGAAATAACTGAGAATGGGAATATTAGCTATGAACAGGAAAGTGCTCTTGGGCTTTTCTCTCCTCCTAGTTGGTTCACCTGGGCTAAGTAGAAAATACAACCTGTTGTCTAGTAAATCAACTTTTCCAGTGGTATTCAGTTTTTTAAATTGGTAAACACTTAGCCAGTTCTATGCCGTGTGAGCTCTTAAAGATACTCGTTGCCCTCAAGTTACTACTGCAAAGAATGTTTTGTTTTTCTAGCATTGCATGATTATTCCTCACTCATGCATCTCCCTACCCTTTCTAGCTCTGACTTCGCTACTGAAAAAAAATCTTTTGAATTAAAACTCATCAAACTATATCGCCTTATGTTAGTATCGAATTGCTGCAGATAGAGAACTTCTGTCTGAGCTGCATTAGCTCTCCTTGAGTTATATCCAGGAGTTGCTGCTGAGTAGGCATGACTCAAACTCCAGAAGAGGAAAGGCTGGCCATGGCTCCAGGTCATACAGACTTCCAATATCCACAAGTGGTGTAGGGCCAACAGCAGTCAGTTACTGTGGCTGTGAGAAGACAGGTCAGTTCAGGACGGCTATCACAAAATCCTAATTAGGGTCCCAATTACACAGCATTCTTTGTTTATGTACCAGTTTGAGTGCATCTTTTCTAAATAAATGCTATAGCCAGGTTGTTAGCTGCATGATTACCTGTAGGTATAGCACACTCTCTCCTCGTAAGTCTAAAAAAGAATTCACAAATTGAAGGAAGGTATTAGGAAGGTATTACATCGGGCTCCATCTCAGTACTCAACAGTGGGCTCATGTGGTGCCCACCCTGCCCCTCATTTTAAACAATGTTAGCTAATCCACCTCCATTCATTGGTCAGTCTTGCTTCACTACCAAAATTCCATTGCACTTCAGTTTCAGCACTCCTCTCCTATGCATACTTCTCTCCCAATATGAACAACATGAACTGTTGAAAGTGAGCATTATGAGAAGAGTTAAGTTTAATCAGGTATTAGAATGAGGCAATATCACTAATGGGACCAATCGTGCCAACAACAGATTGGATGGAACAAACGGGTATAAAAACCATCACCACTGTCCTCTCTCTTCCCTGGCATTATTAAGGAAAGAGGCATGGGGATGCTGAGAGAAGTAAAATTATCTGAGTTCCTGAAGTCAGGAATGAAGGGCTAAGTATGAGGTTTTGCATGACAGGGGGAATACCAGCAGCAAGGTAATACATGGGAATGACAGTCAAAGTGATAGAGAATGAATCATTTCAGTTGCACTGTTTTCACAAGTTGAGGGCATTTAATATAATTATTAAAATGAGAGTCTGAATAAGACCTAAAGCCTGGACATGGTTTATCTCTGCATTGTAAAGTTGTGGTTCAGAGCTTGTGTGCAGGAATTCAGCTTTGATTCTGTTAAACTTAGGACAGAGAACAAAAATATTGTGGATAGAATGTCACAGCAACAGGGTAGGATATTGTACTGCATGGAAACAGTTAGATGTGGAGTGTCAGGATGTACTTTCAATTGAGATTAACATGAGAAAGGCCATACTGAGTCAGACCTAGCCAAGTTGGAACAACAGCCAAAAGAAGATCTCACTTGGGAAAAATGAACAGCAATAGAGCAAGCATATGGTGATGATTTGCTATAGAAAAGAGGAAAATAAAGCAAAAGATCAATAAAATCTGGAGGGGAATTTAATGGACTGAGGGAGAAACAAAGGGATTCAACAGATGAGATGATCCAGTAACAGCTAGTTTGGAAGGAGAAGCAAGAGAAGATGTATTTGAAAGCTTGAGGGAAAGCAGAGGTTGAGGAAGTGGAAGTGCTGGTAGCTTAGGAAAGAATTTCATGTCCAGAGATCGGCCAGGAAAAGAACACTAGAAGGTAAAGGACTCCTTTTTGTTTTCTTTCACAGATGATTTCTCAGTGAAATATTGAGTTGAGGAATGACCTAAGTATCCATGAATTTACAGTCTTTTCAAACAAACAAATAAAAACCAACCAAACAAAAAACATGAGAAGGTATCTAAAGCATGATAAGAACAGCTTGGAAGTGTCTCAAATACTTCATGTTCTTACAATTCTGTGGAAGGAAATAATCTGATCTCAAAAGCTGATGGAAGAGGTTGATTGTGTCCATTTTTTGCTAGATTAGAACCAAAAATAATCTGTCTCACTCGAATGCAAGATTTCATATTAGAGGAATTGAAATCAGAGAGGGAGGAAAGATAGTGACCGTGTGTGTGTGATATGTGGGAGGAGTGCAGGTGAGATGAGTGGTGTGGTAGACATACACTGTCGATAGTTTGGGAAGCTGGAGAGTAATTGAGGAGCAAACCCAAGGCAGATGAAGGAAGGAGAATATAAGAGCATGAGTGAAAGCTGATATTGATAGGACAGCTAGAGGCTTAGGAAGCTGTAAAATCTTGGAAACACTTGGATTTACATAGTGGCAGAGACAGTAAGAGGTGTGGCGAATGTTCTTTTACTGGTGCTGAAGTATTCTCTCCAGTACCTAGGGAGTACGAGCTTGACAGAGAATTAGAAAAATCCAGAGTGCTGAAAATGAAAGGAGCATTGCAATGGGATCCACAAGTGTCCTCTTTTTCAGAAGAGAAACTCAAAATGATGCTATTGCTGAGCAAGTGCTGTGAGGCTCATCATATCTGTGGTAAGTGACATGGTAAAACTAGGGCTGGGTGAAGACATTACCAGCTATCATGAGTGGACCTGACAAACAGCAGCTTCTCACTGTGCAAGGCTGATTAATTAATGTACCACTCATAAAACTGAACAGTAGATATTCACCCAGAGGTGAATTTGGCCCCTGAGGCCATGCTACTCTTTAACTTACAGCACCAGTGTTCTGGGGTCAGCTGGGAATAAGGGGATGATTTGGTCTGTGGCTGTTTGTGACATCTATTTTGAGACTTATGCTGGCACAGCTGCATGGCAGACACAATTAGTGTTCAACAAAGAAATGCTAATTATTTACAGATGCATCAGAAACAAAAGCTCCTGCCATTCAATTTCAGAGTTTCTGAAGCAAGGAGAGGTGGTAGTGACACCAGTAAAGTGCATAGGGCAGCATTCAAACAAGTAATTTTATTCAAACAAGATTTTATACTAATGCCTTCAGAGCTGCTTCGTTAATTACTGAGACTCCAGGACAAGGTATCGTTTCAGAGTGTCAGTGGTCCTAATGCTCCTTTTTGCCAGCCAGTGAAAAGACTGAGAGTTGAGAATCTATTCCAGAAATATTGTGAGTCTTTCTTTTATGTATTCTGTCCTTAGCTAGAGAAAAAAGTAAAATTTCTGAAATTCACTGTAAAGAAAGATGCCCTGACATCTTAAAATTCAGTGTGGAAAATGGTTGAATTTTTACATTACTACCTTAAGTATAGACTCTGTTGCTTGGGATGTCTCAATTCTGTCTCTGGACTAGTTATACTTGATGTACATAGTTGGATTCTGCTGAATACTTAAGTACTTTCTGCAGAAGTTTTCTTGCATGCAGAATAAATATAAAGTAGCTGGCTTAATTCCCTAGCATAGTGCAAGTTATTGTTTTAGAGCATAATGAAAACATCAAGGAAATGGTGAGATCTTTATTTCTTACTCATACATCACATGAATGTACTGGGAATGCATGGAGAGTCAAACCCATTATTTCTGAACTAGAGAATCATTAAGATTGGAAAATACCACTTAGTCCAACTGTCAGCCATCCCCACCATGTCCACTAACCACGTCCCTCAGTGCCACATCCACACAGCTCTTGAACACTTCCATGGATGGTGAATTCAGAAAGGGATTTCTGGCCAGACAAAACCTAGGCTAGCACTAAGAAGGGCGATGACATCCCAGACACTCTAAAGGTCCGTCAATTTAGTGATTAGTAATTTCTATTATATTAGCCAAAGTGTGCTAGAATGGGATAACAGGAAACTAATGTCCTTAGTAGTGCCCTTGGGTGGCTGCTGACGGCCATGCCATGCCAGGCAGCCCAGCCTGCCCTTGCAGCCTGCAGTGGGGAGATCAGTCCCAGGGCTAGGAGAAGCTTTTGAAGGACACTCTGTCCACCTGCTGAGGCTGCCTGGCCCTGCTGCAGATGGGGCTGATGTTTTCTGGGAGGCAGGCACCTGTTCACGTGAAGCTGAGCTGAAACCACCAAATTGTTTTAGTTGGGTCAGCAAACAGCTGTCAGCTTGTGTAATTTGGTTCTCCTAATTTGGAAAAGGATCTTATTCAAAGATAGAGCTGTTTACTGGCTGACAGGCTCACATGTATTATCTAGTGCATAATGTGCATAATTAACGCTTGTTTATTGAAGCAATTTTGCTCTGTGACAGAGCTATAGCTGTTTTTTTTTTTTTTTATGTCAGTAGCAAGCAGCTTCACTCTTTGTTTGAAAGAGGAAATACAACGCACAGTGTAAATCTTCTTGCAGATTGATCTGGCAAAACTACTCCAGTCATGTGGTAAAATAAATATTTTGTTGGAAGCAACTCTCATGGTTATCTACAGGTGTGCATGTTTTGTCTTGTAGGCTGCTGGGTAGAGGTAGAAGGCAGCTGGTTGATGTTTATAGAATTGTTTTTCAGTCTTCTTCCTCATACTTGGTATAAGCTAACTGGCCATGTGAAAAATGTTTTTGGGCTAAAGCTCCTGTAGCTATTTTCACAATTTGTTCTCACCTCTGAGGCCTCTGTAATCCTGAACTGCACAGTGCTTTCACTATTTTAATGAGCATTCTTCTTTGCCCTGCACTGATTTTGCCTCTGAGTAGCTATAAGTAGCCACCACGCAATGCGAGCACACTTCTCCTGCCCTCTCCCTCCTTCAACTTACTCTAATTTCAGTCAAACATATCACATTTCTCACTTTTTCATGTGCTTGCTTAAAAACTGGGGGTGGTGGTGTTGATTTCTGTTGCTAACACAGTGTTTGGATTATATTAAAAAAAAAAAAAAAAAAAAAAGGTAGTGGAGATCACAGTACAGAAAACATGCAAAATAAAGTTCTAATTAAAAATCAAGAATAAGATTGTGACACAAATATATATCAGATTTTATTCCTATTTGATATAATTTGTAACTGTATTGTATTTTTGCCAGTGTGAAAAGTATTCACCTTCACTTAGTGGTTGTCAACACTGTTTTACAAGGGCAGTCTTCATCTGCTTCCTAGTTTTCCAGTAAGAAAAAAGAATGAGAGACTACTGGACAAAGTTGGAAGAAAGAACAAAAATGAAGGATAACATATTTTATTTATTATTTTACCCACATCAGGCATGTAGTTACTCAGAACAAGATGAAATTAAACCCCCCTCTTGTATTCCTGCCAGAAAATAATTCATCTACTGAACAGTTTCCAAGAAAACACTTGCCCCACGTCTCCTATTCATCTATTGTTACATTGTTTTCTCTATCACTCCACTCTTAATTTAAATTGACCTGCCTACTAATAGAATTTAACTTGTCTCTCAGCCCCTAAAATACACCTGCAATTCTCCCTTATGTTTCCTTTGCAGGCAGGGCTGGCTGAAGGGCTTTCCACCTCTTTTTCCGCCTCTCCCAGCTGTGTGTTCTCACCCTCCTCCCTCAGTACCGCTTCTGGCATTGTTTCTGCAGCCAGGCTCTCAGCTGGATCTGCCAATGAGGTTATTTAACCCCCCAGCACTTGAGAGAAGGAAGATTTTTTTGTTGTTGTTGTTTTGCTTTGTTTGGGATGGGAACATTGACCAGATCTCATTTAGCCAAGCAGTTCTGTTTGTATGGCAGAGAAGGCAGCAACTGGGGAGGTGGGGAGGGCTAGAGTGGAGCAAATACAGGGAGAAGGGACCTGAAGGGCTGCTTGAAGGAGTCACAGCAGGAGGCGGGCTTGCCTCTTCAAATTACCTCTGACCAGTGCCAGCAATCTGAGAGCACTGCTACATAATGTGGGAAGAGATATCATGTAGAGGGGAAGTATTATAGTTGGGCAGAAAAGTGGGTACAGTTCCTGGCTCCTATTCAATTTTTCCCTGAAATCCTGCACTGTTGCTATGATTAGAGAAAATTATTACAAGGAATGTTAGTATAAACTATTAACAGTATTAGAAGTGTTACAGTCAGCAGAATAAATGATACTGTTCTCCAGCAACAAATCTGATTTAACAAACTCTCTCAAGTGTAGTATAGGCTGGGGGGGAAAAAAAAAAAGAAAAAAGGGAAGAGCACAGCTTCACCAAGGGCAAGTCCTATCTGCCCTTGTTGTTTCTATGATGGAGTAACTGCATCAGTGAATAAAGGAAGAGCCACTGATGTCATCTTATCTTCAGTAAGTCCTTTGACACGGTCCTCCACAACATCCTTCTCTCCAAATTGGAAAGATGTGGATTTGATGAGTGAACTGTTCAGTGGATGAGAAGCTTGTTGCAACATCATATCCAGAGAGTAGCAGTGAATGGAAAATAGCAGTCAGTGTCCAGATGGAAATCAGTGACAAGTGATGTCCTTCAGATATTAAATATCTTTGTCTTTAATATCTTCGTCAATTACACCAACATTGGGATTTATCCCACAAACAATGTTTTTCTTCACTTTTGCACTCAATCTTCAGGGCTGGTTCAGATAAGCAACATTGTTTTGGTGATTGTGGTTGTGAAAATATTTTCCTTAGTGCTTGCCAACTGCTGATGGCATTTTATGTAGCTCTTCTAACACAAGGATCTTATAGTTTTCCTGATTCTTTGTACAGAATGCCAGATATCTAGTTGCATCAATTCCTTTGTGTATTATTTTTAGTCACACAGCCACATAATTTTATCTGTAAACTACCATGTGATTCAAAATGAGAGTCAATTAATAGCTATTTTTGACATGGCCAATGTCCACTCCACTATTTATTACAGAATAATCTGTAAACAAAATTTTGTAGCAGAGACAACAGTAGGATGTTTAGAATTGTTATTTTTTGAAGTATTTATTATGTAAGTAGAAAAACGGAATAGAAAATGATCTTGAGGTTTCTAGTTCAAAAACAGAAGCTGCTATTCCATTGCTACCTACTCTCTCTAGCTCAGAATTTTCAACTTTATCCAGTTTTACATCAGTACTTTCCAATTTGGATAAAACTTCAGTAGGTTATGTGCTGTACGGTGCTAAAAGAGTATAAGAGTATAACAAAAATTAGCTTATGGAGCCAAGTATCATTTGAGATGTAGATTCTTAATTGTTTCCAAGCTGGAACTTGCTAACTGCTGCTGGTACAATAAAGGTGCAGAGCCAATTGCCTCTTGTAAGGCACAATAAATCTTGTGTTACTTAGTTAGCAGAGCATACCTTGGGGAATTACAGCAACTTCTACCCACTTGTAAATCACGCTGGGACCAAATATCTCCCTTGATGCTCACAGCTGCTTTCTTTTTTTCCTCTTAGTGGGATCAAGAAAGATAGAAACATAGCTGCTGACTAATTGCTGTCTTATTTTTCCCCTTTCTCAGACTCACCAAGAGAATCTCAGGCTTACTTGGTAAACTGTTGAAAAGATTAATGCATGCAGAATGCTTAGTAGTCTTGGTAAAGTTATTGCTAACTACAATTAAGACAGAAATAAGCAGGATATAGGTGCTAAATTTACATCTTCAGTGGACAATAATTTTAACTTATATATGAGTGCTTTAATTTGAAAATAAATCAACAGCCATGTTAAATTATAAAAATCTCTTCAGTAATGCTGCAGTTTTGACCTCTTGTCTTTTGTCTAAAACTCGCAGCCCTTAAAGTCTTTTGAAGACTTTTGAATTGATAGATTTTTTTTCTCCAACATTGAATTGCAGACCATAGAGAATTATCTCTTCAGTCTCACTTCATTCCTAAGCCTTCTGGGCATCTCCAGGTGGTCCATCACCTCCACAACCTTAGCAACAAGAGCTCGCTGAGCCTTCCCAGGGCATGGCCAACAGTGCCCACATAAAGAATTCCACTCTAAGCCACCAACATCTGGCTCTAAAGTACAGCAAAGAGAAATCATAGTTCTCCCTTAAGCAGAAGTGCTCAGTCTTGCAGGGTGCTCAGGCAGAGCAGAGAGGGACTAGGTTCAGTTTCTTCTCCTTTTTCTCCTACAGAACATTCAGCAGTCCAGAGATCATTCTGGGGAGTGCATATCTACTCACCACATCTATGAAAATCTGCTGTGGGATTTCTGTTTTCTTCTCCTGTCTTCTTGCTTCTGCTTAATCCAGCTTTGGCATGCTTTTCCCAAAAAGTTGATAAAGATAGCTGACTTACAGTCTATCCTTTATTCTTTTGTTTGTTTCTTTAAACCTCAATGAATTTTGAACTCTTTTTATATATAGCAGAATAACTTCATAGGAAATTGTATCTTCTCATAGGTAGAGGTTGTAAAACATGGGCCTGGGCAGCCCTTTCCACAAAGCAATGGAAGAGTCAGAGCCCTGTTCTGCCAATGAGTACATCTACTGGTACCTTGAGAGAACAGATCACAGGCTGTCTGTTAAATCCTACAGCTTGTCAGTGATTGTGATTGTGCAGGTGTGCACTGATGGTATCTAGAGGCTGATTCTCTGCCTTAAAGATTCACTGAATAAAGGGGTTGAAGTGATTCACTGCATTTTCCATCAGAATGAAGCACCATGCTTTTTGGAAGCTCCTGGCTTTGAATTAGATTAGAAGCATTGACTTGGCTGTCAGTCATACACATAATCTCTAAAGATGGATAGATGTAAGGTATTCTGATGTTTTCTGCTTGCTGTGCCTTGTAGCTCCTCACAGTTCTTTGCTTGTGGTGCAGCTTTTTTTTGTATGTCCTTGTTTGGGGCATGCAATGATGTTTCACAGAAGGGTTGAGATGGGAAGGGCCCTCTGGGTTTATCTGGTCCAAATCTTGACCAAGTGGGAACACCCAGAGAAAAATGCCCTGGCCCATATTTGGGTGTCTTTTGAAGTTCTCCAAAGAGGAGGTTCTGCAGCTCCTCCGGACAGTCTGTGCCAGGGCTCTGTTACTTGCATAACGCAGAAGCGCTGCTTGGTATTCAGAGGGAACATCCTGTGTTCCAGTTTGCACCTGTTTCTCTTGTCCAGGTACTGGGCACCACTAAGAAGAGCCTTCCTCATTTGCATTAATGTTTTCATTTGGATCAGGAGTGTATTCTTGAGCTGAATCTCTCACTCATGCCTCATTCCTAGTCCTTGTTATGCATTTGCAGAGTACTGTCAGGGTGGTCTGTCTGTTTTCTTTCACTAGAAACAAAATCTGAAGCTGAGATCGTGGTGAACTGCTGGCATGTTCTGTTACTGGAGTATTCAGTTTATTGCAGACTGAGATGCTCTGAAGTAAATCCCTCTGTGTTCATGCCCTGCTGGGTTTCCAGCATCAACAATTCTGAGTTGCAGGTCGGCTCCCATTGGGCAGATCTACTTGCTAATATGGATACTGCCTAACAGGGCCTGCTTATCCTATAGATGGGCACGGGGATTGGAAATAATTTCAAGGGGCAGGTGCTTTGAAGCTGAGCATTGTAGGATTTGGAGTCAAAGCACTTCAATCCTTTTTAGTTACAGCTCTAAATACATGTCTATTGGCATCTACTCATGTGATTCAGCTACTGAGTTTACCAAACAGAGACATTTGTGATAAGCATGTGGAAGAGAGAAAGGGATTTACAGACTACATTAAAATCTTTCATCAGAGAAAGCATGCTCATTAGTGCAATATTCAATTTAATCTCATCTTTTTCTTCTGCTACTGCACACTGCACTTCTTTCAACAATGATTAGTAGCGAGAAACCTGGCCTGTTTTTTCTAACTTGAGCATCCTGTGTGTGGGGGTTGGATCTTAGCTGTTGGTAGACCAGCAGCAAGGATCTCTGTATTATGTTAATGTTCTCTCTCACAATGTTTTCATTATGAGTATCATTGTTTAGTGTTAATTTCCTGGCTGTTACAAATTATGTCAGAATGAATTGTGACACAAAAGCTTGTCTACTTGATTTCCTTTTCTCAAAAGGGTGCAAAACTGTTCTCAGTTTTGGGGTGGGTTGTTTTTTTTTTTTTGTTTTTTCATGTGTGAATTTTCAGATACTACATCCCTGGTCATTTGTATCTAAACTGAATTCTAATTGCAGGGGAAAAAAGAAAATATATATATATATATTTTGCTGGCTATCTGTCCTCAGTTTTCCAAGTGCTGCTTGGAAATGCTTATGTTTCTAGAGCTCTCAGTATAAATACATGGGAGACTTGGGAAGCCACTTGCCAGTTTGAACAGAGCTGCTGATTTTCTGTATGTAACATGTATTTATATATAGATATGTAACATTAAATATATTTCCCCCCAAAAAGCATATTCCTAAGTCTTATAGGTGGCTAAACTACACTGACCATCATGGCTAAATTACAAAGAGCCCATAGCAAATGGAATCTCTCATCTTTTGGTGCTGATGTTCAGTAGACATTTGGGAAAAGTAGCTGTTAAAGTTTTTCACAGCTTCAGAGTGCTTACTCATCCATGAATGCAAACATAGTAATAGAAAATAAAACAGGGTCTGAGAAGGACTGCTGCAAGTTTTCACAAAATAATTGGGAATGTGGAGTTGAAAGTTGCCAGTTTCCAAGCTGTCATGAAAAGGTATGACTGTTTTACCACCGTTTTTGTAGTATAACCCAAGATTCATCCTCTAACTTAATTCTGCTCCATTGATTTAGTAACTCGGAAATTATTCTATAAAAGCTATTTCACTTGTTAGATACATTTTTTTTTCTGTGCCTTGTCCTCTTCATTTATTCAAGGAGATATTTCTGTTCTTGCCTTTTAATACCTTGGGAGCAAAGCACATTTACAAAGAGATGCAGTTCAACTGGTTATTACAGAATTTTGTAAGATAGCTTAATACCATTTTTCCCCAACTTGTGCCTGAATCTTGGCCGCAGTAATGTACCAAATGAATTCTGTCTGCACTGACACAAGCTTCAGAACTTGCCTATCTTACTTTGAAACTTGAATGTTCTCTTATGTGAAGACACTCTGGTGTAAAGCGAGCCCCCAAAGATTTATGGAGGTCACCAAGCTGTGGCATATTTCATAGCATGCAACCCCTTTTTTCTTTTAATTTCAAATTTTCTGACTTTCAAAACCCAAATGTAAGAATATACACAGAATTAACTGGCAGCTGATAGGTTGTTGTGTATGCCAAGTTTTGGACTGCAGTTGAATATAGTGTTCTGAGAGAGAAAAAGATTTTCAGTTTTGGCTACTGCTGGGCATGGCTTTGGCCGGCTGGCTGCTGATGTTGCTGTGTATGTGTCAGACATATCAGTCATGGATGGCAGCAGCTCTGGTCTCCCATATCTGAAGGAGTGTGGAGTTGACACTACAGTTTGCAAATGGCCTTGAGGTAGGGGAATAGGAAGGAGGGGAAGATCAACTTTCTGACAATTTAGTTGACTGAAATCCTGTTTCCCTTCTGCCCTGACCCCAGGGAAGAGGAGGAGATGTTCATATCAACTATGTCTTAATAGATTGTAGTCTGATTGTTATAGTCAGTACATTTTCCATAGAGTTCTGTCCTAGCTTACTAGAACTACTGGATTAAAAACTCTCCAAAAAGACAGGCTCTGTACCATTCACAGTACTTTTATGACTAATAACACCAAAATTCAGCAATGCGGAGTCTCATCTGATTAAAGGTGAGAGAATTTAGCTTATGATATTGAAATAGAATAATATATTTTCAGAGAGATTGTTATCTAATAGAGATCACAGGTGATGTATCACAACACAGCTTAGTTGTTTTTGTATTTTTCTATTTAAGTAATTGAGGATTCCAACCAAGTTCTACAGTATAAGTGCAGAACTGGGCTTTACTTGATCATTAATGTCTCCAGCCTGTTACTCATCTGGGTGGTATTGTCACTGTTCTCTGTATCTCTGTGTATGTCTGCAGTGACTAAGTAAAACTGCTTGAATTAAAATTTCACTGCAACACAGCTAAAAGTTATATTCATGTGTGAATGAAGGGACCTATGGGGAGTAATGTGGTTTGGCACAAGAAGAGTAAATTGCCATGGATATGTGCCACTTTGATACCTGAAATTGCGAACACTTTGGTGGGTAATTATAATAATTTAAGTATGCAAAAATATGTCAAAATACAGGTTATTATGCTCATTACTTTTTCCCCTCTAATTTTTTGGAGCCTCTAACTAAAGTTTTGTGTCATATAAAGTGCAAATTGCAATCAAAACAGGTGAAGTGGTCATTCTGGGGAAAAGGACCATGATTGTTGCACATGACCACATAGGCATGCTCTAGGAAAAGAGAAAGCAGCTGGACACCAGATGACAGGCAGCAAGAGAAGCTACTCAGCTCACCAGCAGCCACAAATAAAATTCTAATCTGTAATGCAAGACTGAAAAAAAAGGTGTTAGGCTGTTATCTAACTGGTGTAGACTATTGATCAGTTAGTCATTTAATAAACTAAACTTAAGTGGATAGCTTTTAGCTCATAGCCATGAGACATGGGAAAAATATATTTTTTAAATATTCAGCTGCATATAACTTCATAGGACAAAATTATTTTACAATTTATTATCCAAATCTATTATCCAAATCTATCCTTGGTGCACTGAAGAAATGAAAGGGGGAATGGTTTTAAAATAAGACAGGAGGTTTAGGCTAGATATTAGGAGGAAGTTTTTCACAAAGGGGGTGGTGATGCACTGGAACAGGTTGCCCAAGGAGGTTGTGGATGCCTCATCGCTGGAGGCATTCAAGGCCAGGCTGGATGTGGCTCTGGGCAGCCTGGTTTAGGGGTTGGTGACCCTGCACGTAGCAGGGGGGTTGAAACTGGATAATCATTGTGGTCCTTTTCAACCCAAGCCATTCTATGATTCTGTGATACTATGACTCTAAGCCTCAATAAGGATATTCAGGCAAGAATGTCAGATTTACTGGCTCCTTCTAATTTGTCATACAAGGATGCTCTGTGGATACAGTAAAGCCAGAATGGAGAAAATTGAAAAAATGCTACATACCATCTTCTTTTTCAAATGAGAAACTGAGAGGATTTCAATTATGGATGAAGAGAGGTGCATGTGGAAGTTTCTCCGTTAGCCTGTGGATGATAAGTTTTCCTCTTCAGTGACTTATCTGAAAACTGAGGTACAATGTGAGATGAAATTCCAAGAACATTAGTGCCACAAATCACAGTTTTCCTTTAAAGAAGGCACATCATGTTGTAATACTGCATGTGCTGTCCATCCTTGCTGGCACCTGTGTCCTAGTGAAGCAGGCCGACTGACTTGTGAGCAGGCACACAGCCAGCCGAACAGATGGGGGTGAATGAAGTCAGCCAAGAGACCATGCACTAGCTCTGCATCAAGTGTGATAGCTGACGGCAGGATTCCCAGACAGAAACGTCCAAATGTCTCCTACTAATCTCTTATTCACATGCGAGTACAAGGCAAAGATCAAAACAAATGTCTTTACTGAGACCAGGAAAGTAGAAATAGAAAGATATGAGAAGTTTTTTTTTCTATGTGATTTAGATCAGCAATGTAGCAGTGCTGTGTGAATTAACATGTTAAAAAATGAGACATCACTTCCTTTTCTAACACCACTGGCAAAATTAGGCAGGCAGACAGGGCAAACAGTCTTTGAGGAGATGTATTCAAGGTCAGAGGGTACCACTTGCACTTGCACATAATTTATAGAGCCTGGTTTCCTGTTTCTCTGGATTTTGCCTTGGGTACACACCAGTAAAACAAGAGCAATATCTTTGCACTCCTCGTCTTAATAAGATGATATTTATTTAATGCCTTCAGCAATGAGGACAGACTTGTGTTTGTAACAATGATTTTAAACCCATCTGATAACCAAACAGCAGTGTAAGCCAGTTGAATTATCACATAAACTGTTGAAAATGAGGATCCGGATAAATGACCACCACAAATGAAAAATAGAAGTGCAATCTGTATTAAGATTTGCTAGTAACTTGTCAGACTTGCTTGATGTATCTTACCATAGTAGTGTCATTTGAAGAGTAACGTAATAAAGACATAACAGGCATAAAGAAAAATCTTATTTACCCATTTGGAAACTACATAAATGGTGGTCAGTATTTCTTCTCTGATTGGCTTTCCAAGGACTTAGAACAGAGCCACAAAAATACAAAATGGGTTTCTGGGGACAGGGGTCTTGCCCCTGTGTTTTTGTAAATTCTCGTAAGGGTGTGAATTGTGTAAAAGTCAGAATAACAGGGCAGATTGAGGCATGCCTGACAAACAGCACAGTCAGGGCTATGAAGCTTCAGAGCGGCTGTGGCTCCCCCTGCATCATGTACTGGGGAATGGCTGGAAAGCTCACTAAATAGTACCAGTACTTCACCAGGCAGACGGTCAGGCAAAGGCCAGAGCCCTCTGTCCCTCACTCCCCTGCCTCTTCCAGCTCCCAGATGCAAGTTGAATTGGCAAGGGGGTTGCTGTAATTTGCTGCTGGTATAGACCAGCAACAAATTATTTCCCTGAGGAGCAAGCAGGAGTAGGGAAGACATCTCTGAGGCATAAGGCCTCCAGAATATTTTCTCTTGCATCACCTATTTCTCAGGGCTGTGCCTATAGGCACAAACTTCACTGTGGAGGATACACATGAGGCCACCAGAGAGCAAAAAACCTCTCTCCTACCTCCAGAATTTCCCCTTCTGAAGGGTAATCAGTGTAGATAGATGTCAACTTGATTACACTTGAAAACCCAAACCATATTGGTATGTGTCTTTGACCTTAGTTTTGTAGAGAGATACTCACGATACCTACAGTAAGTAGACTTGCTTCTGCATGCTTGTCTCTTTTTTGCATTTCTATATTTTCAGGAACTGTGGATGTTAAAGAGCCATCTTCCAACAGTGCCTTCTGTGTGACAACTGGCAAAGTAAAATGTTACTCAACATGAATACCAGGGCAAGTCAGAGGGGCTGTATTCAGGCAGCCAAAATTCCTAAGATCCTAATAGTGAGCCATTAACTCAGACTGTGGACTTGTATTTGTGCCACATATTTCACAGGGAATCCTTTGCCTATCTGGAAGATACTTTCATTTGTATTTTAACACAGCTGTACATAAGGATAGAAGAGCACATTTTCCCACAGGATCTTAAACGTCAGAAATTTCAGAATCATTGATTAATTTATATATTTATGGTGTATTTGTGATCACTGCTTCCCCATGGGGATAGAGCATGCAAAAATTCCCATCTGAATGAGCAACAGGCAATGGGATTAATCTAAGAAAACACAGACACCTACAGTGCAGTTTTCCAAATCCCAGAGAGGCACCCTACGCTTTTCAGAGCCAGTGGAGAGACATATGAACTTCTAGATATAATTTATTTTGTCTTGCTTGAGATATCAAAATTATATCAGATGAATCTCTTTCATAAAGTGCCATTGATAGCAAAAAAATATTTAGAGAGATGAGCTTAGATGTTCGCACTGTAGATACTTAAACAGGGATCCTGTGTGTGAGGACATTAAAGGCTGCAGAAGCATGTGCGTGTTTACATCAGTAACATGGATACTCAGAATGCTTTTTTTAGTTGCCGCTTTTCCTTGGAGATACCAAGAGTTGCCAGGGACCAGATCTGTAGACTAGCTGGAGGCAGGCATGTCTGTCTATGAGGCACCTTGACTCCCAGTGACATCCACTGCCCTAGGCTTTCCCTGTTCAAATGAGGAAAAACAAAAAACATCAATCAAGACAGAGTGCATCTCCAAAATACTACGAAGTATAAACAAAACCACAAAAATTGCCTCAAAAACAGAAAGAGGCTTTTTTTAATAAATTAAAACAAAACCAAAAAATTCAAATTTATGGATTGACTGAAAATTCCTCAAAAGCAGCACTTCTGGATGATCCTTTTATCAAAAACTATATTTTCCACTTGTAAGGCAAAAATAATGATTTCAGTATGATATTGACCATACTGTATCATTGCTACAATGGTCTTTGATGCTTGTACATACATCTGTGTATGTATGTGTATCTGTATACATATATTTGCATACAGATATTTCCAATTTCGAAACATATTATAAATGATAAGAAGGACAGTAATGTATTATTGTTTGAGGCCAGCAATTCCAATTAATTATGGACAAATACTGAAGCTTAGGGAGGCATGTTTAATGGGTCTTATCTCTCCTGTTGGTAAATTATGGAACAGAGAAAGAAGGATAAATATGTCACTGTATCATAACCACGTGGCTATCTCTGTTTCCAGCTTCCAAATCTGTTTTTAACAATCTTGAAACCTTCCTGAAGCCTTTGCTGGCTTTTTATTAAAAATACTGTCAAATGAATGGTAGGACTCAGGTTCACAGTAGTAACATGATGCATAATTCCTGTTAGAATCCATTCAATCTTTTGGACACTCAGCAGAGACTGTCTAAGCGATATGTTCCTTATTTATGCTTCGGCTGCAATATAATTTCTCCTTTCCATTAGTCTGTTTGAGAGCTTTGGTGATGAAAGGCAAGAGGGGAATGTCACTGTGCTTTGACAAAACTTGCTTTTGTCTTGGCAAACTTGTATTGTCCATGTTGGCACAATCACCTTTCCAAATTGCACTCCCTGCGGAATACAACACAAACTTCCAGCACTGGGAGGCAGGTGTGGTCCTTAAATTTTGTCGTCTGAAGGAGAACTGTCTTGAGTAGATCTGACTGAAAGTTGCTTTGTTACGCCAAGACATAAGGAAGCTGGGGTCTCTGGGTCTTTTTCTTACCCAGGACACAGGAGAAAACAACCCAGAAATAGAATCAAACTCACAATTCCTGAAGTTGGTCTTTTCCATGTGTGCGTGACTTCCGCCTTCTCCACGTGAATTTGCTAGGACAAACAAATCTTTACTTGAGATGATTCAAGCAAAATGCTTGTGAAGGTTGGTACTTTCTGACCAATGTGGCAGGAAAGGAAAACTTTGTCTGCTTTTTTTTTTCATTGTTATGCTATAGTCCTGATTGAATATTTAGCCAGGCTAGAAACAAACATATATATATATATTTTTTTTCAACAGTTCTGATTTAAAGATGAAATTATCATGAGAAAACTGATAGAAGTTTTAAAGAATTTCCATAAAAAATAATTTTGGTGGAAATTTTAATGTATGGAGATTTTCCATGTAAAATCTCAAGAGCAGCTTGAGCTAGAGGGAAAATAAAAATAATTTCAATAATGCCGTTTTAAGGCATTTAAATTATATAACATTATTCCAGTGTATTAATACTTCATTTTAATGCCTTCATTACAAAAACCTTTATTTACTATACTCCAAATACTGCTGCTGTGCATAATGTACTTGGTGAGGTACAACCATATGTTGCTGAAGTAGCAGTAACGTGTGCAGTGAATTTGATCCAGTGGAAGCCTAGGGCTTCTTCTCTTCCCTCTTGTATGCTGATTACTTCTGCCAGGCCTAGAGTAATCTGTGCAAGAGTGTGGGGGCCATGGCTTGGTGACAGGCTGTACATGCAAATAGATAGCTTGCATGATGCTTAGAAAGCTTTTTTCCTGAAGGTGCTGTGCAGCAGTGTCTTTGAGTTGTAGGGGAAGACAGCATGGGGCAGATGGGAAGGGCACAGCCCCATCACACTGTGGCCATGGTTGGTTGGTGCACAGCACCCTGTTAACGTGGGACCTAGAAATGCTCCTTCGCCATCCCTGTGTGTAAGCACATCAAACGTGAACTGTGCAAAATATGCCAGAAAGAATAATATTTTCATGGTTTTGTTCTGGAAATGGGCAAGGGAATTGTCATGACTCTTGTGAGGAAAGGTTATAATGTATGACATTAAATATTGACTTAAAATATCGGTTTTGCCTCCCTTTTCTGTTTTACTACACTGTTTCTTCAAGGTAAAGCATGATTTTTCTGTCCCCCCTGCAACACCATATAATATAACAGAATGCAATTGTCTATGTCTTGAAAAAATAATCCTCTTTCCCTATTCAAATACAGATTACAAATGTTATAATTATATTAATTAACTTTTTATTGTTAAGCCTATGCCATGCTTAATTGAAACTATGAAGGTTTTGGAATATAGATGCCTGAAAACCTAACCAGAAAATCAAGGAAAATGAGGTGTATGAGAGACATATTCAAAGGGACTTGTAATGTGCTAAGAAATGATACCTGTGTGGTCATGTGTTTAAAAATATGGAAAAGTGAAATACAGTAACAAGTATAGTACTTACTGGTGGGATCAGTGAGATGCTGTGTGTATTAATAATTGATGGCTAAAAATATCTTCTGCTTTGCACTGAAAATTGCATATTTAAGCTGACAATGAATGACTTCTCAGGCTAAGTATCCTACGTAATAATGTATTAAAATGGGAAATGATTTTGTCACAGTCTAGCCAGATATGAGTGGAACTTAGCACAGGGCAAGATAGTATTTTATTGAGTGAACTGGGTGGTCATACTGAGTGACTAGGATTTATTCAAAATAACATATCTGAATTGTAGACACACATTATTCTAGTTAATATACAACACTGAATGCATTCCAATATAAGATATCTTTGCATTTCAGTGGTTTCTGCTACTCTCTTGATTTTAAAGTGATAGCTATTGTTATGTAGAACAATTCTCAGCTGAGAAAGATGTTCTTTCTCACCTGTGATGATCATGTACTACACAACCTTTTGATTTAACCTGAAATAAAATATTAGGTCTTGGAGCTGTGTATATGTTCCTTGTGAGCACATATGTGCACATGCACGCATGAGTACTGGCACTATGACCCAATGCAAACACCACAGGCGCACGCACATACATAAAAAGAGAAAATTATTTTCCTTGTGCTTATTTTCTTGGCACTTGCAGTTTGGTTAGATGTGAGATAGATGAAACATTTGCATCTTCTATCTGCATAATGAGTTCTACACAAAATGATTGCAGCTAATGCAAAAGACAGGGTGGCATGTTTTCAGTTTTAATGGGGACACTCAGAAAACTTCCAATCTTTCTTGACATTTCTTATAGCAAAATAAATGTGGTCTAGGTTGGAGTGTCTATTATGAAAATAAGAGAAGAGCGAGTCAATTATATTTCAATGACTGAATAGCCAGGGGTCCTCATTAAAATGATCAGAAAGGCTGCAGTGTTGCTTTCCTGTATGTAGTCACTGATTAAGTTGTATAAGAATGACATGGCCTTTTTGGGAGAAAAGCAGAGTACGCCGTGGTATCTAGCCAGCCAGCCAGAAACCGTTGACACTTACAAAAGTGAGATGCGCGCTCCATCAAGAAAGGGAAGTTACTACTTATGGGGTCATGGACTCCTGATGTATTTAAAAATAGTTGTGGCTGTTTTACTGGGCGCAGCCGTAGAAAGCTTTGAATTTGCACTAGGTTGTTTGAAAATGCCTGCGGTATGGTGGTGATATGGTATGTTTTCCTTTCCGCTGGCTTCGATGAAGTATACATAGCTTAACAGAATAGTATTATTATTGCAATCTTTGTGCACTTGAACCTTTAAGCAATATTTTAGTTATCAGTTCATTACTATTCATTTCTCAGAATTTAAATTCTTCTTATTTGCCAATTATTTTTTTGGTATAAAATGTTAGGAGAAAAAGGCTTAGTAATTCTTTTCCCGGAAGAGACTGTATCCTGAAACGGTAAAAAAAAAAAATATATATATATATATATATATATTTATATTTATATATATATTTGCTTAATCCTCCTGAGGGTCTGCAGTCCAAGGAAATATAGTATTGCCTGGGATCTGCTAATCCTGGATCATGTAGCTATGGATTTTTAAAAAATATATTTTCCCTTTCATATTAGACATTGTGTGATCACTTTGAAATAATCCTTGTGCTCTAAAAACAATATAATTATTTAATACAATTTCATCCCATAGAGGATAATTGTCATGAGGATTGTTATAAAAAGATATATCCCATATTTATTTATTTTACAGGAAAATGATGTGGAACGTTAATGTTTTATTTTTAATTGCAATACTCAGCAGAACATCACCCATGCGATAATTAAGCAGTTATTATTTAAGTCTTTTCCCCATTTAAATAAATTACATCACTAGTAGTTTCTGATTTCAAATTTCATACTGATCTTTTTGGTTATTATTACAGTTAAACAGTTTGAAGCTATAGTGTTTATCTTCCTGACATAAAATGAGGTGGAAGTGTACCTCAGCATTATCTTTGTAATGTACATTTGTATGTAAATAATTCTAATGTAATAAATTGAACCAAATAAAATTTCTGCTGTTGTATAACTGCAAGTACTAGTTAATCTAAGCTTGTATTTTAAGTCAAATCACATCACAGAGTGCTCCGTCAGTGGTAATGATGTTTCTGTATAAATTAGGACAATTTTAGTTTTCTATTACAATCCAATCATATTCTGATGAAAGGATTTTCAGTCTCAAGAAGACCGATAGTCAGACACATTAGCACAAGCAAAACATATTAACATATTGGATGCTTAAAACTAATATGCTCTACAAAATTAGCAAATAGAGATGCTAAATAATGATGCTTTTAATTTGCAATTCAGGAAGCTAGTGATGGACAAGGAAACTGCAAGTGTTTACAGTTTGTAATAAAAGAAAGTGTAATTTTGCCAATTATTGTGTACAAGAGGCATTTTTTTAAGAGTTTTTCATTGTTTGTATATATACGTAGCATCCAAGCAGGAATCAATGACTCTGTCTTATTTGGTACTTATGAACATATGAATTTTATTGTTTTGCATATAGTCTCTGTTCTCACAGAAAGTTTAAAGTGCTGTGGAATTCACCTAGTCTTTATTTCTTTTTTGGTAGATTCAGAATCTCACTGAATTAAAAATAATTTGATTTATTTTTCATCTTACCAGTTATGAATATATATTTGATTTTTCTAAATCTTTTGTAGCAGAAATAAGATTAATAAATGTGAACTAATTGATAGTGCTACTTGTTTTTAAGGAGGGATGATCATCAGTGTAGGTACCCTGAGTAAGTATATAGCAATGTGGTGCTAAATACTTTGGTTCTAAACCAAATTCAGATTCCTTTTCTCTCAGTGTTTTAGAAGCTGGCCTAATTTATCTTCTCAGCGATATATAACAGTGAAGTTGTATAATGTTTCTTTAGTTCAGTTCTTCAGAAGTTGTATAATGTTTCTCTAGAAAATAAGTAGATGTATTTTTTTTCTGTAGCAGTGTACTCTAAGAAAACAAGCAGCAAAAAGCGAAACAAAACAGAAACCCAATACAAATACTCCCAAATCAAACCTTCAGAAAGTTACAGTGAACAGGGAGATATTTTTGAAACCCTGCCATTGTTCTCTAATTCTCTTCAATAGATTTAGATGGATGTTAGAAAAAAAACACAACAACTCATGAAATACTTAAAGAAAAATACTTAAAGAAAAAATAAAATGTAAAGATGTTAGTATGGGTCTTGAGAAACAATGTTATAGTGAGTGTCCTCTGTAAGCAAATCTCTGTAAGCAGTAGATAATATCACGCTTTTCAGCTGAGTGATACATTCTCCCAGACTACTTCCATTCATCTGAAATAGCATCTCAGAGTTGATATTTCTGACAGGAAGCATCTTCCAAGATAGGTATGACTATACTCAGGATGTAGAAGTTTTAAGAACAATTCATTGTCATTTGGAGTCAGAATTTCTTACGTGACCTACTCAGCTCTCTGTAGTCATGTACAAAACAAAGAGATTTGTGGGAAACATTTTGTGTTGTTATCTGCATCTTTGTTTAAACCTTGTCTTTTTTCTAGTAAGATAAATGTTACAAAGAATGTCCAATATAGAAAGCGTGCATTTTGTATTTGAGGGTTTAAACAGATTAAGAGATTAGAGGACAAGTTACTGTATATGAATTCAAATGCAAAATACCCTTATTACAGTAATTCACAGGAAAAAAAAAAAGGCATAAACAGAACAGAAAACCTGTTGTAGAATCAGAATTTGCCAAACATGACCTAATGCCAACAATGAACTCTACTTTAACCAGCCTCTCAACATGTGTATCATCAGAGTAATTGGTCTTTTAGTTGATTTGACTAACTGACAGCTAAATGACTAATAATTACCTATGGCAGCATTTATATTTTTTGTTTTACACTACAGCACCACATCCATGAATGCATTTTATATATTAACAGTATTTGAATCTTTAGATTGTCATTTAAACAATTATTTATGAAAATATGATTACACATCTGTGCCTGCAATAGAGAGACTTTTAAATTCAATTAAAGTGAGAACAACAGTACATCTGCCCACTTAATTTTATGGTTAAACTATTCATGAATTATAATAATATATTAATTTTGTCAATTTGTTAGGGTATCATTTCTACTTTTTGACAGGCCTTCATCTTTATTTAGCTGAATTTGGGTTCAAGACAGTGCTCACTTAATAACTTATGCTTTATGAAGCTCTTCAGGAACATGGTGTTCTCATTACCATCACAATTTTCTTACGCTGTTATGCTGAGGGTCTTTAATGCAATGTATTTCCGTACGAATGATATAAATAAAGCCAGGGCATATGTATGAATGGTCTTAGCTGAGTAGAAGTGTACTACAAAAGCATCTGAGAAGAACATGAACTGGAGAGCTCGTTTCAGAGGTAAGCCAAAAAAAAAAAAAAAAAGAAAAGGACTCAGTAAAGGCTAAATCAATGCAATTTTTTGTTGTTCTGCAAACTTGTTTGGGCACTGTGTTGCGTTCCTTACTAAGAAGACATGTTTGTTTATGGAGATAAGGAATACTTTGGTTATGATTGAACAGGAAATAATCAACTGGATAATTGTAACCAATGTACTCAAATGTTGGCTATTTTGAATTATTTGCTTTAAAATGACAGATTTCAGCTAAGGAACTAGAAATATTTCATATTAAATATAATATTTTGATTCTAATAACATTTATGATATGTCCTCTACCTTTCTTAAGCTAGGTATAATATACATTCTATTGGAAAAAAACATGGATTTTTTTTTACCTCTATAGTATAGTGTTACTCCTCTACTCTGACTGTTGTCATTTATGGAACTAATGAAACATAACCTTAGCAGTTTCTTGATAACACACCTGAGTGAAAGCTCAAAGTATTTCTTTTTAAAGATTGATTAAAAAGAATGGTAGATATATTCAAAATTCCATGCTGCAACTCTGTGACCAATAAATATTTTTCATGTTTTCGTGTGTATTTAAGAATGTTATCTGAAGTTTCACATTAGCATATCGTTATGATTGAGATTGTTGTTTTAAATACAAATATTATTTAGCTGATGACATTAGATAAGTGAAATGTATTAAAAAGTGTAACCAGTCATTTAGCATAAATGAGAGCTATTAGTTGCCATGTGTTTCAGTATTATAAGATTTACATTATAATTATAATATAAATATTATATTAATATTAATATTTATATAATATTATATAATATTATATTTATAATATTCAGTATTATAAGAAAACACGTTAATAAATATTTGACTGATGAAATTTAGAACATATGAGACTCATAAAAGTATTAAATATAGGACAAAGACTGTTTAAACTTGCAGTTATTTTAAAAAGCATTAAAATACATTTTTTGCATTAAAAAATAATCACATTTGTATAGTAGTAGATTTGATATATATTCATTCTTTCTCATTTATCCGTAGCTGTTTACTCAAAGTTAGAGGAACACTGCTGCTCAAATAAGAGCTTTTGAGACATTAATATTTTATTTTTCTTTCAAAGCATTTCTAAAGAAGTTTTACTACACTGCTTTTCAAATCAATATTTCTAAAATTTTCTGATACTGAGAATAAAGATGATTAATTCCTTTTATCTGTAAGCTTAACAGTAAAGAAATTTCTGTTTTTCATTTGGTTAACACATTCACTTGGCCCAATTTGGCATTACAATGTGTTTAGGTCAAGTGATAACATCTTCAAGTGTATGTGAATGCAAGTATGTAATTTTTCAATTTATTTCAGGTTTTTAAAAATATATTAATGAATTAGGGAAACATTTTCTACAGATTTCTATAGAAGAGAAATACTATTACACTTTAACTCTCTTTAAGTATTTTCAAAGAAAAACTCATTATAAGATTGCATGAATTCATGACAGAGGGAAATGCAGTTTTTGAATGGGTTACCCGAAATGTGGAATGAAATAAAAGTGTTCTCCTGTAATTATAAATATATGCATTTTGGTGGTAAATAATTATAATAACATGTATAAAGCCAGCACAGACAGATAAATCATAAGCAAAATTTCATATGCAATTTTTCGAATGTTATCTTATTGTCCCTAAAATATGAACTACCAGTTACAAGTGTATTAATTACATGTTTTGACACTCTGAAGGTCAGGAAATTAGATACAATTATAAGATATGTATATTTCTTTCAAGTAATTACTGAAAATATGTTTTTAATGAAGAGATAACAAAAAATATATCACAGCAAATGCTACCTGATGGCTTAAATCCACTCAGAAAAAAAAAAAAAAAAAAGATTGCTGTTAGCTGAAGAGAGACCGTTACAGTAAAATAAAATCAAATGTATAAATAATAGTGAGAGAGATAATATTTGAAATAGAACTCAAATAGCTCAGACCATAGTGGTTGCTGAAAGCAAGGACACATTTCTGCATTTATCATTTACATTACTAAGTATTTTTATTAAATTTAAAGAAGTATTTTTTAAAATTAAAAATCTCCTAGTTTTTAATCCAGATTTATCAGCTCCCTCATTACGGTTCTCATAAAGCTGGTTGGGATAATCAGCAGCCAGATATTTATCTCAATTTGTCTGCTAGCTTCCAGCTGCCTACACAAACACCTTTTTTTTTGTGCAAAAATAAGAAAAACATTCAGGTTTCCATATCTGTATTAAATCACTATTCACTGAAAACTGTTTCACATGTTGATAACACATTTTTCTCTTCTGCTTTGTATGTATGGAGGTCATAAAATAGTTGGATGTTTATGGATGTTAAAATGAGTATATTAGTACTCAGTCCCATGGCTCAGTCTTGCTAAAATTCCTTATTCAATCTCCTACACCAAAAAACAAGTATAGACTCTGAATTGCAGATCTTGAATATTACTAAACTTGAGGTACCATGGGCCAATGAGTGAGACAGAATGAAGTGGCTAAGAAAGTCCATGGACAAGAAGTTTTACTGTGAAACTTACCCCATGTTGATGTGAACCTTTTAATAGCATCTTGATTAAAAAATAAAAAAAATTGAAGTGTAATGTAGATGGACTTTCATCTTGTACACAACTTCTGTATTAAAAAGTTTCATCTTTTAAAATGAGATTTATTAAGGAAGTAACTGTCTAAAGAACCCCAGAGTGTTTGGCTAAAGGTTGGATTACAGAAGGAATAAGAACACTGCTTTAAAAGGCTAGCAAAGTTTAAAGGGGACCAGGTGGTTGAGGACCAACTGTATGTCCCTGCCTCTTCTTTTTGAAGGCTCTTATCTTCAGATTTCTGCAGAGATTTGTTTTATATTGTTGTTTCTTAGCCATCTCAGAAAAAAAAAACAAACAACAAAACAGAACTATAATCTAGGTAGGAACCACAGTTAGGTACCATCTGTAGCATGCCTGTAAAATTCATTTGTCGCTAATGCAACTGCTGCCATGGGCAAAAGGGCAGCATCCATAAGAAAGAAATTGTTAGGTGGAAAACAACTGGCTTAGTTGGACTGATGAAGCCCTGCTGGTTAGTGGTAGAGAAGTGTTCTGAAGAATAAGCTGTGCCTCAGTCCTTAGCTTTTTAACAGTTTCTTTAATTTTCAATTTTTATTTTTAACACACTTTCGTGTGAAGCATGTTTGACAGTTTGTTAAATGTGACCAGATAAAATGGAAAACTCCAGGTGAGAACATGAGAGCAGTTGTGTTTCTTTAGTCAGCATCCTGTTTATGGGAGTAACCAAGAGCAGGAACAACAGAAGAATGTAAGTACAGTGTGATGCTTTTCCCCAGATGTTCTCTCAGCTTCAGGAAGCAGATGAAGACCCTCTTTTTTTCTGATGGCAAGCTAGTAGATGTTGTACAATCTTCTCTATTTTAGATATAGCAGTATCTGTTATCACAGGGCCTGGATTATTCTGACTGCATCTAAAACTCAATATGAAGACAAGGCACAAATCCTGGGGAGACCAGAATTGGCTTCCTGCCTTCTGCATGGCTCAAACCATAGGGAAACTTCTGCTTCAGCATGTGCACTGGCTTCAACGCCTGTTGCAGATGCAGGCTGAACTCTTTGGTTATGGCTTTCCATGCAGGCCCTGAATTGAACTCTGAACACCCAGTGGTGCACACCAAGGTGGTCAAGGATCTGCTGTGAAATCACTGCTCTATAGCAGCTCCAAAACAAAGCAAAGCAATGGAGCCTCCAAAACAACTTGCTATCTGAGCTGCGAATCTGTAATGTATATCTCAACTCATCTGCCATTCAGAGCATAACAATTCTCCATCAGATCAGAGCAAATATCCATTTAACACTGTTTACTACAGTCAGACTGTGCCTAGCTGAGAGGATGAGAACAAAGGATGTAGCAATACTGCCCCAGGGCATTCTTTCTGCAATGATTTGTGGTCCAGAGAACTCCAGAAATATGGGAATAACATTTAGCCCTAAACTGATTTTATTCCTGGATTTTTCTGGATGATTTTTATTTTTCTTAATTAAAAAATCTTGCAGCACAGATTTCCACAGCTTAAAGGAACATTGTGTATTACAGCCTTATTTAGTTATTTATTTGGTTTTGAATCTGCTTCTTTTAGTTTCAAAGAAAGAGAAGCAGTAGACACTGCTACAGTCACTTGTTCTGTTTATAATTTCTAATACGTCACTCATTTCTTTTCTATTTTCTCTTTTTGAGAAGGAAGATCCATCTGTATGTTTATCTTCATGTTTAATCCCCTTCCGTCCCTTCACTTTTCCTTCCATGCTCTTTCAGCCTGGGACACCATTTATTTAGCAGTGTGATCACCTCTGTTCTGTTTTCTAATCTTCTCTAAATATTTCCCATCTCTCAGACTCCCTTGTTTGAACTGTACTCAGCGTTACACTTCTTTTCCCATAGAACTATCTGCTATAGCCCAAAGACTTTGCTTTAAGAATTATTAGCCAGATTGTAGCTCATTGCTTCATAAATGAAGTTAGATACTTTTCCCCAGGTGCCTTTTGACTTAAACAGAACCTCCCCTCCATTTTATTTTCCAGTCACTAACTATCATAACACCTGCACAATCAAAACTCTCTTTTACACCCCTAAACACCTTTGTCATTCAGTAAACACTGTCACATCAGAATTGCCTTTTTTTTAATATCATATCTGAATATACTAACAACGTGGTATTGAACTTTGTTTCAAACACAGTGGCAGTACTAGCTGAAATTATCTCCTGGGTGGTTTCCAGATGATCTCTACTTATCATGTTCCCTAAATTACTAGTTTGACCTAAATTTTTAAAGGCTGGATGCAAAACTGAAACTCTTCATTTTTAATTTGTTCATTCAACAACAATTTTTGAACACACAAAATTAGGAGCCAAGAATCCAGTTGCTACTTTATATATTAATATACACTGAATTATATAAGTGTAACCTCTAATGTAAATGTTTATTTTCATAACATGTATTTCAAATTAAAAATTTTTGGAGTAAAGGAGAATATCAAGCACTTCTTATTTTTTCATAATTACTATGAGATTAATAATTTATTATTAAAATATTACTGTATTTTTCAAATCTGAAAAACTTAACTCAAAATTTATAAGATTATGGTATTGTCTGAATAACCTGTATTCTACATTTCTAAAAGTAGTTCATTTCCTTGCATTACATTTGACAGTGATGTGAAAACCACTGTACTTAGCTTTTATGAAATTAGAAGGCAAGGTGTTTGAATGAAGAATATACCAAGAAAAAAAGCATGGAAAACTTGAGAGCTGTGGGGAAACTTACGGTAAACCTGAAGCTCTATGCCTGCAATAACATTATTCTTGTGTGTACAGTGTATGTTCCTGGAAACTTTATTCTCTCAGGGGACAGGATGCTTCTGATGGTAGAACAGTAGTTACAAAGCAATAGTCAGTGATTAACAGATCTGTGATTTTCTTTATCTTCAACTGCAAAGTGTTCGGTCTGTTATAGTGGTCTGCAGAAATGTCACTTTAATGACATTTTTAGACTTTGAAAACAAAATTACATAGCAGAAGGATGACACATACGGAGCTGATCACAGAACAGTAGTTCAGTGAAGTCAGAATCACATGATCTACCAGAAGCTGACCTTATTTCTGCATGTTTTTAAATGATATAAATGGTTTAGCAATGAGTTTGGAGAAACAGCTAAATGCTCATTAAAATTATGTTTTTTTTCTCTTATATATTTACTGATTTCTTTTTTCTTAAGTGAAGTCCTGTGAACCACATTTCAGAATAAACTGTTTTTTAATAAAAGATATCAGCTACAGCTAAACTGTGTATTTGTGGAGGTCATGATGTTACAAATGCTAATAGTTATAACTGCTAAAATACCGAGTAAGACATCTCAATTAAAAAAAATATATATTAATTAACAGTGTTTATTTAGGAAAAGGAAAGAGAAAATTTTGTGCTTCCACCAATCTGAGACTACAGCAAAGAGCTGTAAATATAATTTAAGAAAATTCATGGCCGAAGTTGAAACTACATCATGGAATCATCTCCAAATTAAGATTTAAAAACTCACAGCAATAGAAAGGAGATTTTTCTCCTTTGATTATGCAGTAAACCTCTCTTATTTGAATAACATCAATACAGGCAAGTTAAAGGGAAAGTTACACATGGCAAAGTTAATATTCAAAATTCAGAATGGGGAAGTAGGCTGCAAGAACAGTTTGCTATATCTTTCAGTCCTTGTTTTAACATCATTTTAAAGAAACTTTCTGATTTCAGTGGGGCCATATGGGCCAAACAGAAGAAAACTGTGCCCCTTCCCACTGCACTGTGACAAACACACCATGTGAGCAGTCCCAGGAAAATCCAGAATTCTCTCGTATCCATCTCTCCTATGCTATTTGGGATATTTCATTTGCTGTTTGAGAAGGAAAGAATGAGCAAAGCATGCAGACTCTGGTGATTTTTCCTGTATGTCCAATGGTCTCAGTCTCTTGCAATCCTGTATCCAGTAGAAGTCAACAAGGTGGGAGAAAAGATCAGAATTTCCAAGACACCAAGGAAGCTTTCTGATCTGATGTCTTATTGCATGCCTACATATGAAAAACCTGACAGCTGTCAACTCCCATATCAACAAGGCTGGGGCCTTTGGTGGAAGTCTGTCCCACACAACACTTTGGAGGAGAAAGAAAAATGAAAAATTACATGAAATCCCCAGTAGTATTTAAATACCTTAGAAACAGAGGTAGAATTAAAAATCACTATAACCTGCTCATCTCATTTCACTCACATACTTTTGAAGGTCTAGTCTGTGATTCCTGTCTGTGCTAATGGACACAATTGCTACTATTGAACTGAAGAATGAGCGGCCCAAATTTCTTTTAAGAATTTTTTCAAATGAAAAGAGGAAAAAACTAGGGAAAATTATAAGAAGCCTTACAAATTTGTATTTCACTAATCAAGAAAACCAAGCTTCATTCTGTTATCTTTTGTCATAGCTTTTTTAAGTGCGTAAGTATCTACACCTGCCTGCAGAATTCCTATACACAGGGCAACTGTTATGTCATAGCCTGAACTGATGATTGACGTGGTGAAAGGATGGGTGGCTGGCCTGGGAAGCATAGGTGCAAGTGATTCACCTGTGCTTCCCATGTTACCAGAAGGACTTCTGAGACCAGGGCTCATTTAAAGGCTAGCTTTCACGAGGGAAGTGTTTTTCTGGACAAAGGTCTTTTTCTGAGGGGGAGCGTTCTATAGCTAGAAACCCTGTCACCAGCTGGGTGAGTCAACTTTTTTCCTATGGGGTACGGGATTCCCATATTCTGAATGATGTTTTACCTGGTGTTGTAAGGAAGTTTTCAGCAGCAATTTTACTGCTTAGGAGGACCAACACTATAGCTGTTGTTTTTGCAACATATGTGTGTAGTATGGACAGCTGAATTTGGGGAAAGACTATGACTTGTGAGGATGCTCACTTAAAAAATGTAGTAGGATTTATGTTGTGGTTGGAAGCAAAGCCTTTCTGCTTTCTGTCCTGTCTTTCTAGCTGATTGTTATGTCTTATATCTGCTTACAACTTCAGATAAACATGGTTCTATGTCACTGAAGTGTTTACACAAACTATTTTTGCTTGCCTTTTTATCATATCGTAAACATCTAGTAGAGAAGAACAGAGATGCCCTTCTTCCTGAACTGGGCTAGAGTCAGTATGTTTAAGACTACTGAAGAAAAAGAATGAGAATGCTATTTGGGAAAGCAGCTCTTCTGTCAGTACATCCAGTTGGTACTGCCCTTCCAAAATGAGTCTTTCTAGCTATTGCTTACCAACTATTGCAAAGGAAGATTTTTCTTCCCCCTCACACAGGCCCTGTGCCAGAGGTAGTAAATACAGTGTGTACAGGTAGCCGCTTGAGTCACCCCTGGGCTGTCTGTATGGTTTATGTGTACTTACTTCTCCTGGGCCCCTCACTGTTTGAATCTTTCTGTTGCTGCTTGCTTCTAAGTAGGAGCACAAGAAGAAAAGCTGAGCTGGTGAGGGCAGTTCAAAGCATGTGGGTCTGCTGATGGAATTCCTGTTCCTCCCAACCATGTGGGAATGATAGAGAATTGCTCTGTGCTCTCTAAGGCTCTTAACAGCAAAAGAAAAGGACTCCTTGGAAGATAAGATGGCTGAGCTGCATCAACTGTGCTGTAAAAACATTGGATGTAGACCTTTCCTTAAAGGTCTCAGTTCTCTGTAATTTTCGCCTATATGTTTGTGTTGCTCAAGAGGCTGTATTTATATCTTATTGACACTGTCTACAAAGTGCTCAGTTCTATCAGAAGAAACATTATCTATATGAAAGCATATTCAGTTTCATCCTTTGTACAACTTCGCAGAGGTACTGCGGAGTCTTTTGTATAATTGTGGCAACAACTTCAAAGCTTCCCCCTCATCCCTTGGCATAGATATTACACTTTTCATGGTATGATGAGTTTCTTCATTTGCAGTCCCTTGTTTAAAAAATAAATGAATACATACTCTTATATAGCAGTCAAATGATTCTTTATGAATTCAGGTAAAAACATCTTATTTGTACTTCTTGATTGCAGCTTCTATTTCAGTATTTTAAATAACCTCACAAGCACTGATGAACTGGATTGAATATAATCATTTTCAGTGAAGTGTTGCCAGAGCTGATTTTTCTAAAAGGAGCTTTTGGAAAGCACTCCTGGAAATCTAAGTTTTCTGCCAAAACAGCCATGCTGATTCAGCTGATGACCAATCCTGATTCCAAAGACTAACAACTCTACAAAACCCAAAATTAGGTGTGGGTGTTACTGAGGACTTACCACTGAGAAAACTGAGAAAGTGATGCAATGTCACGTCAAAATTTTTGGAACAAAACATCATTGCTCTGACTGTGAATTTTGTACTTCAGCTGCGTAAAGATCCTTTCTTTAGCCTGTATTTCTGTGAAATAATAGGAACATGTGATAATATTGAAATTATTCGGAGAAACAAACATTATCTTGGAAAGGCTGGTATTGTCCTAAAGTTAATATAAGGAGATATGCTCCTCAGCAGGGAAGTCCAATGTCAGATATGTTGTCCTCTGCAACTGCTAATATCAGATGCCATATGGGTCCTATGGTCACAGTTCCATGTACTTCATGTTTCACTGGCCCTCAGGTCACTGCCAGGTTACTGCAGATATCTGTTAGCTCAGTGCAAAACATCACACATAAATGACAGATAAATAAAATTGGCATGCTCTATTGAAAAATCAAGGTGGAATAAAAGACCACTAAACTGAGTTATCTGAAAGCCAGTGTCTAAGTTAGCCTACCTAGCTGGCTCCCCAATGCTAGCCTCTGATGTTTGCTTCTTTTTAAGAAGCCTGTGAAATTCTTTGATATTTGTTCCTACTTTCTATATGTAAAAGCATGTATGTGGAAAGAGTCAAGTGGACTTTTTTGGAGACTCAGACAAGTCTCCCTCATTTTGGATGGATTCTGTAATTTGTTTAAAACAAAACAAAACAAAAAACACAAAAGGCAAACGATTTTTTGAAGAAATGCTGGGTTTAAGGTTTCAGTTAATGCGGGAAGTTCTGTCAGACTCTTGTAGCATAGCTCATTGAGAAACCTTTACTATTACAGAAATATTTACAATATTTCACTTTTTAGTTTGCAGTGATTGTGCTCTTGCATTTTATTTAGGGAATGAGTTGACATCATGCAGTTACCACTATTGATTTGTCAAAAGCCATTATGAAGAGCATAGACAGAAGAATTCTGTGCTCCAGTTGATCTGACTTAATCAAAACAGGCAAGAAGAAATACCTGACTAAAGAAAACAGATTGTCAGAAGTGTTCAAGACTGAGGAATACCCATCAGTTTGTGTTGGTACCCAAATATGGGACACAGCATGTGAAGCTCTTTTGAATGTCTGGCTTTTCTATGCTTATTTCTGCCTGTAACAGGTTTTACTTTACTCTCTTTTCTTGTTATCTTTCTTTCCAGCTGTCACTTTAAGTTGCTTTAAAATAGCTTTTAAATAATCTTATTTCCATGCTGGCATAATACTACCTCACCCAGAACACTATCTCTGCTTGAACTACTTCAGTACTCTAGAAGAGTAAATACTCATATTAAAACTGAAGTCCTTAAATTTTTATCCTTAAGGCATGACGACTTTCTCTATCCAGTACAATGGTTTAGGTAGAGAAAGATGAAAGCATTTCCTACAAAACACTACAAATAGTAGGTATTTCTCAGACATCATGGTTGTTATCACATTCTGCCTTATGTTTTAAGAAATACAAGGAGAAACATATAGGAGTTCAACCTCTTTTAACTCGAATTTCCAGCTACATTTACTTTGGCCCTCCTTGCAGACCTAAGTTGTGTAAATAGTAACTCAGACATCATATTTCAACTGGGAAACTCAGTGCTTTAATGAACTGTTACTTTTTTTTATACCAACTTAGCTACTTTAGGTCAAAATGAATATGGGAATATTCACTGAATATGAGACAAGCACATGCCTGGGAAGCTAATGAAGTCTATTCTCAGATTTGCGAGCTATTATCCTCAATTTGCAGTTGACTATGATAATACAGTTCTAACTGTATCAATGCCTGTCAAGCCATCTTGCTTTACAGTTGATAAAACACTAGCTCCATGTTAAACATACAGTTAATATATCCTGGATAACAAGGATTTTTTTGTCTGCTTTACTAAGATGTCCCATCAATGCTTTTCATGGCTGTTTAGCTTGACTAATGACTTCCAAATGACCACAGAAGACAGAAGTCTTCCTGGGTGTTGCAAAGTGTGGGGGATTAATTTCAAAAAGCCTGTGTGAATTGCATTAATGTAACTGTTTGACCTGTTTATATCCCTGGGGCTAAATGTAGTCAAGCAAATGGTAGTAAAAATAAACAGGATTTTGGATAGCAATTTTTTTTTTTTTAATGAAATGAACTACTGTTAAATTACTTTTTGATTTATTTCCAAATCCGGTGGTGGAAATTTTGGTTTTGGTTTGGTACAGTTTTCTTTCCAAAGCTTTCTGAAAAGGAACATTTTGCAATGCATTTGGTTCTTGTGTGTGTATATCACAAGCTGTGTTGATGGTGCTATGTTTTATAGGTTCACCTTAATTCTGATGTTTAAACTCTGATTTAATTATTTTTCATTTAATTAATTCTGCTTTATTTTTGGCTATGACTGTAGAGGAAGTGCAGCCCGAAGAAAGGATTGCTATCAGTGTACCTATCTTGCACAGAAAGCAAACAAAATCTGTGATTCTAGTGCATGGCACCAGAAGTATTACATTGAAGTTCAACATTGTCAGTACTAACCCAGGCATCCTGCAGTCTGACTACAATTGTTTGCAATCAAGCTAGGAATGAGAAAAGGCACATCATGGAGATCTTTTGTCATAGTAGATAAAGTTTCAGATGAAGTTTATACATGGTTAAAGCACTGAAAATGCAATATAGGAATTTTCTATACCTACATTGTAACAGAATCGTAGAATCACCAAGCTTGAAAAAGACCTCCAAGATCATCCCGTCAAACTGTTCGCCTATCACCAATATTTCCTACTAAACCATATCCTTCAATACAACATCTAAATGGTTCTCGAACAGCTCCAGGGGCTGTGAATCCACCACCTTCTTCAAGAGAGTGGTTAGGCACTGGATTGGGCTGCTCAGGGAGTAGTATTTCCAAATGTCCAAGTTGAATCTCCCCTGGTGTAACTAGAGGCCATTTCCTCTAGTCCTATTGCTGGTTACATGAGAGAAGAGGCCTTCTCCTGCCTCACTACAGCCTCCCTTGTAGAGAGTAATAAGGTCACCCCTGAGCCCCCTCCAGAATTTTTTTCTCTAATTTGTATACTTGAGCTTCAGTAACATTTTCTTGGTAACTGTCTACTCCTGGAGTATTAGACCTAAAATATATTAACATGTAAATATGAGATTGGAAAAAATGATGCATTGTTACGTATTTGTCACTTAAATCTGGTTGTTTTGGACTTCCTTTCTAAGGCTGCATTCTTAATGTCAAGTTTTCAATATTAAATATAGATTAATTTTGTCAATTGTGATCTTGACAAATTTAATTGACCGTAATTGTCAAAATTGCTGGTCATTAATTTATTCTCAGATTTTCTGTGTGAAAATAAAAACCTGCAAAAGTGCCATTGTCAATTATGGTCCATTTGAAGTGACCTAATTAGCATTGTGTGATGAACCAACACATGGAAAAGCAAATGGGGGGGGACATAGGAGGGAGATAATTGAATGTGACATGAACACTAATATTGACTTTATACCATATGAGTAATTAAAATACTAGGCAATGGGAAGGGCTTAATTTTATTTTTTTATTTGCTAGGACAGGTTAGAAGGATATTCTATTTGGAAAAAAAATTGATAATATAAATCAAAATGCTAAGACAGAAGTGGTACCCTGCTGTCAGTTGGCAATGGATAATCTGGCTCATATTCTCCATCAGTCTGAATGACTTTATTTTGCGGTTGGTCACACCTCTTCTTAAAATTATCATGTAGTTTTTGGAAAGAAGATGGATGCAGACCCATTTTGCACAAGTGAGTAGACATCAAGAGAGCGAGAAAAGCAAAAGCTGTGTCATGCTACCACATCATTTTGTCGTTAATTCCATGGTCATTACAATTTTACATCAATAGACAGTAGTAAGTCCTCAAAAAACCTTTCAAGTTTATCATTTAGTCTTGGAGCACTGTCACTGAATGCAATGGGCAATCTTCAGTTTCTTCTCATTCTGTGAAGGAGGGAAAGCAAGAAGTCTTTAAGGAAGCCCTTCTGCTAAAAGAAAAAAAAATCCTTATTATTTAAATCATGTTTGTATGAAATCAGGCAAAAAAATCGTTAAGATTCTTTTCAATATAAATACAGCAAATATCACTGTTATCCTTCAATATTTTGGTGATGAACTTGCATCTGTATGTTCGAGACTTGGTATGCATATGCGGGCTATCTATATCATCTAAAACAATCCATCAACATGTGGACTTAAATGATTTGATGTACAAAGTCACATGCTGATGTAACTGGACTTTTTTTTTTTTTCATCTTCATCCCTGCTTTAAATTTTGAAGACTAAATTGTTTCTTCTGCCTAACACACATAGTTGTCATATCTCTGATACTACATAGCCAGAATCATTTATTCTGCAAAAGGTTTTTCAGATAACTAATTATAACATCAAGTGGGGTGGTGCTCAAAATAGAATGAATGAGAAATAATGAGGAAAATGAATCCAATAATTATTTAAAGTAGTGGGTGTTAGCTTCTCCTCTGATCCTATGGTGGCAGCTTCAAAGTAACAATACGCATCCAGACATTGAGGACATCTTTATTCTCCTATTCACGTTTTACTGCATTACAAAAATCCAGTAGATTTGGTCTGTTTTTTCAATTACGCTAGCCTCTTATGAATACTGTAGAGCTCTCTGTACTGTTGTACTGGTCAACAAAAGACAATGATTAAATTCTAAAAAAGCATTAGATGAAACTGCTATTACAATGGGCATCGGTAATCAGAGGCATAATCACTTTCTGCTGGAAATCTGTAGCTGTAAAATGAACAGAAATACACATTCAGCTTTGAAGTCCATTTTCATGCAAGGATCAAATAGCTTTGTCAGATTTATTCCTCACAGTTTTGAAGAGTAAATGTAAATCAATTCAGTGACAAGAAACTGTTTACTCCATCTCTATGGAGCAGGCACATGTTCAGAAAAAGTAAGCTTGACAAAATTATTTCTGATGACTACAATCAGAATTTTGGGGATGCACGATTTTAATATGAAGAAAGGGGCACAAAGGTGATTGCTTTGCAGTTATTTGGTGGGATGGCATTGCACTGCTGCTCCCAGGGTTTCCAGAACAGCAGTATGTGTTTATGTGTTTGATTTGTTGACTTCTGGATGGAACTTGGCTCATTGACCTGAAGATCAAGTACACATTTGTAAGCAAGTTTTAATAAGTTCAGGTCCCAGCAGCCTGTGGATTATTGCACTGTGAACCCCTACACCTTTCTCAGCTCCCATGCTTGAATGAAGAGTGTGTACTTCCAGCATTGTCCTTCATAAGCAGCATGTGTAAGTAGCTTTCAAGAAGGCAAAACATGAGACAAAGCCATGGTGGAGAAACAGAACAATTAGAAAGTTGCAGTGGATACTTGTTACTTGAAATCAATGAAAAAAGTTGGGTTTGGAGAGTTTATAGTTGTTTTCTTTTCCCCTTCAAAATTGCCAAATATTCATGTTTGCATTTTCAAAATGTGACATGTTTCTTGGTTTGGAATAATTTCTCATTTTAAGAATAAAATAAATGTTTAACAAGAAAAAGGTTGTTAAAACGTTTTTGAAGTATAGGCATTTCAGTTTATATTAGCCATTATTTCATGATATTTTATCTGTGAAAATAATGATTTGGAACTTTTTAATGCTTAAAATGGGAAATTCTTTTCTGATTTGTTAAGAGGTTTTGTCAAAAGAACAGTTGCAGTATCAGGTAACTTTTTTTATGTCTACGTCTAGTGATAAAATGTAGGCACAAAAGATGTTTTAATACGAGCACAAATTGCAAATGCATTTACAGGTATAGAACAGAGTGGAGATGGAGAATCCTTGGTGGTGGACCAGTATACCAGTATGGAATTTAGGCACCTAAATTGCAGTTGTTCCTGACATTTTATTTATGTTAAAACCCTTCACATCAAAGAGATATCATACACCTCCTTAAGAATCAAAAAAGTATTTCCCACTCAACCATCTTAATAAAAATCCCCTCCTCCTCAAGATGTACAGATATAAAGATTGGACTTGCTTGCGGGTGTCTTGATAAAATGGTTACCATGTTACGTGTTCTGAATATGATCATGAAAATGACTGTATAGTATGGAAGGGAATAGTAAAATGCTGCTAACTTCTTACCAAATAAACTTTGTTGCAAACAATTTTAGAGCAGGTAAAAAGGCTATTTATAACATTGCTGTCCTGAATAGCAATATGTAGAATGGCCAAGTTGTAGGATATCGCTTTCAGAAGTGATGACTGCAATTTCAGGAAGCTTGTGCAATATGCTTTTGGATCTATATTTTCAACAAATGATGATTCTGCTAATGATAAAGCAAAGTAAGGACTTTGTTCACTTACATTTACAATTAAGCTGCACTGTTGTGCCATCAAAACATTTTTAGTCAATTTTAGACACTTGTTTCAACCAGGCGAAGATGTAGTCCTGAATTTATTCAAACCATTCTTGCCTAACGAAAATCAACATGAAAACTTTAAAAATAATGAGTACAAAAAGAATTCCAATTGCTTTCATTCCATGTTTTCAGATGATAAAAACTAACTGCGATAGGAGTTCTAGATACTAATATAATATAAATAGAAAGATGGACTAGATAAAACCAGCTGAACACTAGTCTGTCCTCAAGACCTAACAGGGAAGTAATAACATGCTTTTGAATGTGTAGCAATGACTTTTGGCAGATATGCTGTATACAATTCCATAACAAAGAAAACCATTGAACTTGATTGACTATTTAATCCATTTCTGAAAGAGCATCACTAAGGGGATGCTTATAGTATTAATAGTATTTTTTTTTAGGCAGGATGACACAGTGTTGTCAAAATACTAGTTCCTGCAATGCTGATCACTAGCTAGCTTACTCTGTCTAGATGCAGTAGGTATTTTAAAAGGAAAAATACTGATATTTGCTGCAGACTTCCTTCTCCCATATAGATACTTTGATTTGATTTTATTAATTCTGTTTTGTCCTACGCAAGAGTATCTTAAATATTATGGGGCGCAGTGCTTGCAAAAAGTCAATGAGGCTTGCAAATACAAAAAATAAAATACATATAATACATACATACATATAATTCTGAGATTAAGGTAGCTAATTACATTAAAGTCTTACAGACACAATACACATTAAAGTGTGTTTGCACATGGTCTGTATCTCACTTGTTCCCATCACCAGACCAATAAAGTGGCCTGGAAATGTTTAAATGCATTTGCAATTCTTTCTCATGTTATAATGTTGACTCAATCCAACAGATTTTTCTGACCTTTCATACTGGGAATGTGTTGAATTATAGTATCATAGAATTGGTTGAGTTGGAAGGGACCTTTAAAAGTCAGCTAGTCTAACCACCCCGTAATGAACAGGAACATCTACAGCTAGGTTGAAGCACACAAGCAGAAATCTTTAGGTGCTGGAGTAGAAGATCCTTCTATAAAGTGACTTGAATTTATTTCTCTTATTTATACAAGATGTGGAAGAATTTCACCACTTTGAATTGCTCCACTTTGCATCTTTCCCTAGTAAATACCCACATATGATCCTGCAGATACTTCAGGAATCTTATCAAAATGCTTTTCAATAGCAAGTTGCCTAATTCCCTGGGAGGACAATGAAGCATGGAGCAGGCTTTTGAAGGACTCGGAATGGAACAGTCCCATTCACTTATCCTCACTCCCAGACAAGTCGCAGATTGGATCCTCCATGTTTGAGGCCTTATAATATCTCTGTGATTCTCCATAATTCACCTAGATTCTCATGCTTTTTCTTCAAGAGGGATGACTTATTATATGTCTAAATCCTTAAAGTTAGGATCTTGGAAAGTGAGAAATAGATTTTGCCTTGTATAGAGAGAAAGAAGGGCCTGGTACTGTGAGTGCTGACTAGAGGGAAGTGTTACAGCATTACAGATCAGAATAATCTGCCTGAATCCCAAAGAGAAATGTGTTTAAGGCACACTGTTTGTATTTTTCACTGAGTTAGAGTGCAAGAACTTATGTGTTGAGATAAAAATTTGCTAAATAAAATAAAAGCTGTGTGAGCAAGCAAAGCAACACAAGGAATTAACCCACTGTTTCCCATTGGCAGGAAGATGCTCAGCCACTTCCAGGAAAGTGGGGCTCAACATATGCAATGTTTTTTGGGAAAGACAAATGCCATCACTCTGAATGTCCCCCCTTCCTCCATATTTTCCCCAACTTTTATTTCTGACCACAATATCATATGCTATAGAACATCCCTTTGAGTCACTCTGGGTCAGCTGTCCTCACTGAGTGCCCTCACAGCACTTTCTGCCACTCCATATTCTTGCTGGCAAGGCAGCAAAAGGAGCAGAAACACCATTATACACTTCCGTATAAGTACTGCTATACAACAATTGAAACATCAGTGTGATATCACCAATGTTTTCATGAAAAATGCAAAATAAAAAACACCTTAAAAGCCTTTGTAAAGAAAATCAACTCCATCTCAGCCCAAAATCATGAGAGACATAAACTTGAAGAACCAAGATAAAAAGTGCATTGTAATGGCTTTTCAATCATTGACCAGGACTGGATTGTGCGGAAGAAATATATTTCAGAATGTAGCTTTAGTCTGTATTATGATATGTGTACACAAAGAGCTTAAATTAAAAGTATGTGGAAAATTTTATCTCTGAATATGTAATATTTTGAGTGACCTTTTGAAGACTTTTTGAGGTGACACTACATTATAAACAATATCAGCATCCTTGTAACCTGATTGTCATCTAAATTTGCTTCAAAACAGAGATTCAAGTATTACAAAAGCAAAAATACTGGTTTGTTATTCATTTTGTATGATTCAAGAGTCATGTCTCATTTATTCATCCCGTTGCTCTGGCATGTTGCTAAGATTTTTTTAAAACCTCAGTGTTATGTCCAGTGACACTGTCACTTTTGTCAGTACCAAGACAAATTGTTCTTTTCTGATCTGCTAGTATCCTTTCATATTAGTTTAGTAGCGTTACATACCAGAGGGAACAATCACTGATCAAAAAAATCACAAGACACATTCACATGGTGCCCGGTGCTAATGAAGTTACTTCCTCATATAACAGCCATGTGTAATTGATTATTTACATATTTCTTGTTTTTCCATTTTTCATCTGAGATGTGACAGCTAAGAGCAGAAAAGGAATATGAGTCCTTCCAGGAACCTGTCTAACAGGGAATGATGGGATTCCCCACCACCATCAGTGAGGTGGGCACCTCATAAATTGGTTCATAATTCAGACTTCTTTCATAATGCTAAACACTCCTCTAGTAGATTTAGTGATACTTTCTTCTATCTCAGGTTAGCTAAAAGAGTCCATCTATCCAGTCAGGCAATGAGAGGGCCATTTAGAAAATAGCAATGCAATATAACTGAAAAAAATTCTCTCTTTTCTAGGCTTGATGCACTACCAGTACAGAGCCCTGAGTATCCTTCTGAATGGCTGCTACAAGGACATTACACCTGTACATGGTTACATTACCTTCTTGCAGCATATCAGATCTATTTCTAGGTCTGGTCTTACATTCCTACTGGCCTTCAATAGCCTAAAATACCTACAGGTCTGGGATAAGGAAGCAACTGAACAACTTCACTGCTCTGGTGCAGTGGATCATTTACACTAAGATAAAACATGTTTGCACAGAGAGTAGAGCTCTCATGTCCCAAACTCTGGTAAGCTATGAAAATAATCACAAGCACCACCATACTCTGCTCCAAATGCAGGAGTAATAAGTGTCTTTGATTTGCCTTTTGAACTGTATAGGTTTTTCTGTCTGTGCATAGCTGTATGACCAAAAGAGACAGAAAAAAACATGTCTACATTGCACATACTTCTGGTCTTTAAAAGAGGACAAGGAAGTGGGAGGGACAAAACAAAGGAAAAATGGCAGGTAAAGAGCAAGGGAGAGGGAGGGAAAAGCTGGGATAACTGAGACAATGAAGAAACGGACGAAACAAATCCGCGAGAAGGAAACAATACGTATAAGGATGGAAATACTGAAGCCATAAACAGTTGTGTTCCAGTTGATCTGACAGTTAGTCCTTTCTCTTCTAATCTTCTCTTTCTGTTTAATCTTCCTGTTTCCTACTTTCTATGACTACTTGGACCAGAGGAGAGGTACACTGATCCTAGGAGAGTCTGGTAGTAAGGCAATAGTTCAGCAATCTCAGAAGGGAAAAGGATGATCATAGATGTGCTTTATGTTACATAACCTGTTTTTTTTTCATAAACCTCTGAAATTTTCCAAGGTGGCTTTTGTGCTTCAGCCAGCACACAGGCCTTTGGGCAGATTCCTTAACGCATTCAGCAGAAAGAATGTGAAATGCCAAAATGTGAAGAAGCAGAAGCTCTCTATTTAATTTTCATAGCATCTCTCTATCTGTACAAACTCATAGAAGATAATATTAACTGTAAACAGCGGCACCAAACATTTTTCTGCCTTTAGGATGTTTCTTCATGATTCACTGCTCTTCGCCTCCATAGCTGCTCATATAACACAAGTCTTGTGTTTTGCCCTTACTATACTTGTATGATAACGTTTCTCGGCCTTTTGGCTAAGATCATGTGTAATATCTGTTCTTATCAGTTTGATTCTATATCAGCATATTTATGTATTTCTACCTTAAAGATTTTGAAAAGACCTTCTGTGTCTTCCCTTTAACTATTATACTTGGAATTCGAATCTGGAATGTAAGCATGTATTTCTTTAGTGGACAAGAGATTAAATGTTTGAGGGTTGGGATGACCCAGATAATTAGCATGTGTCCCTAATGGATGGCTATGATATTAACGTTCAGTCAGGCTGCATCCATTCCAGTAAATTTCCCCAGTGCAGGGAGTGAGGTCTCTCAGTGATCCATTACATTTCCCCTGAAGTTCTGCATCCTCTCATGCCGCTTCCCTTTCTGTTAACATCTACATTGGCTCTCTGCTGCAGGAATGTTTTGCCTAGCTATCAGCTGGATTATGAGATGGAAAGGAATTGAATAGGATTGCACCCATGGTTTGCAAGAATTTAACTAAAAACAGTAAAATAAGAAGAAATGCAGAACACAGCACTGTCCTCAAATACACACATCCATAAATAAATACATTTTGAAGAGAGTCTGTGGCTCTAATTTTCAGATCCTTAACTTACAACTGAAAAGAAGATGACAAGTTTGAAGCAATTTGGAGGAAGGTACATTTCATCTGATACAGCTACATTTTTTTGTGAAATTGTGAACAAAATTCCCAGAAACTACTTTATATTAATAAAAGTGGCTATTGTTGACTAGTGGAGCATGTGGTGGAATGAGATTGTTGTCAGTGCAAATGGTGGTTACTGGAGTAGAGCTGTCACTGAGATAAAAATGAGGTGGAAAGGCTTCAGTTGGAGAAAAATGACATTGGTTCAATTGGTTCATTTCAGTGGAAGGGTTGGAGCAGTAGTCCCTAGCTGTCAGTACACACTATTCAATAGAGTGTGTTATAAGATACACTTTTTATTTATTGAATATTCTGTTAAGGGTATGGATAATAGCATTAAACCTATCCACAAAAAGCCAGTAGAAACATTTAGAAGTCAAACATTGAAAGTTCTTGTATTTATTGGCCTTGTTCCATGCACACAGTTTTTATCCATGTCAGCTCTGCACAGATCTCTCATGGCTTACCGCCCTGAGGTTTTATCCTTTATGTATTACTAGAGCCTTACTTATTGGACAGTGAAAATAGAGTCTGCAAGTTCTTTAGTTCCTTTGGAATTAGAAATATGAGACACTATTGGAAGCCAAGTAATTATTAATAGAGAGATGAAAGGGGCATGGCACCTTAGAAGACCTTTGAATCTTATTCTGAATCAGAAGATGGTGGTATTTGCCATTCTGTTCTACATAACATGCATTTCTGAGTAAGATATTTCTAATTAACAGACATAATTAGAAGTAAACACCTGTACTATAGCTTGGTGTTCAGAACTGACTGCAGAATAATACAGATGGTCAGTGGAGACTGAGCTCCTCCTCATTCCCCACTTTGGGAAGATTTGGAGATACTTGCTATGCTCTTCTGTGGAAAATTACAGGAGAAATTAAAGCCCAGGTCTTATGAGGGACTTGGTAGGTGCAGGTGTTTTGGTAAGCCCAGGTCCCAGGGCTCAGCTGAGCAGGGTTAGTGGGTGCAGTGATATATCAGAGAATATGGTCTCTGACAGCAACACATTGGGATCAAAATGATGACTTGCATGGATTGGTAATAGAATACATGAGGTTTAAAATATATGCAGATGTGGATAACAACTGTTAGTCTGGGCATCATAAATGGTGATTGGAAACAAACAGGCCATGTGAGATTACTCACATTAACAGCCTTGTCTTATTGACCTCTTAGTCTACGTTTCCTTGACAGCTTATGTTAATGTTACCTCAAGGGCTAGTCCTCCTCTTACTTCTTTTTTGTCCCTCTTCATATTTGCTTCTGATATCTCAAGGACCATCTGACTGGAGTGCATGGGGCTGCTGAATCACGGCCTGAACCTCTGATTAATCATCTGAAGCAAGGAATGAATCAGCCATGGAAGCACAGGTGAAGGCAATTCACCTGTGCTGCAGGAAGGTGTGGAGCCTGGCTCCACCTCTCCTAGACCCATTTAAGAGCTGACTGCTAATGGAAACTCTACTGGAGTTTCTCATGTAAGCCAAGGATAGGGTGAGTGTTCTTTCATACTCAAGTATAAATATTATGTCAGCCAAACTCCTGTATATGCTATATTATCTGTATGTTCTTTGATTGTACACTGGAGAAAGAAGTGGAGGAATCCAGGGAATGGAAGGTGACCCCACTGACTGACACAGGGATGCCATAGTGTAACTAGCTCTCCTAATACATCACTTCCAACCAGCTGCTCTCTGCCTGAGCTCTGTCAGCCAGGTGCCTGAAAGTTGTGGATGACTTCTGTATCCGGTAGAGGACAGGCTAAAATGCCTGTTCTATGAAGACTATATATATATTTTTTTCTGCTTATATTGGCCTTCAAATAGATTAAAACACTGTGGGCTTCAAGGCAGTAAGACACTGGCAGACACAAAATCTTTACAATTATTTGTTCAAGAATCAGGAATGTGTAGCCATCCTTATGTTTAGATATGCCTAAATGCTTTTCCATGTTCAGGTACCTTTAAAAAACCCTTCTCAGAGTGATCGCTTACAGCCTTGGGAAATGAGCTGCGGCAGATCTTTCTTGTAGCATTCTCCAGATGCATTATATTCTGTAATCCTTCTGCATAAAAATGACAGTTTTAGTGGAAGGGGGCAAGTGGAAATTGATAGGAGATAATTACCTACCTTGCTAGATTTCAGCTTCTGACTTAAGGAAGTTCAAGGACTGACAGAAACAGTGATTCCAGTAAAGAATAGAAGGTATAGAACACAAGTTTTATCATAGTTGCTTGGAAATATTTTATGTTAAACATTTACTTGCTGGTTTTGATAGAAGGTATTCACTGCAAATTATAAGTGGTTTCTAAAAAGCTGCTGGGGTTGGTAAGATCAAGACACATGAAAATATTCAATGAATGTAAGATTTTCATGCCCAAATACCATTCACAGAGATAACATAGCCACATTACTGCTGCAGGCTATTCATCAGCAGAACTGTTGGTTATGATTGATTTGCTCACAGACAATCTAGCTCTCCAGTAGTACAAATTGAGATCCAAATAGTAAAATGCTGGTTTGTTGAATACAGAAAATTAATTAAATAACTGAAGGGAGAGCTATTTTCTTTTGCAAAATGGAAAGGATAAATTGAAAAGTCTAAAACAGAAGTCAGTCAATCTAGGATTATGCTCCTTTTGAATGAGTTTCTAAGGTAGATGCCCAAGTATAGGAGGAGGCTGCTCCCTTGAAAGAGAATCCCAGTATACAAGCGATGCAAAAAAGCTGGAGGGGGGGAGGCTAGGGGTAATTGCAATGGTGATAGGAATCTATGGAAAGGTGTATGTCTCCCCATCTATGACGTAGGACAGTATACTGGGCTCAGATATTTGTCTTACTCAAAAATGCCACTGACAACAGCTAGAACTCTTCCAAGAGTAGGAGAGAAATTCTAGGCTTATACTTAACAGGGTTTCCATGTACATTTATTTACTTTGGTATAAAACAAAACAAACTGTCAATTAAACATTATAGTTCTAATAGATCAGTGCTCCCCAGATAATTAAAAAAAAAAAAAAAGTTAAAAAGAAAGAAGAATGAGTATAGAATTATCCAAGGAGTCTCATCTGTATCATGGCAACCTCTCATCTAGAGAGAGAAGGGATATGTCACAAAATGTGCAAAACATTCCTCTACTTGTTCTTTTTCACGCAAGCCAACTAGTTATTTGGAGCAGGCATTCATGCTGAAATAGAATCACTTGGTACACTCCACTCAGTATTTCAGGCATAATCAGAGCAGTCCTCAGTACTTGAAAGAACACATGCTTTAGGGCACATGAGAGTTTCTTCATTACCTGTGTTTTTGTGACCCTAACTAAACACACTGTGTTTAGAAGTAGAATATGTCAAGGAAGGATAAAATGGCTATGCTGATTGATTTACTGGCTGCGGTTATTCATATTGTTGAGATGTTATCACATCTCCAGATTTCTCACAGTTATTCTTCAAGCAAAGGAAACAAAAACTACTCTACACTTCCTTCTCAACTGTATGGGAAGAGATCACTCTGTTATCTGGTTTGCAAACCCACTTGCAAAGATCTATTCTACAGAAAGAACTTGGAAACTATGTTGTAAAGCAAAATGTTTGTCCAGACAGTGTATATTTTCAATCAGAATTGCTGTTTTACAGTCTTAAGAGGTAGTATATGCAGTGCAGCTGGGATGCAATTATTGCATGTATGCCATAGCACAGGCTAAGATAATGTGAGCAACAAGTGTGGTGAAATAAGAGAACCTGCATGCTGACATGTCCTGATAGTTTGGGTAGTTATTTCCAAGTAATGTTTGGCTTGAGAACACCTCCTGATAATTCTGTCTTACAGACTAAGATCTTTTTTGCTGTTTTTATATTCCAAGGACTGTACAATGTGATTAATAATTTTTTCTGAGATATTGATTAGTTCAGAAATAGAAGTGCAATTTTTATGCTACTTTTTTCAGTCCTACTGGTAAGCTCTAGTTAAATTGTTTACACAATTCTGTGTCATTGCATACTTCTTGTCTTAAACATTTACTGATCAAAATCCAATTATAATTCAAATCTGTTTCCAGCAAGACCATGTTTCTCTGTCACTCTCTGAAGCTTTATCTGCACTTCATGCACTTCCACTTTAGGCACAAGCGAAGATCACAGAAATGTTACATGACACAGAAAAAGATGTAGAAAATAATTGGATAAAAAATTCTGGTTCAGATCTCATACCTACTATAACTTTCCAGATGGTTTTCTGCATTTTCAGTCTGGAACTCTTATTTATGTAATAAAACAATTTAATTAAAATAGTCAGTATGACTTCACTTAGTAGACAGCCAGAGATAGGGTTGAAAGGATGTCTTGTTGCCATAACAGAGACCAAACTGTAGCAGTGCCACTTTTCTCACTCCACTACAGAATCTGCTGTGATCTAAGCCTCCCGCACCACTTGTGTCTCTCTGCACTCCTAAAAAAGGCATCAGTTCTCCTTCTGTAGTCAGAAGCATCCTTTAGCCCTGGCCCAGGTTGCTATTGTGATCAACATGCTTGTCCACTAAATGGCATACAGGGGAACATCCCTTCTCCCTCTTCAGTTTTGTTAAAAAAGAAGTGATGTGGATTGATTATTCAGTGAGTCCTCATTTTTTTTTTTATTGTAAAAATGAGCCACCTACAAGGCCAATTCCCAGAAGTGATAGTAGATGCTTGTTGTAAACACTCTTGAGCAGGTAAGGCAATAAAGATACAGGCAATGTTTTTCTGTCACAGATGAAGCAAAGAAAGAGGCCACCGTGCTACAGGGAGAAAGATGAAAGCCATGCCAGCTATTAATGGGGATTAAAGTGTATTACAGCACACATTTCCATCACAAGTTGAAAAACCATCATGTGAAGAAGCATGGAAATATTTTTTAATACTGTATTTTCCTGTTAATATTGCTCTGTTTTCAAACTTACATTCATTAGATGTATTATTATTAGCCATAAGGTGCTTTGTGGATGTTAATTTAATTCCTTTTTTTTTTTGTCTTTACTGTTGCTTTGATGTTGCAGACCTGCAGATGTGCTGCACATTAAAGTCCCAAACTCAGGGCAGCCCAGAATTAATTAGGAAAACAGACTGAAAAGCACTGATACTGTTTTAATTGTATTCATATACTTTTCCTCATGCTAACTGCAGGAGTTTAGACAATGTTAAGAGACTTTACATCTGTTTATGGAAGGTTGGAGGCAATGGTACACAGTCTTGTCTGTTCTGGGATTAGGTGGAAACACGCGTGGCCTTTGGCATACGGCTGTGCAGCCTGGATGCTCACAGGGGTGCAAGACTTTTGTTTTGTCTCTCTTGAGTGGTATCCCTGCTGTCACTGCACCTTTGCTGCTCTGTTTGGCTGCTACTTATTTGAGGCCACAGGTTCTTTGTTGATAGATGCAAAGGTTTTAAAAATAGGTGTATGACCTTAATGCAGGTACACAGGCAGTTTGGTTGATCTCCCAGAAACGAATGTAAAAGTCAGCTGAAATTCAGTAATGCGTAATCTAAATAATTACAGATATGCTTGAGATTACCCTGTAAAGGTTTTCTGTGAACTGTACAGCGCATTGTAACTCATGTAAAAACTGCCTGTACCTTTTAACCACAGGTTCTCCAGCTGGGAAATATACATTCCAGATTGAGTGTGCATAAATCATTTGTAAGTGGTTATTACATTGTCATCCCTGTCTGCACCAACTGTCTTTTTCTCTGAAAATGCTTCCAGTGTTATGACGCCTGCTTGCCAGTGCATTGCATATATTCTGTGCCAGATAGGGTTGTAGGATTTGCAATTGCATGTTTCTCCACAAAAATTGCAAATGTGAAATTTTGTTGTTCCAAAAGCACAAATACAGACATAATGCAAAAATTTATGTAGTTTCTCAATTTTTCTGCAAACAAAGAAACAAAAAACCAAAACAAACAAATAACTTTTTTTTCTTAAATTGTTATACTGTGTTATTCAGCTGCAGTGTGTGGTTCTTTCACGGAGGCAAACTATTGTGCAGAAACTCACATTCTCTAGTGGTAAACAGCTGGAGACCACAAGCATTCTTGGGGGAAATACTTAATCCCATTTCATGCTCATTTGCTGTTTAAATTTCACTTTGCAGACTCAAAAACCCCACAGAGCAGGTATTTTCAGAATTAACTCTCCTTTCAGGGAATTTAATATAATAGTACTTAAGTAGGCTTTTCCAAGCTGAATTGGCTATTTCAATTTTATGTTTGGCTTCAGCATCCACACGACCGTCTCTCCAGCCTGAAAAGCTCAATTTCTCTACCATCATGATCCCTCTGTAACCTATTCCTGCAGCAGACCTCAGCAGCCTTTGGCAGCCAACTGGATTTTCCCTCTCTGCCAGTTACTACTCTGCAAATTCTTTAAACCAGGTCTCTTCCCAGGAGGTCAGAATTAAGACTGAGGGTTCTTTTCAAATTAAATCCAAAAGGGCAAAGCTAATGAACCTGCCCAGCATATTCTGTAAGATATCTACTACCTAGCTAGTTATGTGGCTTCTGTATTTAACTTGATCCCAGACAATCTCCTACGTATTTTCCTGAAATTCCTCAAGCAATGCTGCTCCCAGCACTTTTACTCTTGAGGGCATCAGCTTTTGGGTTACTATAGATTGACCACAGTCCATTTGCTACTGAAGAAAGAAAATCTTTCAGAAGCAGGAAACTTGCTCCACCTGCACAGTACCAAGTACTACTTGGTTTTTATTCTCTGCTACCAGACTGTAGATGTAAAAATAGCAGTACTACCTACAGGAATGCATCACAACCTGCTTTTTTTCTTTTTTTTTTTTTTTTTTTTTTGCCTCTGCAGTTGTGAAGTTATTAATGTAATGAAAAGGAAACGATTTTATTTTCCAAAGAGATATTTACAATAATCACAATCAATCATGAGGTAATCAAGAAAAAATGTGCATTTCTAAGGTATTTAAGCTGAGATCTGCTAAAGTGGTCAGAAGTGAGGAGCCATTCCTCTCAAGAATCTCTAGTGAAGGTCATCACAACTAAGATACCTTGTATATATATATTCTTTATCCAATCCCACAACTCCTTAATTTCTTTCCTGTTCTACCTGCAGAAACCATGAATGCTATCCTATCTTTACTTTCCCAAAATCCTCATAGCAAGCTGTGTCTATAGCCTGGGGATTAAGATATTTTTTTGGAAGTAAATTAGTGCAGCAAATGTTCAGTTGCTCAGACTTCAGTGCACCTGTATCTTGGGACTCCTGCTGGTGATGCTGTCACGTAAAAGGATGCCACCACCTGTTCTGTCAGCTATCTTGCACCAAGCATATGTCTGACTTCTTCTGTAATGACTTTAAGGAAGACAGAAACCATTTGGTCTACATAATTACCGGGTGAGTGCTGTAATTCAAATTCACCTCACTGAAAAACTGTATTGAACAAGTATTTTAGAATGCTGAGTCATTCACATTAAACCTTGGACAAAATTTGGCATGTAATCATTGGCTCAATATGATTAGGGATAGAAGGATCTTCTTCATACTAATTAATGAGTAACCAAATTCTTATTAAAAAGGTACATTTTATTAGAAGTACATTTACTTAAATGTTTAGAAGATGTAGTGTTATTCTGGATCTGATCCAACTACAGAAAAAATTGCTCTGACTGTACAGTAATTAGGCCAAAGCAACAGTGGCTTTTTAGAGATCATATATGGCATGAATATCCAAAACAAAATGTGGTACTGTCACACAGTCAATACCTTATGATTTTATTTTTTCTGCTTTGGGTTATTTCTGATTTTCAGTGTATCGAACATATTTTCAATATATTAGACAATCTGTAATGAGCAACAAAAAAAAAATGTTCAAGCGAAATGAAACTTGAAAAAGGTATTTCAAAAGCAAGCAGAGAGCTCCATCTGCTGCTGGCTGCAGCACCATGATGTACTCTGTGGTACTCCTCTGCTCGACGGCTCCCATTGCTTTACAGAGAATGTGAAGGTGTCTGTTAATTAAGAATGGGAATATTATGTGGAAAACAATAATTTTTTTCTTCTAGTCTTTTTATTTTCCTTCTCCCTCCCGTTCTGGTTTTTGAATTGGCATCCTGAGAGCATTTTCAGCATTTGCATAATATTCTTGCATATTCAGATGCACATTTGTACAAGGAAAGATTTCCTACTTCATCCTGTGACATAAAACCAAAACCTACCTCGGCTTCTTCATCTCTTCAGTGTATTTCTGTATTTTTTGTGAATGAATGTCTTCTGTAAAACACAGAGCGGACAGCTAAATCATACAAATTTCGGTGTTCTTTATTCACCAATATAATTTTTTTTGTCTTTTGACTTCCCAGTAGCTTGCTTGATGGGGACATATTGAGATCAATGCTGTTTTGTAAAGGTTTGTCAGATACAGTACTATACTGAGGATGCACTGTATCATCTCACAAATTGTGCTTTCTATCTTTCTTATTCTAAAAAGCACTTCACTGCTCCAAAACATACCTTAGAAATCCATGAAACTTACATACAACAAAACAAATTGCAGATCACACTATGCTACATACACACCTGTATGCATAGGCAAGGGTTGATGACAAAGTGTAGATATGATCTACAAGATGGAAAGAACAAGAAGAAATATTCATAAAGTCTTTTCAGAGTTGGATTTAACTCTAAGTACTAACTTGAAGTGGAATTTGTGGTTAGGTACTTCTTTATTTATCAGCCATGCTATTTGTTATTCTTATTGCAATGAGTCTTTGTGTAGGTCTACGTTGGACCTCAGTGTGGCTCATGCATGGTGTAGAGTGAGTAAGTCAGTACTGAAGTTTCTAGTTTCTTGTGCAAACTGTGTCCCACCTGTTCCCAAGGACTGGCTGCCTCTTAGCAGCTGAGTCACATCAAACTAATTCTGGAAGGAATCCTTACATTTGTTTTGATCCAAAATGAGTTCCATTCAGCTACTCTGAGGGCTTTGTCCACCAGTGTTGTAAGTGGGGATGCCAGGGAGAGACACTTTTAAAAGACGCTCCTGTTGAGAGACAAAAGGCCAGCCCAGAAACTCTACTAATACAGAACTAAACTTTCCGCTTTAAAAATCAGCGTACAAAAGTTGGGCTTTAAAAATCTTCACTTTGTATAATGCATGGCAGGGAACATGTTAAACTGCATGTCAATCCCCAGTAGTCTTTTGCATTGTTTTGTTGGTACCCAACTTGATGTAACGTGGGAAGTCTTGCTACAGTTAGACACCTGACATTAGGACACCTAATTCTAGCAACAAATTTGTCTCTGAGCTCAGGCAGCTCAGCCTACCTTCAAGCTCAGTGCAAACATTTTGAACAGGGGATCTTCTTTTTTTTCATCTTAAGGAGAGCAGGATCATGTTGTATCTATATGTACTCCAGACATTGAGCACTGGATTATGACAGATCTCAAGGACAAGTATATTTCATTATCAGAGATATTTACTTGCTTTGCTTGATGCTTCATATGCTGCTTGTACTGGCAATGGGATAGAATCTATTAAATAAAAATTATGGATCTATAATATGCAACAATGCCAACGTTGTTAGCTGTCTGCCTCTGTGCTGGCATCTACTGATTGTAAAAGAATGAAAAACAGTATTTGAATGAAGTTTATGACTAAACATAGGCAATTCTATCAGGATGGTAAAAATGTGTGACTTCGCATAGCAATGTACTATGCAGCTGGTTTAAACAAACAAACAAACAAAAAAACAACAACAACCAGAAGGCAATGACTACAGCTGCAAAAAATTCCTGCAAACAGCCTATTATTAGGGAGAAAACTGATTCCAGTTATTTTGGCAGTGGAATCATGTAAGTAAAGGAACAACAGTTTGAACAGAGTGTGAGGGACAGAAGGTGGCTGTTGAGTTTGCCTGCCCTTGGCACTAAAATACAGGCTGCATATTCTCTCATTTCCCATCCTCCCACTTTTAATCTTCTCAACTCTCCACCTCATTCTCAAGGAATGAACCTTGCCCTCCCCAGGAAGAAGGGAAGGGTGTAGGGTCAGCATTAGGTAGCAGAGAAGGAAATGGTTTCCTGTGGACAGATGGAGGCATGTGGCTGTGCTGGTGTGCTCAGTGGGAAGAGGAGGGGAGCAACTGCCACTTGGCCAAGGCAGCTGCAAGAGCAGTTGTAGCTTTGCAGAAGGAACAGTCATAGCTTTGCAGAAAGAACAGCCTTCCCAGTCTGCCCCAGTACAGGGTGAGGATGCTTGATGGAAGAGGTCTGCAGACCATCGGTTTCATGCTTCTGTTTTGAATGGTCTAATTGGTGGAACTGCTTTTCATTCATCATGAGAGTGGCATCTCCTGAGATCTTTTTTTTTTAAAAAAAAAGTAAGTAGTTTACTGCTGTGTAGGGTAAGGACTGATACTGTATTGAGATTGCTGTGAAGATGGCTGAGGAGGACATCAGTGTCTACAAAGCAGACAGTTTTCAACCAGAACCACTCTGATTTCCTGTTACCTGTCACTTCCCAGAGGATCTTGTTAGGTCATTCCAGTCCAGCTTCTGTGCTGGACTTTGACATTTCCAACTGCATAAACACTGCTTCTCATGGGTGCCAAATTTTGTGTCCAGCCCGAGAAGCCTGATTGTCTGAGTCATGTTTACCCCTGACAGCTCTGAGTTCAGTGTATATTGTGTCTAGTGGTTAAATGAGGTCTTACAGTTAGTACCCTTTAACTTTCTATTAATGTATCCTCATTACCTGCAGTTGATCTCTGTAGTCTATTGGCAGAATGACTATTGGCAAGAGCCAGCAAAGGACCCTCCAGTGTTCTGACAAAAAAATATGGCACAACCCTTGCATGACTGTGTGCTAGTTAACTCTACCAAGAGGAAGGGTAAGCTCACTTCCTGAGGCTTCCAGGATGTCAAGGTGCAGAACCCTGAGTGCAAGAGAGAGCTTGGGTATCTCACTGCGTGTACATCCTTACATTGTGCCCTACTGTCACCTAAAATACTAGTCACCTAAAACCAAAGTGGCAGGCTGAGAATCCTACCGTTGTCATTACAGTATCCCTTTCAGAGATAGTATCTTTGCCTTGGCAGCAATAAGGTGCCCTCATTAATTAAGAAAACATAAAAGAATAGGAAAAACTTGCAAAAATATATATAAAAAATGAAAAATTCTGAATACATATTCTTCATAATTATTTCTATTATTAGAAGAATTGTATGTTTTTTTTTTCTGCCATCCCTAATTGCTTTCCTATTGATAATTTTGATTCTGAAAGGAACGTTGCATACAAATCCATACTTTTTTCCTTTTCCCATCCACTGTAATTCATGTCAGCTTACATTTTATATGAATGACACACAAGCATAATGATATACCCTCTAGTAAAATGCACCCACAAAGCTTTCCAGCACGAGATGCAATCATTTATTAATTCTGTATCTAAGCAGCGATTCTATCATATAGGCTTCATTAAGGTCCATGACAGCTTTAGGAAGAAAAAAAACCTTTCATCTTTGTGTGACACAGAATGTTTTACAGTTACAAAATTTATACTAAGGTTAAAGGAGAAGATGCAGTAAGGGAGAGTGTTCTGGATCTCAAGTTTGTCAAAAAAACAGAATAATGTGACTGCAGTCATGAGTCAACTTGCAACTTGGATGGCTGGAATGTTGCTCACTGCCACTTGTACATCCTTTTCCAATTCTTTTCCCAATGAAGGGTAGTAAGAATAATTAAAAATTAATTAATAATTAACTAATAATGAGTTCCTTCCTACTTGGCATGTTCTATGATTAATAATTTGAAATGTATTATTGAACTGAGGTAATGTTAAATGAAAAGTTAAAAGTTAAAACGTTGCATTTGGGGTCTGCTATTTGAAATTGGGGAATGATTTCTGCAGACTTCTCCATGAAAAGACAATATTTATTTTTGGAACTTTTACGGGTGTAAAGTGTTGTTAGTATTTTGGTAATTCATGTGTACATAATAATAAATTGAGGAATTTTTTCTGATGTGGGAGAAACAAAAGCACCAATATTAGTGATCTTGTAGATTACGGCGATATGAAGGGTACAAATATCCATTGAGTTTTATGTAACATTGAGGGAATGCTTTGTGTTTTGTTTGCTTGTTGTTTTGTTACAATTGTAAGGAATTTCAGGAAAAAAAATCACAGCCACAGACATGGTTTGTTAAACACACATTTTAATTGACAATCCATTTTTGCATGGCAGCTTCTTTTTTTGTTTGGCACTTATGTTTTGTATTCTAGACAGCATGTAGGATCTTCACTACTGCCCTGCATAGTTTTGGGCCACTGTCCTTGCTTTCTTATGCTTTCTTAATACATCATTCTTCTGCTTTGGCATCTCATGTCTAAGGGAAACTAGCCTTATTTTTAATCTCAGTAATCTTCAATTTTGCTCCAATGTTTTTCAGTGCTTTTCAGCACTTTCACCTTTTTGCAAATTCTTCATTTATGGGTCAGCAAGTTTTTGATATCCTGGAAGAAGAACTTTATAAGGATTTATAAGGGTTGCTTTCTACAAATTGGTTGCAAGGTTGAACAGACAGGACCAGCTCTGCTGCCTTTGGGATCTGTTTCACTTGACCACCCGCAGACACCTCGCAGTGCTTCAGGTGCCCTTCAGTATTCTGTCAGCCTCCAGTTGCCACTCTGGAAGATTGCACATATCCTCAGGGTCCTGACGCATAAGGATGTCTCAGATAACCTCATGCCTTTTGAATGGCACCAGATGTCTGATTTTCTGCAGCTGAATAAAGCCTTAAATGTCTTCACTTTCCTTTGGGGCTGAAACTGCTAATGAAAATGAAATGTTACTGCCCTTCTTTATCAGTCTCCTCTGAGTTGCAGGGTGGACTTAGCAGCAGTTCTGTTAGGCAAAGAGAGCTGTTGCAGAGGTCTGCCCTCTGATCCTGCAGCTGCAAGTTATGAAGGACCCACCAAATGTTACCTGAGCTCCCATTAACGCAGCTCCCAGGGTCACAGAATGACAGAATAGTAGGGGTTGGAAGGGACCTCTGGAGATCATCTATTCACTGTCTCTTCAGGATCATCAGTCTCTTCAGAATATCCTGTGAGGAAGTTATTTTTACAACAGCTGGGACTTTTATTTCTGTATCCCTCCAGAACAAATAAGTTAGCCTACATTTGTTTTGAAGTTGAGTGCATCTTCTGTGTGCAACATCTTCCCTGAACGGATTATAATCACCCAGTTTTTTAAGGTACCTAATTGCTATCATATTCATGATGACAGTGCTTTCTGATAAAGTGTATTTATTTATAACAAAGTGATTTTTGACCATATCAGGCTCTGACATTGTTTTCAAATAGTTTCAAAGTAGTATCAGTGTACCTCTCCAATCACATCTGGACATCTGCAAGCAGATCCTACCATAGCACAAATGGTTAGGGAAATGCTTGAGGTGTGCTTAAACATGAGCTCATGGAAGGGAATGAGCCTAACGTTGTGAAAATACTTCAAATAATAAATTCAGAGAATTACATAATTTACTCTTCTTTATACCTAGAAGACCTGAAGCTTCCTACAATCTGCTTTTAGATATCATGAGCACGCCATACTTCTTAGCTGGTAAAAAAATCCAATAACCACTAGCAGGTGATGGTTGTGAAGGAGCCATTTGATCACCAGCTGACACCATGCTTAAGGCCATGTTTGTCTGCAAAGGATGTTACTGATGTTATCCTTTCTTGCAGGACTGCATTTGTAGCCAGCTCTGTGGAAACCATCTGTGGATCCCTGGAGGTGCAATTATCCTGTCATGTGAATGTGCTTGGCAGTCACCACCTATCCCAGCTGATATTGCTGTCCCCATTTTACAGGTTGGAAAACCCAAAGTATAGAGCAGCAAATCATCATGGCCATGTTTTATCGCAGATTATCAGAAGAATAGAAAAGAGATCCTTGCCACTCTTCTGTGTGCTGTCTTCTAACTTCTAACAGAGTACTTACAATTTCAAACATTTTTATTAACTGTGTTCACATCTAGCTGTGGGTGTCCCTGTTCCTTGCAGGGGACTTGGACTAGGTGACCTTTAAAGGTCCCTTCCAACTCTAAGGATTTTATGATTCTATGAATTCCTTTTATAACTTTAATGAAATTTTTGTGAAGTATTTCAAATTATCCTTAAGGGGAAGATTGCTGTATAAAGAAGTCTGACACAATTGTTACTTAAATTCCAACCAGGCTATTGAAAAATTATTGTTAAGAGTCTTTATTTTTATTATTGTAAACCAAAACCCCCAAAACAATAAGAATATATGTCAGCTGTAGATTTGACCTCAGTAGACAAGAAGTATATTTTATAAGTGACAATTATAAGTCTGTTCATTTTGTTTCAGAATTTATTATCTAGTCTCCATCTGTATTTACTGCAGTAAATTACAGCCCTGATTTGCTGTCTAGTAGCTAATTACCTCCTTTGACTGGATGATGTTCTTCTAGCAGGCGTTAAATGCAATTTTATCTTTAAAGTCCCATATGTTGGCTAAACACTCAATTATGGGCAGGATAATGGATTCTTCCAGAGAGACCAATGCTGTAATTCATTGGAGACAGTCTTCTAAGATCATAGTGCATGTAAGTACTGATTACTTTTACTTTTAATGATTAGGGTTTTCTTTTTTTCTTTTTTTTTTTTTTTGTAATATTACAGGATTCAGCAAGAAACTGTTAGGCATAAAAGCCTTACTGTTACGCATAAAAGCCTGTTAGGCATAAATCCTTATAGCTAAAGCCATGGAAGAACTACAGATAGCAATAAAAACAGTACAATTCAAAAGTCCTCTAAAAATTGCTTTTAGTGTTGAATCAAGATTTACATACCCTTAGAAACAGTAAAAATAAAACAAAATTCATTAATAAACAGCATAAAACAATGGCAGGCTCCAAAATTGTGTCAATGGCATTCAATGACGGTAACTTCTTATAGTTTGCTATTTTATCTTCATGCAATTCTGAATGTTTTTAGCTTTCAATATTTTATCTACCTATCTACACAAAAATTATAACAGTGTATAAGCTATCTGATGGATTACAACTCTTTCTTTTTCTTTCCAATTATGCTTAGTTTCAAGCTTTTTTCTGCTGTAAAAGACTTGCAGATTTTGATGCTACTGTATTATCATTGTGCAATAAAGCAAATGTGCATTTGAAAACTTTTAGGCAACATGCACTGCATATGGATAAGTATTACATATCCAGCATCTATATACATACTCATATATTGAAATGATTGAATGGAAACTAAATCAAGTGTATAAAATGATCCAAATTAATTTTCTCTAAGGAAGTTCTGTTCAAATTTTTTGATACCTTCCTTTGATTCAAAACTTGAAATCAGAACAAAAATTTAAAGTAGAATTTCCACTGTGGAAACATAGTGTCCTGGATTGTAATGAATGGTCAGTGATTTTATTGTTTACATGTGTGAAAAAATTTTATCCAGCTTCAAAATCATGGAAGTATTTCTATTCCCCTCTAATTGGTTAAGGCTTTTTTTTTTTTCTTTTTTTTCCATTGCTTACTCATAGTCCTGACAGTCCCCCATTATTAGAACAGCTAATCTTTTGAATGTTTTTAGAATGTTATGTAATTTATATGTTATTCATGCTGATCCTGACAAACAGAAATGTGCCATTAACTTTGATCTCTTCCGGGACCTACTTGGAGCTATCGCGTGGGCTAGGGTGTTGGAAGGTAAGGGGGCCTCTGAGAGCTGGTCAGCATTTAAGCAGCTCTTCTTCCAAGCTCAGGATCAGTGTGTCCTGGTGAGCAAGAAATCGGGAAAAGGTGGCAGGAGACCTGTGTGGATGAGCAAGGAGCTCATGTGCAAACTCAAAGGAAAGAAGGTCCATGAAATGTGGTAAAAGGGTCTGACCACTTGGGAAGAATACAGGAATGTTGTCAGGGCCTGTAGGGATGCGACGAGGAAGGCTAAAGCCCACCTGGAATTGAATCTGGCTAAAGTGATAAAGGATAATAAAAAAGGCTTTTTAAAGTATGTTAACAGCAGAAGGAAAACTAGAGAGAATGTGGGCCCCTTAATAAGTGAGGGGGGTGTTCGTGTAACGGGGGATGCTGAGAAGGCAGAGATACTGAATGCCTTCTTTACTTCCGTCTTCATTGAAAAGGCTCTCCCTCAGGTTTCCCATACCCTGGAGGTTAGTGAGAGGGTCTGGGGAGTGGGAGAATTCCCTTTAGTCAAGAAAGAGGAGGTCCATGAGTGCCTAGGCAGTACTAAGGTCCACAGATCCATGGGACCTGATGGGGTGCATCCACGTGTGCTAAAGGAGCTGACAGAGGTGATTGCTGAACCGCTCTCCATCATCTTTGAGAGGTCTTGGATAATGGGGGAAGTCCCTGAAGACTGGAGGATAGCCAATGTCACTCCAGTCTTCAAAAAGGGCAAAAAGGAAGATCCAGGTAATTACAGGCCAGTCAGCCTCACCTCTGTCCCTGGAAAGGTGATGGAACAGCTTGTGCTGGAGGCCAGCCATCTCCTGACAACTGGGAGAAAAGGAAGTTATTAGGAGTAGTCAGCATGGGTTCACCAAGGGGAGGTCGACCAACCTGGTGGCCTTCTATGATGTTGCCACATGCTGGGTGGATGGGGGGAGAGTGGTAGATGTAGTCTATCTTGATTTTAGAAAGGCATTTGATGCTGTCTCCCATGACATCCTTATAACAAAGCTGAGGAAGTTTGGGATAGACGAGTGGACAGTGAGGTGGATTGAGAACTGGCTGACTGGCAGAGCACAGAGGGTTGTTGTTGGTGGTGCAAAGTCCGGTTGGAGACCTGTAACCAGTGGTGTCCCCCAGAGGTCTGTGTTGGGTCTGGTCTTGTTCAAAATCTTTATCAGTGATGTTGATAAGGGGATAGTGGCCACCCTCAGCGAGTTTGCTGATGATACGAAGTTCACTGACACACCTGAAGGCTGTGCTGCCATTCAGCGAGACCTGGACAGGCTAGAGAGCTGGGCAGTAAGAAACTGGATGAGGTTCAACAAAAGCGAGTGTAGAGTCTTGCACCTAGGGAGAAATAATTGCATGCATTGATACAGGTTGGGGGATGACCTTCTGGAGAGGAGCTCTGCAGAGGGACCTGGGTGTCCTGGTGGAGCAGCTCTCCTATGAGGAAAGGCTGAGTGAACTGCGTCTGTTTAGCCTTGAGAAAAGAAGGCTCAGAGGAGATCTAATCCAGGTCTATAAATATCTGAGGTGTGGGGGGCAGAATGGCAAGGCCGGACTCTTTTCAGTGGTACGTGGAGACAGGACAAGGGGAAACGGACATAAGCTGCAGCATAGGAAGTTCCGCATGAATGTGCGCAAGAACTTTACAGTGACGGTGACGGAGCACTGGAACAGGCTGCCCAGGGAGGTGGTGGAGTCTCCTTCTCTGGAGACATTCAAGTCTCGCTTGGATGCCTACCTGTGTGACCTGGTGTAGGGAACCTGCTTTGGTAGGGGGGTTGGACTTGATGATCTCTAGAGGTCCCTTTCAACCCCTACAATTCTGTGATTCTGTGATTAACCTCATTCCATGGCTGAAAATTTGAGGCTCCCAGTGACCAGAAGATCATCAAAAATGCTTTTGTCCTATCTTTTCACTGTTTCATGGAATCATAGAAAGGTTTGGGTTGGAAGGGAATTTTAAGATCATCTTGTTCCAACCCCTCTGCTATAGGGATGGACACCTCCCATTAGATCAGGTTGCTCAAAGCCCCATCCAGCCTGGCTTTGAGTGCTTCCAGGGAGTGGGAATCCACAACCTCACTAGGCAACCTGTTCCAGAGTCTCACCACCCTCACAGTAAACAGCTTCTTCCTAATATCTAGTCTACCCCCTTCCAGTTTAAAGCCACTTCTCCTTGTCCTGTTGCTACACACTGTTATGAAAAGTCCCTCTCCAGCTTTCCTGTAAGCCCCCTGCAGGTACTGAAAGACTGCTACAGGCCCCCCAGTGCTTTTTCTTCTCTAGGATAAAGAGCCCTCTTCTTTCTAACATGTCTCCTTCTGAGTATAAAACCAAACTGTACAACCTGGATAAAATAAATAATCATTTCTTATTTTGTAGTCTCTTCAAACAGGAGAATCTAAAAAGAATTTACAAGGTTCCAGTGATTAAACAACCAGAAGCTGCCCTTTACAATGCTGTAGAGAAAAAGCAGCTATAGCTACAGAAGCAAGGCAGTGGCAATGAGAAGGATTCGGGTTATCTTTGTATTGGATACAACACAAAAAACATAATGTAACAATTTATATGGAATATAAAATATAGAGAAAAAATTATTAAGTACGTTTATTTATTTTACTGGGATAGCTGATAAGATCAATATATTTGGGTGATAAATACAAAAACCAATAATTGTTTCTTAGAAAGAAGGAGCAGTAAAGGTGGATTTTAATCCAGAAAAGAAAAGAATCACAAGAATAAATGACTGGAGCTTGAAACCAGGCAAGCTTACTTCAGGAATAACACAGAACGTCAACTGTGAGAGTGAGTAAAACTGAAGCAAACTAATAAAAACACATTGGATTCTCTACCAACTTAATTTCTATGCAGTGATGTCTTAAGAATTGTTCTTCAGAAATGTAATTTACTACCTATAGTCAATTTTGTTTAACATAGAAAGCTTTAATTATTTTTTACTCTGGGGTGTATCCTTCAGTTATTTTTTTGTTACTCATTCATAATGAAAGTTACATTTAAAATATAATGAAAGGCAGTGAATGATAATGTTGTACTGAAAAAGTTGTCACATTACTTATGCAAGGCAAAAAAACTCCAAAACCTATAAAAATGCTGTATGAGAAGAGTTATATACACCTTAAAGACTTCCTCTGAGGAATGAGATGTCTTGAAATTAAATTTGCATCAGTAACTGCCAAAATGTTCCTTAAGTCCATGTGCTGACATTAAATCTCATTAAAAATTTTCCACCTGCTATCAATGTACATTAATTAGTGATTAATCTGAAATCACTGGTTAAATTCAGAAATTCAGAAACCAAAGTGAAGGAAAAAAAAAAAAAAGAAATATCACTGAAATTTATTCAAAAAGAATTATCCAAATTTGGAATTGTGATTGCAAACTAGTGGGCTTGGCATATGATAGGCTTGATTTTTAAAGGATTTCTGTTAAAGAATTTTTGTTTCAAAGAGGACTATAAATTACAAGTCAATGACAGCAGCAGGAGCTTCTCGGAATGGTTCCTGCTTATGTTTCTATCTATTGAAATGACATAATATATTAGGACATACAATATCCATTTGACTTATATATCCTTGCATGAAGAATATGGAAGTCATTCTATTCAAGCACTCTCTGGTGATTGGATGTTGATTTTTTTTTTTTCAAAGTGGGAAAACCAGTGTGCATCTAGAAAGCACCAGAACCTAATGTCCTGACTTCAGCCAAGACCAGATCCTTAAGAAAAAATGTGTAAGAACAATCCCTTTATATTCACTCCAAGCTGCAAGATTTTTGAATGGAATGCCTCATCATAGGTGAGTCCTTCTTTCAGACATTTCTCTCTTTAGCTTTAAAGTACATTTATTCTTTTAGAATATGAACTATCTATATTTTGCAATGAGCTTTGTGGCCAAACTACAGGTGTGAAAAGCATTTTTTTTTTTCCCTTTGGTGTTACTTGGTAATTTAATTCAGTATCTTCTAATTCTAGTGCAATGAGAATCAGTCAATAAGCATTCACTAATTTTTCAGCATGCTAAACAGTGCATAGATATTAATTTATTAATCATTGTCTCTATTGCTGTTGTACACTGTATAGCATTTTATATATCTCTACAAAACATCTTACCTAAGCTAAAAACTTTGATGGGTCATCCTTTGTCTGGCTGACATTTTGTGTGTCTATAATCTCCTTAGAATTTGGACAAGGTTACTAATAAACACTGGGATTCTCACGTTAGAAGTGCTGTGTATCTCATGGGCTATCAGCCATGCATTCACTTAGTGTATTGCTTAAAATCAGCACAAAAACAAGATTGCTGCAACATCATGAAGAGTGTAGTCAACTCAGAAGGGCAGTTAGCTGCATAATGATGTTGTGCAATACTTCAGTACCTTAAGACAATAAAATGTGCATGTGATATTCCTCACCACTATTTAATGATATTTTATACTAGTTAATTGTATTGTTGAGATAAAATGAACAAAGGAGGAATGTTCTCTTGGAATTACAGGAAAATATATATTATTTCCTTGACATTATTTAGGATTTTTGGAGTTGCATGTTAAAGCAAAATTGTGCATCAGCAGAATGGAAATGTTACAGGTCTTTGTAACCACCACTATGTTATCAAGTCATGATGAAAATAAATCAGGAAGATGGCTTTGGTAATTGGTCACAGGGACCAACATCCAGACATAAAAAGCCTTTGTGTACAGGATACATTGCCCCAAGCTGGTATTGCTGTGTAATTTTTGCAGACTAAAATTCTTGCATTGACAGGTTCTTCTGAAGTGCTGCACTTTTGATGCTAAGCACTGCAGAAACTCCTGTAGAAGAAGGCTGGAGAAAGAAACGGGCAGGAATGACAGAGAAAACTGAAGACAGCGGAGCCTAATGGAGCGCAAAATGAATTTTCTCTGCCAGGGGCAGCATTTGGCAAGAAGGAAAATCTGTAACTATTTTGAGGCTACAGAATTTGGGACCTTCAGGGCTCTGTTTTTCTATCAAAAAAAGTCGCCTTGCCCAATTACACTAAATATTTCAACCAACTAGTTAACACCAAGCGACAGTAAAAATGAAGACAAAAAGCAGAATACTAATGCAGAAGACACAAAAAAGTACTCAATTATAGCAGCCAAACTTGCAAAAATATAACATGAGAAAGCTTCAGAAATTTCCTGGAGCTATAGCTACTAACTAAACTTTAGGAAATCTGAGACTATAATGGGCATTCAAAATATGTACCAACTAGCAGCATGATAAGATTTAAGAACAATGAAGGATGGCTGAAGCTTTAGGTAGTACTAGAAAGAGAACTATAAAAAGTGAGGAGGAAGAAGGGAGAATAGAATGAGGAGGGATAGAAACAGAGAGAAAAGAGGATTGTGGCATACAGACTGTCGAGGGAACAGACTTGGAACCTGGCAGTAGAAGGAAAGGGGATTAACAAGGAGGGAAAGAATATACAGGGAATAAAAATATGAGTAGCAAAAAAACAGAAAAAAAAAAGATTGAATAAATATGAGACACTTTTTCTTTTTCTTTGAGAACTGAGTTTCCATGCAGAGTTGTGAGTATCATAAAAGCAAATCCCCAGTGATTTTGCATGGAAAAAATTAATATAAAGCAGTGTTGCTTTTTTTCTTGACATAGATATCGTTGTCCTCTTATTTGTTTAATGCTTTGCTTTGGGTGTAGATTTGGACCTCAGAGTGCTGCTAACACCAGCTCTTCTGTTTTATCTGGAAGCAATTTTAGAAGCTATCCCATTAATGTTTTTGCTATGTTTCAGAAAATTCTTTCCTCAGGGACATTCAAGTTTGTACTGACAGGCAAAGTTTTAAGGATCTGGCTACCGTTATCACTGTATTGTGATTTTAACATATGTAGAGCAGAAAGAGTTAATAAAGCACATATGAATAGTACTAATGTTGATGAGAGCTCCCAGTATCCTGATGTTTCATGAAAATACTTTCAATATAGAAATAAAAAAATGCATGAGAGTTTTTTTTTAAATTGGTTAAATCTCTTCCGAGACTTCAAGTATATATTTTTGTTATTGTAACAGCATTGCCTGGCATAGTTATGAAGCATTCATGGCCAGCTGTGAGACTTAGTATAACTTTTATATATGTATTTATGATAACATTTATTTTTTATATAATAGTATGATTCAGATGATGAGAGGAAAACTAGGAAATTCCCATTTTATATGTATTTTTTCAGCTGCACTCATCTTTAATTTAATCTCATAACTTTTCTTTATATAAGTAGAAAAACATGAATTATAGAAAACACCATTTTGTTACAATAGCAAGTAAGTTGTACATGACTTATTTAAGACATGACTTATATAAGACAACATGACTTGATTCTGCCATCCATTTAGGGATATAAAGAAGTCGAGGGCAGAGATAACAGGGTAAGGCATAGTTGAGAAAATGTAACAGAATATTAGCTCTCCTCCTTAGTGTCTTGGCTAATCACTCTTTGATCAAACAATGAAATAGGTTCTTTCCAATGTTATTTTAGTGCATTAATTTGAAATGGGGCTAGGCAGAATGTGTGAAGCAGGGAACCAGTTTCTTTGTGCCTTCAGTGAGCAACCTCTGGTTGTAGAGTTTTGTATGAGCAGAGCTCACCACTTCTCACCAGTACCCTATACGGCTTCAAGTAAAAGAATTTTTTGCCAGTGACAGCTTCAGATCTACAGATCCTTCAAAAATGACTCATGGAAGTATGGGCTGGAGTGTAGTCTATGCTACGCTCTGTGATGTTGTTCACAGAAGTTTGCAGAAGTTCCTCTGGCAAAGCTCAAGAAGTGTGTCTCTAATTCTCAGATTTTTTTTTTTCCCCCCTAGGGAAAGTGATAAATCGGAGACAATTTCATTTGTAAAACTGTGATTTGCAACTGCTGAGTGTTGGAGAACTGTGAGGCAGGGTTGTGGGGTCTGTGGCACCCTTAGAGCAGGGGACGATGGCCCAGGGGGTGGACATGGGGTCTTGGGCTCTGGGGAGTCAGGGAGACTGGGCAGGGACAGGCACGACTGGCAATGCCAGGAGGCACAGTATTTATATACAGAGTGGCAAATCTGGCCCATCTATGGAGGATGCTAGCATTTTCAGTTAGCTAATATTTGTATTTATAGCTAACAAGATGCTATGAAACACTGGAAAACAGAAGAAAAAAAAAGCACAAATAATTTTGGTATATTTAGGCTTTATATATCCAACCACGTGCTTGTTTCGTTTGTTGTATGTTCACTCTGACTCCTAGTTAGGTAGTTGTTTGCCAGAAAGAACTTTGCTTTCTGTCTTCCAGGGGCAGAAGTAGTAGGTACAGGGCTTGTGTGGCATCAGACTACGTGCCAGTTAAACTCGGCTGGCCACCGGGTGTCACTGTTTGACAGAAATCTACTTTTGTAGCCTAAAATTTCTGTGTATTTCATTGGCTTATGTGCTAGAAGTTGCAGGTTTTGTTGCAAATTTGTCTTTCTCATCTCAAGTGGATGGACTTTTAAAAGAGCATTTTTGTGCATATTTATTATGTTTTGAATGGATTTCTGAAAATGCTTTTGGGCTTGTAAAAGCAGAAGGAGGAGAAAAATGATAAAATTAAGGCACATCCTGAACGTTTGAGAGATGCTGTAGTGCCAGAAAATGTCAGTAAGATTTATTTTCCAACACCTGACTCCAAACTGCAGGGTACCTGCCTTTCCATCTTCTATGAAGGAAAAAACACAGTTGAATTAATAGGCAAAATCTGTTCCTTCTGAATTTTCAACTTCGCATTTAGATTTCTAATGTTTTTCAGTCCAACATAAAACATATTGAAGCTTCTTGCTAAATCTGAGGGAAGGAAAAGTCTGAACCGATAAATTCATTTCACGAAACTGAAATTGGATAGAAGTTTAAAATGACTCTTCTTTAAAGAAAATCTTATTTCAAGAAACTTTAGTGCACCAGTGTCTTTGAGAAAGAATCATTCACTTATGAGAGTGAATACTTTGGTACAGCTTCAGACTCTCTTATCCAGATGATGAAAGTAGAAAACAAAATAAAATGTATTTTCTTTCTTTCCTAACAGATAATGCAACTGAGTGCCCTTCCCTATAATGAACAGCGGAGAAGTACGATCAATTAACTAAAAAAAAAAAAGTTAATAACTCAGAAAAGGAGCATAAATTGAACCCAGGGAAATGGGAAAATGAAGACAGTACCTCAGTGATATGGACATTCTGAGTGGAGTAAAATCATTGAGTGTGATAGAGATCAAAGGATTTATTGCCTCCTGTCTAATAGAAATGGAGGGATTTATTGCCCCCAAAACCTGTGGCTTCCAGAAGAATGTACTTACCCCAGTGTCTGCTAAATGTGGATAAATTCCTTCCCTCACAAACCTCTAAAATGTGGAAAGATTTACTTCCTTCTGAATGGTCTGCCTCAAATAAGCAGCTACAAAGTATGCCCCAGATGGTGTATTTTCCTTCTCTTTATGGAGAAAATTTCAGAGAAGAGCCCTAAAAGCAAATAAACATTTTATTCTGAGTTTAAAAAATGCAACTTAGGGAAGGAAGTAAAAGGTTATGAATGTTCAGGAAGAGTTTTGAGATAAGATATTATTCAAATACAGTGTTGTAAAGCAATGTACTATGATGATTCTAAAGCAAGATTATGAAATATGTAGGTATTTAATTTTATGTTGAACTTTACAGTATACTAAAATAACTGCATAAAGTAGCTGTGATGACCTAATGGTATTCATAAGGTGAGATTCACAGGGACCTACATTTGTCCCACAGCACTGGGAAATCAGACAAACATTCAGGAACCAAAGATCTACTTCTGAACTAAGAGAAACAGCAAACATCAAGCAGTAGTGCTGCAGTTTCTATTACAAACACATAAAAAACTTTTGTGTGCCCAAAATCAAGTCTGCATTTTTCCAACTACATCATTGGGCCAATAAAATATATTTACTCTGTCCATAAATCTTTCCTTGCTATCATGAAAATGTTAGAACATGTTTAAAGCTTTCAGATGTTGCTGGTTGTTATGTAATAAAGAAGTTGATTATACATAAAATACTGCTTATGTGGAATAGCAGTTGGGTTCAAAGTATCTGTAACTTCAGAGACTATGAGGATAAATGAGAGCTTCACCAAAAAATAGAAGCTGAAGCTGAGCATGCCTCCAGCTAAGCAGTTGTGTCTGCTATCTGGCTTTCCAAATCAATTCCCAGCTGCCTAGTGTTATTAAAGGCCAGAAAGGTGGAAGTGCACCACACAGGCACTTGGCCAGGATCTTCTTTCCCCTTAAACTTTGTTACAAGAATACTGCAGTTGTGGTAGTGGTGTTCACCAGAAGCAGTTCCATACTAGGACACGTAGCTGGCAGAATGGTTTTGGAGGTGATGTGCTTTGAGTGTCTGACTCAGGCTTGAGGTTGACAAATTTGCATGGCAGCTCTGAGGTTGTACTTATCTAATTTCTCCTCTGAGAGCTTAATAAAAATAAATGATAAAAATAGGTAGTCCTAAAATATTAGGTATTCTCTGGGACAGGGATAAACTAAGGGAAATCAGTGCTCTGAATATCACAAGCAGTGATTGCTCATAGGCAGTAAAAAGGATCAAGGAAGAGGGAAAAGGAGTGAGTGAGTTTGAACTTCAGGGTAACACATTGCAAAGTGATGATTGAATTTAGTAGGAGAGCAGTAGATAAGGAAGGACACTGTATGTGCCTTTCCACATGTCAGATAAATGTGTCTGAGGTGGATATCACCCTCCCATGAGTTAGTTCCTTTCTCATTCAGAAAGAAAAAGTATTTTAACTTTCAGAAGGCTGAGAGTTCTGTTTCTTGCTTAGCTCTAATCTGCAATATATAGGCCACTTTTATTGATACACTAACAAGTAGTGTGAGATTCCTTGGGCAAGTGGAAATTATTATACGTGGACAAGCATGCGCAGCACTATACTGTAGCAGCATAGGCAAACAGAAAAAAATGCAATTTAACAAGAGCTGGAACAGCCACTCCTTTCCTTTCCTCCTCTCCTCTTTTCCAAAGAATATCTGCTCTGGCATATTGTCTTCTTTCTTTTCCTCTTTTTCCTCCTCCTTTGGTCTTAGTGTTCCCGTTGCAGTTTCTACACATAAATATGTTTCCTTGAGGTGCTGCTGTCTTCACTGCTGGGCCCAGCTGTGTTCCTCACAGCACCTTGGCACAGACACCCAACAGATAGATGCCACTGTTATGTGGCTCATTAAGTGTTGAGAAGGTTCCTTTAATCATGTGTGACACAAATACTCAGGAAGAACACAGGGGGAATTTTAAGAGGGCTAGAAAGCACCATCTTCACCTTACTGTAGGAGCAGCCTTGCTCCCATGTGTCACATCATCTATGGCTCCCAAGTTTGTATCGGTAAGATTGCATCTGTCAAGAACACGGCAATGGGTGGCTTTGGCCTGTGATCTGTTAGAGAAAATAATGTCACAATCAGCCTTTTTTTTGCTTTTATTGCTTTCCTTTGATCTCTTGACAAGCTCAGTTATTTATTTTCCACAAGCACAGAGCTCCTGAAACCCATTAGGCACTTAGTGGTGACGAGATTCTCGGCTGTCCGCCTCCATTTCAGCCTGCTGCTGCTCCCTGGCAGCTCCTTCCCCAAGGCAGATCTTGGCCCTGGCTCATGGAAGGGAACTGCTCTGCAGGCACTGGTGTTACAGGTCACAGCCGCAGCAGCCAAAGCGGGCTGCACACAGCTGTCCCAGGGTGGCACTGGGAAAGGGATAGGGACGTTTGAAAGCAGGTGGGTCCTCTCTGTGTGCTTTTGAAAACTACACTCTAGTTGCTTGCCCTTGTATTTCCACCTTTTGGAAGCGCTAAGCATATAGCTGCTGGTAATAGCAACACCTTGACTCAGACTTTAAATAAAAATCTCATTTGGGAAAAAATGCTTCAAAATAAACACTTGGAGCTTCAAGCTACTATGCAACACTAAGAGAGCATATTGGGGAGAGATTTTATTTTGGAAATCCACATTACACATGCATATTTACTGTCTACACAGATTATTGCTATTGTGTTGCTGTGCTTACATTTATACATATACATGCAGACACACAGATGTTTCTAACCAGAGCAATGCAGAAACTGAATTTCAATGTAGACTAGCTTTCAGCTCAACAAGCAAAAGTGACTTCTTTAAACTAATTTTTGAGTGATAGAATATTTTAAAAAATGCATTTCTCTGAGCCTTTGTGAACACACTAGAATATTTTGATGACAACTGTAGTCCAAATGGCAAGGTCCTGTTACAAGGAATTCATCACAGATGTAGTCCTTAGGCCAAATTATGACCAAAAGAAGACTGAAAATAAAATGTTAAGAAACAGCTGATATGTTTTAATTTATGAAATGCAAACTGGGTATGATTGGTAGGTTCTGACATATTTTTACTTGCTAGTAGCACTGTGGAGAAATGCGGGAGCCATCAGTGAAAACTTTCAGCTCCCATCCCCCTTCCCTTTGGCAGCTGTTGACCATCATTTCTCAATCAGGTCCACTCTTGAGCATGTCAGTGAGCTTCAAAACTTTCCTCCAGATGGCTGTTGAAGTTGGGAACGATGACTGCAAGCTGCATATTAAATACAGGAGTTCCTTTCACAAAGGTCGAGCCTGCAAATCTATGCAGCCTTGTTTTTCCTAAGAGGCACAAGCAAGAGGATAAAGTTGAGGCTGGGAGGAGGCAGGAGGAAGTGTAGAGGAACAGGACAGTCTCTGTAATGGCATGCTAAACCTATGAAAGTGAAAGGATTTTCATTGATTTATGTGGGATTTAATGCAGGTTGTTTGACTTAGGCTACTTGAGACCAGGGCAGACTTCAGGGTGTGCAGATTCCCTTTCCTCAGGAGCATCTCTCAGGACGCTCCACTCCATGGCACAAATGTCCATACAGTGCTGTGTCTATACCACCTTATCTCTGTTCTCTGGGAATATTTCCAACTTTTCAGAACTCCGTAGAAAAGATAGTATATCTTTTTTTGTGCTCCTTTCATGAAACTTTCGGCACTGAAAGAATGGCAAGAGCATGCCCTGTATTTTCTCAGGGGTGGTGATTACTACTACATTTGTGTTGTTGTGAGCTCCTGGCCTCTGGGCAATGGTATAAGCCAAGACGAGCTTTTTGTCACTATCAACAAATGTTTTTTTTCTGAATTCACTGGGTGGGATTTTGTCCCTTAGAAGCTGGTTAAGTGAATTGGCCCCTGAGTACTATTAAATGCTGTGAATTAATGTGTATGGTTTATGACACATCATATATGGATACCTAAATGTAGATGTATAAATGCAGGTATTTTAACCTTAAATGGAACCCCAACTGCTGTTCTTCAATAACTTTCCTGCAATTGTCATTAAGCATCTTTTTCAAACCACCCTTAATTTCATCCCTCCCAAAAATCATAAGTACATTAATTGTGTCAAATAATTGCAATCCACTCGTGGGCTGTTTGGGTTAGTTATACACAACATTGGTTGCAGAAGATTTCTGAATTTCTTCTCTATTTTGTCTACAGTAAGAATACAGGTAGCCAGAGCCCAAACTTCTTTCCTTTTTATTCTAATCTAGCTCTAAATAATTTGTCCTTAATTTGTCAGAATTTGGCCTAATGTTGTTTTCCTAGATTTGTTTAAAAGTTTGCCATCCCACTATTAAGCTTCTGCTATCTAAGCAAAAGTACAGAAGAACAAAGTCTTAAGCAGTTTCTTATTACCTATATGCTATCATTCCTTCATAAGACACAGATTTGCCTTTTCTGAGAAAGAACTGCTTCTAACAATTGCCTCATCCTGTGGGCCAACAAACTGATGTGACACTGGAGTGTCCTAGGGATACTGCATTGAAAGTACGTGGGAATCGTATAGGTCCTGAGCAACTTAAATGCAACTTCCATGCAAGAACCATGAAAGCCCAAGAATTTCTCTGTTTGATCAGCGAGAGGGATAAGATGGCCTCCTTATTCAAATATGACGCGCTGTGATGTGGTGGGATACTTTCACTCCATTCTGGAGCCACAGTCGCCAATGCAGTGTGTTCAGAATTCCCCTTCTCTGAAGGATATGATGTATGATGGGTCATGACTTTATCTGATGCTTATAGATGCAGAAGAGATAACAATGCCTGCTGTAAAGTGAAGGATATAGCTATACCACTACTACACAAGGTGAGAATTAGTTCATTTCTTGCATAGCCTTATGACTGTAAGAGCATTGTTGTCAAACACAGTTAATTACAGTGAAATGCAGTGCTGGGACAGCGAGTCTCTGATGTTTACCCCAGGCACTCCCTGGGGATGCTTTCTGAATATGACAAAATTACACTGAAACACAGAAAAGAAGTTTGAAGGAATGCTTACATATCCAAATTGCCATATTTTTTTTCTTTCTTTTTTTTTTTCCTTTTTTTTTTTTACTATTTCCCCCAGCTGAATCAGTGGACTGTTATTTTTCCTGCAAACCTTTGCTTCATGAAAAATGTATGGCTTCACAACAATCAACTCACATCTGTGTTTCTTGCAGGACAGGCACAGCAGTATACAGACACTTTACTGCCCCATATCTTGTATATTATTTATGTATCTTTCTCTTATTTATAACTATTTATTGTTTTTTATGCATTTCTCCAAGTTAGAAGCTGATTCAAGGGAAAACATTAAAGAGAGACAAGGAAGAGTGACTGTTGGGTCACATTAAGATTAAAAAAGTACCCTCAGGAAAACCATGTAGTTTATACAAGTATGAGATTAACTACAGCCTGTGATCTGAGATCTAGATTCAGTCTTGTTCTCTATTCAACTCAGGCATTCAGGAAGCAGAAAACTCACCATGTCTGGTACTCCTGAGCTGTTACAGATTGACTGAATGGCTCATAGTGATCCAGCAATATTTTTGTCAAGTTGTTAAAATGTGAGTTAAAAATGAGATTGTGTTTCTGCTAAGATGTAGCCTGTGATTCCTTCAGATTTATACTACAGCTCTCCAAATAATTTTCAACAAGTTCTTCCATTGTAGAGAATTCAATATTAATTTGTATGTTCTGGAGTTTGTTGAGCCCTGGAATAATTTATTTGTCAGAAATAAAAGATAATACATCTATTTGGATCTTACTGCTAAATCTTAAAAGATGGTCTGGAGAGGGAATAACGTTCATGATGGACAAATAATATAAAATCTTTTTTATGTTGCTTGGCACTTTTGAAATTCCCCCCCTTTCCGAAACCTAAGTAGGAAGACAGAGTCACTTGGTACTGTAGAGTGTTACCAGTAGTGAGCTACTAAAAAAAAAGAAAAAAAAAAAAAGAAAGGGGAGAGAGATTGGGAAAAGTGAGCATCTGGTAGGGATGAACTCTCTGGTAGGGATGAAGAGGGTGGATGGTTATCCTGCTAAGCCATTTGGGAGTGACAGCTTGCAGGCTCTCAGGATATACAGAAGCAGGAGAGAGGAATTCAAGTCTATTAGAAACTGATAACATGTGAGTGAGGGAGAAGGAATGAAGTGCAATCTGCAGTGTTTGAGAGAAGTGAGAGTCCTAGATTTCCATCCAGGTTGTCTTATGGTGTCTTCTCATTGTACCTAATTTATTGTGCATCACATGCAATTAGAACACATGATACCACAGGCGTGTCTCAAAAGAAATACCTATCATTCCTCTCTGACATGTACCTGTGAAAGACCAGTCCAAAACTTGGCTATCTGCCATAGCCACAGCATTCAGGTTGAGGTGTTTGTGATAGACAGGTGAATTCATTTCAGTACTGCAACAAGCAGTGGGTACGCTGTTGTAGATGTAAACTGAGATTGTGTGCATTTCTGATCTCCCTCAGTTCTTAAAAGACAAAAGGCTTGCTAGAGGCCTTTCCCATGTGGATTTGCTCAAAATATAAAGGGAAACACAACTAATGTAATCTAGCAACCACAACAAGGACTTGACAGCTTTAGGTTCTAGCAAAAAAAGCCTTTCTCCAGGCTCATGAATTAATTCACTATGTTCAAAGTAAAAATTATTTCTCATTATCTAGAAAACTAACTGTGTCAGTTACTTGCCTGGTATGTTTTAGGCATCATCTAGTATTTAGCAAGCTAAAATCTCACAAAATTGGATTAACCAACTGGTACTTGCCAATTTAGACCTCACTAGAACAAATAAGTCATTTTTATCAAGTCTCAATATTATCACAAAACACAAAATTAATCTCTTATTTTCAACATAGAATAGTATTATTTGGAGGGATAGCGTTTATTTAGTTATTATAGGAAAGACATTTTATATTGCAAAGATGAAAAGATCTCATTCTCTTGTCCAAACCAACTCAGTCCAAAAGGGACAAGGCAGCAGAATCTAATATGACAGAAATTCCTAGTTCGGAAATTACTTATGTAGAAACAGGAATTTGGGAATAAACCAAGATGAATGATGTACTTTGAAATATGCATTAAACTTAAATACAGACTACTAAAAAAGAAAAAAAATAGAAAAAAAGTAGAAAGGAAACAGAAACCTTAACTTTTATGGAGCTCAAGTACCAGACAAATTTTGGGTGGTCTCACACCTGATGTGCTGGATGGCACACTGACATCTAGTGGGAAAATACTTTCTTGCATGTAAGAGCATTCACTTCTCTGCACATTCGCATCATATTAGAAATGTGAATGCAAAAATACCTCATGCATACAGTTAGGTGTTGCTCCGAAGCACCCTGTTTGCTAAGTGTAAGGCAGTGCAGGAAATCCCTACACAAGATAAGCAACCCTATCGTGTGTCTTTTATTTATTTTATTTTTTTCCTTTTCTTTCTTTCTAAATAGAAAGTTCCTCCAAACCCTTGCAGTGCTTGTGCATGCAAATGCAGCTAATAGGGAGCTCCGGTCCCGAGGCTGGCTGAGCATACAGCACCAAGTATCGGGGTACCCAGCAGATGGAGCACTTCACTTGCAGAATACCCTGCAAGGGGCCTGCACAAATGGTTTGAGTCATGGGTTTATGCTGATGTAAATTATGCTCAGTGTCTTCTGCTATTGCAAAAATACTGGTGCATTCTATTTTTATGTTTTTGCTAGACCCTATATATTTGCAGTGTAACACGATGATGCTATTTTAATGACACTGGCAAGACCAAGTGTGTTGTAAAATCATGTGTTGCTTTTGTACTTTCCAGCAATATATTACTCTAATTTGTTGTCCAACGAATGATATCAATGTGTTCTTCTGTTTTCTTTTCTCTTCTTTTTTTTTTTCTTTCCCCAAAGCATGAAATCCTGTAACACTCAGACCTTTAAAAGTTTGAATATTTTGTGGAACTAAATCATAACTCATTCTTTGGAAGTGAGTCTCTTTCAGTATTCTGGAGTGGCTGAGACATTTTGCTGGAGAGACATGTATGTTTTATTTTATTTTTTTTTTGTCTTAAAATCTTGCAGATTTTAGAGTGGAAATTAAGAAGGCTATTCTAAAGCTTTCTATGAAAGAAAATAAACCATGTGCGAGCACTGCAAGAGGCTGTTCTTGTATCGCTAGACAAATGAATGTAAATTAAAGAAGAGCAAAGGAAGCAAGAAAGGCATATTATGGCATAGATAAAATCTGGAATAAACTCATACGAGAAAAAAATAGAGAAATCATTAAAGGAACATTCATACTAATTTAGTGAGGGGAATGAACAAAATTCAGAGCGACAAGTCTCAGTGTAACCTAAACGGCTTTCCTCTCCATCTTTCAGCCTGCCTAGTGATCCACTACTGTGAGTCACACTTACTGTCTTTTTACAGTTCCCTAAAGTGTTATCAGCTATGATTATTGCACACAGCTATTTGTTCTGTAACCTTGAGCCTTGTCCCTTTAACTTTCACTAGAATATAAGCCATTAGAATTGCTGAACTGCTGTCCCAGATCTATGTACTCTACCTCCTCTCCAAAACAAAGGAGTTCAAATCCTGTCCCCCAGTTACTGAAGTGAAATTTGGGTAAGTGAGTTGTAGGTGTGGAAGTTCAAAACAGGGGAAACAGAAAAAAATCCACGCTGTCTTTTCAGCTGTTGCCTGAATTTTGTTACTGGCACCTTGGCATGTATTCAGAACTGGCCCAGACAGAATGCTCCAGAACATCTCTAATGTCTAATCCTAATTAAAAATTTGTTAATCAACTATTAATTAAATCCAGGTTCATCTTCACTTTGGTCCTCTGTTAGGCTTATTTGCAGCATAAACTACATATCTACCCCTAAACCAAAGCCCCAGGCAAAATACAAGTACAGCCAGTTCTCTTTCAAGCGTTTGGAAAAGGAAATGGTGCCTGATATTTACACAGTGCTTTTTTTTGGTGTGGTGACAAAACTCCAGTAAGAGGGATGGAGAATGGTTAATTGGGCACCTCAGTACAGAAAAGGACATTGAAGTGCTGGAGCAGATCCAAAGAAGGGCAACAAAGCTTGCGAAGGGCTTGGAGAACAAGCCCTGTGAGAGAGACTGAAGGAACTGTGGCTGTTTAGTCTGGGGAAAAGGAGGGTAAGGGGAGACATTATTGCTCCCTTCCAATATCTGAAAGCGAGAGTAGGATTGGTCTCTTCTCAATGGTGACGGCTGAGAGGATGAGGGGAAATGGCTTCATGTTGTGCCAGGGGAAGTTTAGGTTGGATATCGGGAAATACTTCTTTACTGAAAGGATTGTTAGGCACTGGAATAGGCTCCCCAGGGAGGTGGTTGAGTCACCATCCCTAAATGTTGGATGTGGTGCTCAGGGAGATGATTTAGCAGAGGGTTGTTAGAGTTAGGGTAGTATGGTTAGGTTGTGGTTGGAGTCAATGATCTTAAAGGTCTTTAAGACTTAAGTCTAAAAGCAATTTTATGATTCTGTGATTCTATGATTAATCCAAACAGTGTAGCTTGGCTGTTAGGGCACTGCCTGAGAAGGTACCTGGTGTTCCCACAGGCTGTAGGAAGAGCTGATTCCAGGCTTCTTTTCCTAAACAAGTGTTTAAACTTCAGGCCTGGAAGATGAAATTTCCGTGGAGAGATTTTTAAAATAGAAAAATAACTCCGCTTCCTCCCTTTAATGGCACCAAAGAAGCCATTTGTTCATAAACATTGTATTTGTTATCAATACCTCATAAAAACAACAGGTTGAGCTGTATCACTAATGTCAGTACTTTTCTGTAGTCAATACATAAAATTTGAAATTAAAAGCTTTACTCTCCAAATTTCTTTTGATATATTTGCCTGAATTTAGTCTACTTAGATAAATGAATTAAAAAAAACAGTTTTTTTTAAAATTCAATTAGAACAAATTGTATCTGCCATTCATTCCATACATTGCTTAATAAATTTAGAATCAGTAAATGGTTCTGATTTTGCAAATCATATTTGCTATTATATACCTATGTTGGTCTCTCCAATAATAATGTCTTCTATTTATGTCCATGGAAACCACAAATTTTCAGCTACAAAACAGTATTTTTTAACATAGTTACCACCACTGAATTCACACAAACAAGCATGATTGAGACATTCTTCATTTGGTAATGTGATAGTTATGCGTGGCCGTCTGCAGTGTGGCAAGTCATTCATGTTGCTGTCGCCACTGCAAAAACACACCACTCATCTCACTGTGCTCACATCCACTGCTTGGTTTCCATAAAATGTTCAGCAAGTGTCGATGAGCGTCAATTGGTGCAATTTTTTCTGCATGAAGGAATTCCACACCTCTGCTTTGTACACACTTCCATGTCCGACACCCCTATGTCAGACTGCCCTTTTGCTGCCATCTGTTGCACAGCTACAAAATGTAACAGAATATGGGTGGGAAGTTTCAATCTCTACTGCCATACCACCACCATCTGCCTCAGACTTTGTGGGACATCATCACAAAATAGGAGGCAGTACTTTTGGAGTAGCCTTCACAGTAGCCTGGGGGATTAAGACATTTTACTTGAAAGCAAATCAAACACAAAATTCTAAAATAGGCATCCACTGCCAGGACCTGTTGATATTTGATGATGTCAGTCAGCTCAAACAATAATATGTGCAAATGCTTCTTTTTTGTTTGACTTTCTGTAGCTTCAGCATACATAGACTTAAAGAGATTTTTGGAAGATCACCATTGCTATTGACATTACCTGTGGCTCTTCAGGTTTCAGATTTGGAACTTTTTGTTTGTGGTGAGTTTTATGAGTTATACTTTAATCCCACAAGAAAACAAAATTTGTTTTTGGCAGTTGAATAATCTGATGTTATTGTTATGTTATTGTTTCCCAATTGCCAAGTAAATTGTGCTCTGTGTTTGGTTTTGCCACAAGATGTTGTCCACTTTCTGTTCTACAAAGCAGTTCACTTATGTATTAGAAGCAACAAGCCATATACATCAGTCAATTATATGGCACCTCCACACCATCAAACTAGCAGTCATTGTGATTTACACTTAACTGATAGATTATTTGGCAGAGAACTTATCAATAGAGTCTCTGAAATTAAGCAAGTATTTAATTCCCAAGGAAGGTTAGCTCTTGGGAGTCTAAAAAGCCTATTCCTGTACAACAAATCCAATGATAATATGCAATCCATATGCATGTCAAATCAGTAAGACATTTCAGCCTATGTGAATGTAAACACATATGCCATTCATTTTCCCCTTGACCTTGGGGACCTGTGTTGGAGAAGTACTCTCTAGTTGACAGTGTCGGCTAAAGTATACCCAAAGTTCAGGTTCACTTCATATGAGATTGCATTTGAAATGCACAAGGAAAAAATCCCTTGGTTTAGAGATGTGATGGGAGGAAAATCATGCATGTTTGTTTGTATCCAGGAATGTGGAGGGAGTTCTTTCTTGTCCTTAGCTTTTACTTTGTTGACTGTATTTACTATCCATTCACAGTACATTTTTAGTAAATATATACATTTCTTTTAATTGTCCCATGTTTAAATTTGATTTCAGAATCTATGGTAAGATAGATTTCTTCAAAATAAAGAAGATTACTTCTTTTCATCCATAAAAATGCAACTAGGAGGGAAGAGGGTCTCTGCTTGTGTAAACATAGGAAGTATAATGTCATAAATATATTAGGCTCTTTACATTCTCCAGCTTCTTGTCCACTGTACGTAATAACTAAAGGTAGACTCTTAACAGTAGACCCTGTGGGGGCAATTCATTCATCAGGAAATCTTCACCCACTGGATATAATTTTGGGTGGCTAGTGACAGGACAGTTCCTTAGTGGCACCTACTCAGTTATGTTCATCACCTTTCTGGCTCCCCTTTGTCTTTTTCCCATCCTATTACTTCTATACACATGTAGAAGGAATTTTGCAAAGGCGTTTTCAAGCACCGTATTTACCATGTGTATGCAGACTGTCTGTGATGCATATGTACCAATACTCTTTTTCTGTGTGTTTATAATGAATTCATTATGACTGAGAAACACAGCATGTGCTGTGTATGTACAGAGTTGTGTCATACTGCTGCACTGATCCATTGTTTGTGGAAACCACTGCGTCTGCTGAGCAGTCGTGATGCATTTTTTTCTCAGCATGCAAAAATGAATATGGTGGCTTTAGGAATAAGAAGACCTACCACTGGCAATCTCATTCTCTGAGGGACAGTTATCATTTGAGGTACATTTTTTTTCTCGAAACTCTTGAGGAAACAACTTTAGGAGCCTGCAGCTTGGCATTTTATTGGTCAAGCCGATGCAATTGTTAGATATCCACAGCTCATCAGAATGGCCTTGCCAGAAAAATAGAACAAATAGCTTTTATTCTGATACTGAATCATAGATCTGTACTGTGAGACCATGGAATTAGAACAGTCTCTATGTAGCTCAGAAAATCTCCAGTCCATCATATGGGAAGTTTGAGTATTACTGGAATTCATCCTCTCTCCTCAAGATGGTATGTTCACATCATTCTGTGACAGGCTTCCTGCTGCAGAAGGACCTGTGTATGTATCTGCACAAGTAGGGGAACATTTGGCATTTGCCACATCTGTCTTTAATGTCTTGTCCTAGGTCTCCATGCTGAGTGTTCCCTTGTAATATCTGTGAGGCTTTCAGATCTCTTTCTGAGGAAGGCACTGTCCATGTTTTACTTGTGTAAGGAGGCAAAAAGGGGTGGATGAGAATATGCTTGTGTGCAATATGTACATTTAAGTTAAGGAGAGTTGTTCCACTGTGATCTATGTCCTAGAAGATATTCTCTGTACAGTGCTAAAAGTTTTAGCATTTCCCCATAGCAGTTCCCTCTTTGCATCTCTTAGAAATACCAACATAAACAGTTTGATGTATTTTGGCAAATCTGTTAAATGTGAAGGCAGATTTACTTGTCTTGTGAGTTACATGTCAGAAAGCTCATATACTTTATAGCATGCACTGTGAGAATCAATCATTCCAAGAAACAGGGCTCCATTCAAGGATATGTGGGTAAATTTTAATAGTCTGTGATATGCAAGAGTTTAAACTGAACTGACCAATTTTTAGTTCTGGCCACAATCTGACTGTAAGTCACTAGCTGATGTGCATAAAACTTGAGATATAGAAATTTCTCCAGTGGCTGAATATTTAGACTTTATCTCCAGTTGATCGTCAACTTCATTGCTTTTAGGATCTTCAAGGGAATTTGTGCCAAAAAGTCAGAATTACTGTTAGCACCTGGGCAATAACAGAAATAGGGACAAAAATGTTTAGAACTTAGATTGTAGTTCAGATTCTTTCAGTTGTTGTCGTCATGTCTCCATTCACAGCTCTAAAGTTCTCAACAACATAGAGTCTATTTTGACTCCTGGATTCTCTTTCCTCTGAGTCTGGCTCAGAGCTGCAAAGTTTTGGTCTTATGTGCTGTGTAATATTTTGTTCATTCTTGAGCTAGTCTAAATATGAATTCAACAAGATGTCTTTCTAACAAAATTTTCTTTCCTCGTTCTCTTTTGGTATTTGTCTGACAACATAAGAAATTAAATTAAAGTATTAAAGAATAAAGGCCAAAGCTAAGCAAGAAAAGTGGTACGAGAAAACACTGGACAGAACTAAACCAGAAGAGCCTACCTGCCTGCATCCTTCCAAATTCTGCTATTAATCTGGTGCACATACTCATACACTTTGAAATTGGTGAACAGCTTTCTGTCACAAACATGCACATACATACACACGCATGCATCTTTTTATAAATAATGAGACAGTAATCTCTTTTAGTGATCGAAGACACCTGGTGTTTCTATGATGTGTACTGAACTGTATGAAGAAAGGTTCCCATATAGGACTTTTGTGTTTTGATGTTTTTTTTTTTCCCCCGTAGTGTTTTTCTGAACTCCTGGTGCTCCAGAAGTTCTGTTCACCTAATTCTAGAGCAAGCTGACAAAGACTGAACTAGGTATATGCTTCTTGCTCTCAGCACACATAGAAGCATAGGAGATCTTGTTCTCTTTTGTGCCTTCTTATCCACAAGATTTAGGACAAAACAATGAATTACTCTCCTTAGTAAAAGCAGAGCTCTACAAAAGTTACTATTAGATTAATGATAGATATGATTTTTCTCATTTCCCATGTAGCTATCTCTGGAAGAAAATAGATATGTCTGCTGATTTTCACCACAGGTTAAAAAAGTAATTATATGAAATTGCTGACAGGATGATTCTGATTGAGTGTGTGGTCAAAATTGTCAGCTTGATGCCAATTCTACTGCCTCTAAATTGACTTCTGCTTGTGAAACAGTCTCTGATCTGTTTGTCTTACCATGCCAGGCTGTAAAGCCTAGCAGCTCTGGAGTTGCTTCAAAAGAGGATAGGCAATTCAGGCAGTTGGAGGAAGATGCACAGAAGTGTGGATTGTGCTCATCAGTTCTCTTCTGCTTAGAACTTTGTAGAAAGCCAAACTTTGCTTCCTGAGTGCTGAACTGATACAGAACATTTATCTCTGTTTAAATACAGTAGATTTAAATAGATAATATTAATTTATCTTTTTTTTTTTACATGAGGTTCAGATATTTCTTCATAAAAATAATCTTTAAATAGTATTTAGTTAAAATGTCAGATTTATGCTGAGAGACAATTATTGTTTTTATTTTTCATACAGCAAAATATTTTGTAAGGTTTCATCAGTCAATAGGCACATGATGAGGATGAGACCAAGCAACAGCCTTAAGGGTGTGAGTTGTCTGCCTGAAATCAGTGGGATTACTTGTGTTTTTTTTTTTTTTTTTTTTTTTTTTAGGTGGACATGTAGGAAAGAATCTGACTCAGAATTCATTAAAATTCAGGGTCATTGATTTTTGGGTAAGTCCTTAAGCACTTTGCTAAACAGGAGGGCTTGGTACCTATAACCTGATTTGTAACTCAGGACATCACTACTTGCTGCTATTAAATTCTTACTTGTCATCATGCTCCTCTACTGACAACTGATTGGGAGGTCATTATTGCCATTCTGTATCTACTTTTTTGTCCTATCTTGCTCATGAATTGCAAGTTTGTCTAACATGTGATTTTCCTATTACATCTGCAGTCCAACTCACTTAACCAAGCCTTGCCAAAATCTTGTCTGTACATGAAAAATTGTTTCCATAAAGTCTAAAATAATTACCATCTGTGTCTTCTGAAATTCATACAGGCTATTATTCCTCATTATTCAAATTGAACTTTTGATTCTTGTACTTCGTGTTTTCATACAAAAATTGTGTATTTTCTTAAGTCTTTAAAAGTGTAGTTTCTTTCAAAATCATTGAACTTTGTGGAGACAATGACAATTGAATAATCTTTTTGATGTGAGTTTAATTTATTTGAGTTTACTGATCAAAAACTACTGGTCTGGATACATATTTGTGGCAGACAAGTTCATTTAAAATTTTGGTATCCTTGAGTTACAGAACACAGTAGGGAACATTCCTGAATTTTCAACAGAAAACTCCTAGTTTTCATGCTTGTACATTCCTGCTTGTACATGTGTATTAAAAGCTGTGCATATTGCATGTGAACTAAAGCAGCTAGCTTGCCTTACTTAGGTGTATCAATGTGTATTGAATGCTAAATACAAGCGCTGGTTGCAATGTTTGCTAGATAAGCTTGAAGGAATTGGAAATTTCTTGGCTGTTCATATTAGGACAGCTCCTTGCAATTTCTGGGGACATGATACTCAGTTCTCAGACTGATCGTACCTCCAGTCCTTAAAGAACATGTTTGCTCTAAGTCATCATACAGTGATTAATAGTTATAAGTAGATATATATATATATAAAACCTCCCCTATCTAATAAGCGGAAAATAAATGTGGAAGTAATCAAAAGTTTAAGTCATGAAATATAGAAAATTGATAAGGAAAACTGCAGAGCTCAGGAAACGTACATGGTTGGCTGGTTTCCCAGAATTGAAAGGATGGGGTTGTGAGTTGAAAGAGCCATGGAAGGTGAAACAAAGCTCTGTAGTTCATTAGAAGAGGTAAGGGACACTCAAGGACTATAATGGATAAAACTGCTCCTGAGAGCTGTTAAGAGCAGAAGCTGCAATTAATTGTTGACTCATCTCTGACTTTGTAGAAAATACATGACTGTCTAGATTTAGCATTGCCTTTGCAATAGCGGTCCTCCTGTTTCTCAACTGTTAAAACTAAAATATCTCTAATTAGATCTAACCCTATATCTACTGCTCCCAGGTGGGAGAGTCTATGACAAAACTCATACATCCAGATATGAAAAGTATGAGTTCTGTACAGGCATGAGGAGGCTGGGTGGGGAACTGAAGATAGATAGAATCATATTATAGAATGGCTGGATTGAAAAGGACCACAATGATCATCTAGTTTCAATCCCCAGCTGTGTGCAGGATCGCCAACCACTAGACCAGGCTGCCCAGAGCCACATCCAGCCTGGCCTTGAATGCCTCCAGGGATGGGCATCCATAACAGAATCACAGAATCACAGAATCACCAAGGTTGGAAAAAACCTTCAAGATCATCCAGTCCAACCACCCGCCTATCACCAATAGTACTCACTAAACCATGTCCTTCAACACAAAATCCAACCGTTCCTTGAACACCTCCACGGTCGATGACTCCACCACCTCCCTGGGCAGCCCATTCCAGTGCCTGACCACTCTTTCAAAGAAGTAGTATTTCCTAAGTCCAGTCTGAATCTCCCCTGGTGCAGCTTGAAGCCACTCCCTCCAGTCCTACCACTGGTTACAGGAGAGAAGAGGCTGACCCCCAGCTCACTACAACCTCCCTTCAGGTAGTTATAGAGAGCAATAAAGTCTCCTCTGAGCCTCCTCTTCTCCAGACTGAATAATCCCAGCTCCTTCAGCTGCTCCTCATAAGCCCTGTGCTCCAGACCCCTCACCACTTTGTTGCCCTTCTTTGAACCTGCACCAGGGCCTCAATGTCTTTCTTGTAGTAAGGGGCCCAAAACTGGATACAGTACTCAAGATGCGGCCTCACCAGAGCTGAGTACAGGGGGACAATTACTGCCCTGTTCCTGCTGGCAACACTGTTCCTGATGCAAGCCAGGCTGCCATTGGCCTTCTTCGCCACCTGGGCACACTGCTGGCTCATGTTCAGCCGAGCATTAATCAATACCCCCAAGTTCATTTCCTCTATGCGGTCTTCTAGCCGCTCTGACCCAAGCCTGTAGAGTTGCCTGGGGTTGTTGTGGCCAAAGTGCAGGACCTGGCATTTGGACTTGTTGAACTTCATCCCATTGGCTTCAGCCCAGCTATCCAGCTTGTCCAGATCCCTCTGTAGGACACCCTTGACACTTCCAGCCAACTTGGTGTCATCTGCAAACTTACTGAGGGTGCACTCGATGCCCTCATCCAGGTCATCAATAAAGATACTGAATAGAACAGGCCCCAGCACCAACTCCTGGGGAACACCACTTGTGACCGGTCGCTAGCTGGATTTAACTCCATTTACTACCACTGTCTGGGCGCAGACTCCCAGCCAGTTCCTTATCCAGCCAAGAGCTTACCTGTCCAAGCCACGGGCTGCCAGCTTCTGCAAGAGTGCTGTGGGAGACAGTGTCAAAGGCCTTGCTGAAGTCTAGGTAGACTACATCAACAGCCTTTCCCTCATCTACCAGATGGGTCATCAGATCATAGAAGGAGATCAGGTTGGTCAAGCAGGACCTGCCCTTCCTGAACTCATGCTGGCTAGGCCTAATCCCATGATTGTCCCGCACATGCCACATGATCTCCCTCAAGACAATCCGCTCCATAACCTTCCCTGGCACTGAGGTCAGGCTAACAGGAGTGTAGTTCCCTGGATCCTCCTTACAACCCTTCTTGTAGATGTGAGTCACGTTGGCGAGCCTCCAGTCTTCTGGGACCTCACCAGTCAACAAAGAGCACTGATAGATAATGGTGAGCGCCTCAGCTATCACCTCTGCCAGTTCCCTCAGCACTCTTGGGTGAATCCTGTCCAGCCCCATGGACTTGTGACAGTCCAGCTGGAGTAGTAGGTCTGTGACTGTGTCCCCCTGAATCGCAGGGGATTCTGTCTGCCCCCCAGTCGAGACTACCAGGTCAGACAGTGGAGTATCCTGAGGATAACTGGTCTGACATTTAAAGACAGACATAAAGAAAGCATTCAGAACTTCTGCCTTTTCCTTATCCTCAGTGTCACATTCCCAGCCTTATCTAGTAAAGAATGAAGATTCTCCTTAGTCCTCCTCTTACTGTTGATGTATTTGTAAAAGGGTTTCTTGTTCCTTTTAACCCCAGTGGCCAGGTTGAGTTCAAGTGGGCTTTTGCCTTTGTGATTTTCTCTCTACACATCTTAACAACTTCTCTGTACTCTTTCTGAATCACCCGTCCCTTCTTCCACAGGGAGTAGATTCTCTTTTTCTCCCGGAGCCTCAGGAATAGCTCCCTATTCATCCATGCCGGTCTTCTTCCCTGCCAGCTCATTTTATGGCTCAGGGGGAGCCATTAAAACTTCATTCTTAAACAACCTCCTTGGGCAAGCTGTACCAGTGCATCACCACTCTCTGTGTGAAAAACTTCCTCCTAAAATTGAATCTAAACCTCCCGTGTTTCAGTTTAAGTCCATTCCCCCTTGTCCTATCACTATCCACCCTGAGTTGTTCCCCCTCCTGTTTATATGCTCCCTTCAAGTATTGAAAGGCCACAATAAGGTCTCCTTGGAGCCTACTCCAAGCTAAACAAGCCCAGTTCCCTCAACCTTTCCTCATAGGAGAGGTGCTTCAGCCCTCTGATCATCTTAGTGGCCCTCCTCTGGACCTGCTTCAAGAGCTCCACATCCTTCCTGTACTGGGGGCCCCAGGCCTGGGCTCAGTACTGCAGATGGGGTCTCACAAGAGCCGAGCAGAGGGGGACAATCACCTCCCTCTCCCTGCTGGCCACCCCTTTTTAATGCAGCCCAGAACACAGTTGGCCTTCCGGGCTGCAAGTGCGCACTGCTGGCTCATGTCCAGCTTCTTGTCCACCAGGACCCCCAAGTCCTTCTCTGCAGGGCTGCTCTGAAGGAGATCTTTCCCCAGTTTGTATAAATACCTGGGATTGCCCCTACCCAAGTGCAGAACCTTCCACTTGGCCTTATTGAACCTCATTAGGTTTTCATGGGTCCACTTCTCCAGCCTGTCCAGGTCCCTCTGGATGGCTTCCCTCTCTGCCAAAGTATTGGCTGCATCGCTCAGGTTGGTGTCACCTGCAAACTTGCTGAGGGTGCACTCAGTGCCATTGTCTGTGTCACTGATGAAGATGTTGAAGAGCGCCGGTCCCAAGACTGATCCCTGAAGGACACTGCTTGTGATCGGCCTCCACCCTGACACAGAGCCATTGATCACAACTCTTTGGCTGCATCCAGCCAAAATGACTGTTCCATCGAACAGTCCATCCTTCAAATCCACACCTCTCCAATTTAGAGAGGACGTGGTGAGGTACCATGTCAAAGGCCTTGCAGAAGTCCAGGTAGATGACATCCATCGCCCTTCTCCTATCTGCTGAAGCAGCCACTCCATCATAAAAGGCCACAAGATTTGTCAGGCAAGATCTGCCCTTGGTGAAGCCATGATGACAGCAGAATACATGAAGATCTGGTCAAAGAGGTGAGGAAAGAGTAAGAGATTCTGTTATTAAGTTAATGATCTCTGCTCTTTATTTTTTATTTTTTTTTTTCCTCTCTCTTCTTTCCTTTCTCTCTCTCTCTCTCTCTCTCTCTCTCTCTCTCTCCCCTATGACTGCTGTATCTGAGTAAATTCTTGCTTGCTGTAGCCCAGGGCCTCGCTGCTCTGCTGTAATTGCTGCTCTTTCTATTGCTTTACAAAGAGGGAAAGTGTTCTTGATCCTTCAAAGTACTGATGTTAGCAGCAGTCTAAGACTGAAAGCCTTTTGCATGGATCTGAATGCTTGAGATAAGTTTGTCTAGTTAAAAATAACCAAAGATATATTAAAGAGGGATGTTTACAGCATGTTTGCACTTCAGATGCCACTGGAGTCCTCATGAAAATAGGTAGTCAAAACTTTTTTTTCTTTGTTTCAAATGAAGCACTGTTAGCTTGCTAGTCAAGCTTTTCTAGTCTCTTCTTGTGCCTATTTTCTTTTCTGTATATGGAAATAACAGGGTATTTCAGTTTATTCTTTTGAATAAATTTGAATTATAATTAAATTATTTGGTGTGATTTTATTTAAAAGCTCTCTTTTTGTTAAAAGAGATAATAATGAAGTTTTTTGTCTAAAAAGTGCTAAGAATTTCCCACAGCCATTTAGAAAATGAATTATACTGAAAATGTAACAGATTATAGTCATTTGTATATTACAAAAATAACGATTGGGCAAATTTGCAGGTATAACACTAAACCAAAGCAAAGCCTTAAAGAATGGACATCTACAGCATGCAGATTTCTCTAGCGTTTTGACTTGTTTCATATTGCTAGAGAAAATCCTTACTTCATTGAAATTTGGAACCATAAGAATTGCTAACATAAAATTGGCAGGCTTTTTGTTCATCAGATCTATCTCAAAGTAAATGAGGTATGTTCCACACCTGTAACTTTTAGTCACAGAGGCTTTAATTGTATGTGATTTAATTATTTTGGCTTCCAGAAAAGGGTTTCAGAATCTATTCAGTTAAGACTGCTCTGCAGGCTTGACAATAAATCCTTCATGTTTTCTGCAGAGACCGAGGTCAATCGCTTGCTCTTTGAAACTGTGGATGTCTTCAGTTCAGGTGTCCAGAAGAATTGTTCCTATAGAGATGTCTCTTTTAGTGCAAGCAGCAGGCATTGTTACCACCTTAAAAGCACTATGGATTTGTCACCAATTCTTAAGCATGTTTGAAGACAAATTCCTTCAAGGGGACTTCTTTTTTTTTTCTCGGCTTTAACTATGCTTTGGCACTTATTTTGTCTAGGTTCCCCTTCAATTTCTTCTGAAAATTAAAAAGATACTGTAACAACTCTGAACGATATATTGTTTTAGCTGGGTAAATAAGGAGGCTTCCAAACAAACTGTCACAAATCATGACAGATTAATTTGAGAAATTACAATCCCTCAATTTACTCTCTGGTTGCAGAGAGAATAGAAGCAGACATATGCTGGTGTTTAATGCTGCTGCAGTGGTGGATGTTTAATGAACACTGAGAAGTATAGTATAGAGGAGTACAGAGGAGTGAGCACAGATTTGTTTTTACTGATTCTGCAAGGACTGGGGGGAGGGGGGGGGGGGGGAAATGAGGAGAGCAGAATAGTGGTAGATTGAATTGTTTAATTAGCCTGACTTGACAGGTGGCGCTGTTTTATTTGCCAAATAAAACATCCAACAATCAGGGTAAATAGAGCTTCTGTTGTTATAACCATGACCTTTTGTTTGGCTACAGAGTTCTGACACTGGGCTTCCCAAGCTTTCTCTAAAATAGTGCTGGGGGTTCTGTGAGAGGAGGAGAACTCCCAGTTGTTTATTTTTCTATTTTTCTTTAGGTTTGTACTTTCTCAAGTCGGGTCGCAATCCTGGATACTCCATGATAGGATGCATTTTTGTCCTTTTTTTTTTTTTTTTTTTTTTTTTTTAATACATCAGAGATTAAAACAAGAATTGTCTTGTTAACTTCCCCTGTTTGTCTTATATTTGACTGTCATATGTTATGTATGATATTTATATTAATATATTATCAGAGTCATATAATAAATTACTATCTTACATGGTCTGGTATCTATTCCATGGGTTATAAATTTTTCTTCTGATCTCATATGGGTAAGAATCTTCAAACATAATGTTTTACTCTTGGAAAATGCTGATTCAACAAAACTAAAAAAAGACTTTGCAGGAACTTAATGATGGGATAAGTAATCTCAGAGAAACTTTTTAGATGTGCTGTTCATGTTCGAAACAAATTGTGTCTTTCAGATGTTCCCTTCCTACTTTTACTAAGATTCTATGTATTGCTTTTGGCAATTTACTTTGGCTAATGATTTCAAGATTTAGGAAATGTTAGCGAGCTCTGTCCCCAGCTGGCTAACCTTGAACAAGTAATCTAAAAAACAATTTTTTTTTAGACAAATTCAGGCAATTATGCTTAACTTTAGATCACAACATGAATTACTTGTGGGCTGCTAAAGTGTTAAACTGAACTATGTTCAGCCCAAATAATGACAAATTTTGAGAAACAGATCACAATTCTTTCCATATTTTAGTGGAGTATGGACTTGAACATTTCAAAGACACCATACTGTATGTTTTTTGAATGATTGAAGTTTTGTTTATTAGTTGTTAACTGACTTTGAAAATATCAATTAAGAAAGAAAGTTTTAAAAAAAAAAAAAAAAAAAAAGCAATTTGGGTTATTCCATAGATACTGATGTTTGGCTTTTTGTATTGGCTTGTATAAAATATGAAATAAAAAATAGTATACCCTAATCAAATGAAGACTCAGAAACCAGTTGAAGTCCCGTATGTCCTTAACTTCACTTGCATCATCCTAACAGATCTTGTCTCCTTCAGATGCCTCATTTTCAGACATGCCATGCCTAAACATGGAATAAATAACTGTATAATTGTATTTATTCTGATAAAATATCTAAATTGGGCCATAAAACACAAGATTCCAGCTCTTCCCTTTTCTCATATTTTTGGAATTTCTTTTTGTGAAAGATAGACTACTGGAGAAAAAACACAGTATGTTATTATTACTGGGCTCCCCAGTTTGAAAAAGATGGATCTCCTGGAAGAAGTCCAGCAGAAGGCCACAAAGCTGATAAAGGGACTGGAGCACCTCTTGTATGAGGAAAGGCTGAGTAGCTTTCATCTGTTTAGCCTGAGGAAAAGAAGACTGAGAGGGGATCTGGTAAATGTTCATAAACATTTAAAGGGAAGTGTGAGGCAAATGGATGAGGCCAGGCTCTTCTTGGCAATGTGTAACAATTGGACAAGGAGTAATGGCCTAGAACTTGTACATAGGAACTTCTGTTCTAACATGTGGAAGAATGTCTTGTCAACAAAAGTGACAAAGCACTGAAACATGTTGCCTAGAGAGGTTGTGGGTTCTTTTTCTATGGAGACCTATTGTTGGATACCTGCTTTAGCAGGGAGGTTGGACTTGATCCCTTGAGGTCCCTTCCGACCTCTGTGGTTCTGTGATTGTTAATTTGTTTTTTTTTGTCACAGGAAGATCAGTATGACACTTCTTTTTATTGTGATCATTTTTAAACACAACATATCTAAACCCTCTGGCATATAAGGAAAAAAATTGAATCATCATCCCTCCATGTTTCCTCACCAAACAGAAATTTGGGAAGATTGTCTGAAAAATGAAAAAAATTCATAAATGATTCTACACTGCTGCTGGATGATGAACTACCCATAAAAAGCTCTCATTTTGTCTCTAAAAGTGAGGTGTGGTTTTTTTTTTGTTGTTGTTGGTTTTTTTTTGTTTTGTTTTGTTTTTTTTTGTTTTTTTTTGGCATGTTATACTTACAGTCTTTTGACTCTTTGGGAGCTATTGACTTAGGGTCCATAAAATTAAGGTTAGGGACAGCAAAGCATCTGATCTTCCAATGGTGCATCTTACCTTTTAACACAGATAAGGAGCTGGGAACAGTGAGAGTATCTTACTGCACCTTGCTTGACTTGTGCGTTGTGGGTGTGGGGGATGAGGCTCCCACAGAATGACAGAATCACAGAATTGTAGGGGTTGGAAGGGACCTCCAGAGATCATCGAGTCCAACCTCCCTACCAAAGCAGGTTCCCTACACCAGGTCACACAGGCAGGCATCCAGGCAGGTCTTGAACATCTCCAGAGAAGGAGACTCCACAACCCCTCTGGGCAGCCTGTTCCAGTGCTCCGTCACCTCACTGTAAAGAAGTTGTTGCGCACATTTGTGCAGAACTTCCCGTGCTCCAGTTTCTGTCCTTTTCCCCTTGTCCTGTCTCCACTCACCACTGAAAAGAGTCTGGTCTCGCCACTCTGTCCCCCACACCTTAGATATTTATAGACCTGGATCAGGTCTCTTTTCAGTCTTTTCTCAAGGCTGAACAGCCCCAGTTCACTCAGCCTCTAGTAATTAACATTCTGGAATAACGTACATCTTATACAAAAGGCTAAACTGAAATTTCTGCGGATGATAGGATTGTGATGCTCTCTGACTAACTTTGGGAATAAGTATTTGAGTTTATCTATATACTATTCTTGCCTTTGCCTGGATTTGCTCAGTCTAAATTCTTCCCTTGTCATTGTACCTACAGGCTTTTGTTGCTGCATCTAGACAGATATAATGTAGACTGGAAACTAAACTACTTTGGATGGGTCTTTTGCAAAAAGTATGCATTTTGACACTTTCCATTTAATCCTAGTTGTTTGCTACTTTCGCACTTCACTGCTAGAAGCCTTTTATACATTCCTTTCCCAAACTCATTTGAAGTGAAGCTGTCTGTTCCTGACCCAAACAGCAAAAAATAGACAGCTGTTGAATTTATACTGTTGCTATTGAAAATCTTTTCTCCATGGGGTATGCTATCTGCCAAGCTGGTATGAGTAGCAGCTATAGCCTGTCATTCATGACCAAACTTCTCCCAGACCTTTGTAAATAGTCATTGTATGATTTAAGATTCCTTAAGCAAACAGAAAGAGATAAAGTGCTCTCAGGAAAATGTTTGGAAAGGGGTGAACACACAAAAAGTGAGAGCTGAAGAAGTTAAAGCAAATGCTGAAAGAAGTGTTTTATCAGTGCCAGTAGGAAAACTGGAAGGGCCATCAAAGATGACTAGAATAAAGAAACTGTGACTGTGTGAAGAATTCCAGTGCAAAGTAGTTGAATATTCATGGAAACTGAAATACAACATCTTGAGGTCACTGAGAGTCTCAGCAAACCTTATCAACACATTTCTGAAATCTTGTTATAGGAGATAATTCTATACATATCCAGTTAATCTTTCTAAAGTTTATCTAGAAGATACTTTCTAGAGTATCTTCTTATCTGAATTGCCATATCACTTTACCACATTTAAACCACATTACCTGACAATGAAGCCCTGATTTTTCTCAGGTTCTATTCAGTTGTTTCTAACCTGTATTGATAGAATCAGAATGGTGGAGGTCAGAGTGAATCTTTGGAGGCCATCTGGTCTAACATCTCTGCTTGAGTGGGGCCCATAGAGGTGATAGACCAGGACTAATGACCTTGCTCATGAATATCTCCAAAGAGGGAGGAAAACCTCACAACCTTTCTGTGGAACCTGTGCCAGTACTTGGAAGCAGTAAGAAATTGTTTCCTGATATTCAGACAGAGCCTACCATGTTTCAATTTGTGCCCACTCTTGTCCTAGTGCTGGGCACCACTGGAAAGGGCCTTTGCAACTCTCTTTTTGTGTGTTTGTAGACACTGACAAGACCCACATCCTGAGTGTCCTAGTTCTTTCACCTCACTTGAGAGATGCTCCAGCCCCTCAAACATCTTAGTGGTCTTTTGCTGTACTCTCTCTACTATGTCCATATCTCTGTTCTACTGTGGAGCCTGGAACTGGTCACAGCACTCCAGGTACAGCTGCACCCATGCTGAGCAGAGAGGAAGTACCACCTCCCCTTAACTTGCTGGCAACACTGATATAAATGAGTATGGTAAATGTGATTAAATGTGTTTAAACTTCTTTTGTGTTCAGGAAGCACAGTTTTATCCTAACAGAAAAAGTCAAAGAAGAGTATTGCAGACCCATATTGCTGCTTTAACATTAAACCAGTTTGCCATTCTTGGTGGGAATAGCAGGAATTCTACCAGATTGAGATTAAAACAGCAATGATTTTAAGGATAAATGCAAAAACAATTTGTAGCGCTTGAGATCTAAGAAGAGGATTTCTGAAAGGTATCTCAGAAAAACCCTTCTTATTGGCACGTCCTATGATATCTTCTTGGTAAAGATGAAATATTTATCTCTTTGAAGAAGAGTCGTATACCTCATCCATAATGCCAGATTTTCTTCAAATGCCTCTTGTGGTGACCAATCTATGGCAGAATGCACTGTAAAATTCTAATTTGCTGATATAAGCATTTCCCCAATAACATGCTCACTAGACAGAAAGTTTGAAGATGTTCTGAAAAGTTATAGGACCTAACCCAATAAAGGGTACATTCAGTCTTGATGATCAGCTACCCATAGATAAGTTGGGGAATAGCTGGCTAAGTAGTAGATCTGCCACTGAGATTTTAATAATGCCAAATAGGCATCAGCAGTAGAATGCTGTTCTGAAGAGGACTTACATCATCCTCCAATATATAAGCAAGAACGTAACTTGCGAGACATCAGAAATAACTATTTCATTGCTCTCATTGCTGAATGATGCAGTCCAAGAAAAATTTGACCCATACGGAAAGAGTCCTGAGAAAATCAGAATCACAGAAGACTAGGAAAAAAAAAAAGTAATTATATGATGATCTATCGAAGAAGAAAAGACCTAGTGGGAGCATAAGAACAATTTTCAATTGAAAAGACAAAGGGAATAATCTGTTTTCCATGTTCAAGAAGGAGGTGACAAAAAGTAATAGGTTTAAATTGCAGCAGATTACATATTAGGAATATGTACTACTAGTAAGAATAATGAAATACTATGTAAGGTTGCTTAAGAAGTTGTACACTTTTTGTAATTATATTGCTCTTAGTGAATACACAACAGGCTTAATATATACTTAGATTACTGCCTTATCCTGAGGAGAGTGGGTGTGGTGATGTCTCAAGACTCTTTTGAAGTCTTTATATCTGTTATTTGATGAATCTATGAATTTCTAAAATATATATATATATATTATTTTTTTTCTGTTGGAAGGCAAAAAATAAATCTGATTACTCTCCAAAATGGCAGGTGAGTATCCAGTGTATCAGTTGTTCCAGCACTGGTGAAGACCCTTGAAACAGAGATGTGATTCAACATGATGAGTTGCACTTTGGCATGCAGGAAGTGATCCATGTGTTTTTGTCAATGGAGAGACCTTCATGGGGAAATTAAAGAAAATTAAAGTCATTTAGATTTTAAGACACGCTCCCGGAAGAGAAAGCTATAGCTTATGTTCCTTCAGACAGAATGATCTTATATTTTCCACATCCTAGCAAGTGAATATAATAGACTGTACTAATCATAGAATCACTCAAGTTGGAAAGACCTTAAAAATCGAGTCCAACTACAATGTAACCATACTACCCTAACAACCCTCTGCTAAATCATGTCCCTGAGCACACATCAGAACAGTTTTTCAACACTCCAGGGATGGTGACTCAACCACCTTCCTGGGGACCCTATTCCAGTGCTTAACAACCCTTTCTGTAAAGAAGGTTTTCCTGATATCCAACCTAAACTTCTCTTGGTGCAACTTAAGGCATTTCCCCTAAAGGAAGAGAATGGTTATTGACAAATACATTTGCAAAATTCTTTGAATACTTTCAAAACAAGATCCTCAGATCCTCAGAGATCCTCAGAGATACGCAGTTAGACAAGAGCCAACCACCCTGCCCTTAAGAATAAAATAGTTCTGGTCATATTATTTTAAAATTTTGAGAACTTACTATAAAATGCAAAAGTGTGTTTTACAATCAGGCATATCTTGGTTGTGATAGAAACTCTTTATGCTTATTTAAGTTTATATTGTTGAGGTTAAGTACCTAGATTCTGTGTAAAATCTGCATTATGTCTCCCTATGTCTCATCTTTCATTAGTGCTCTCAGTGCCATCTTTTTACAAGAACATTAGAAAATGAATGAAGACGGAAAAAATTCACAAAATTATTTGAGTAATGGAATTAGTTCATTGCTGTGAGAGAGTCCAGGACCTTGTTTGCCTTAGGTTATTCATGCTGCGTATGAAGAGGTGATTTGATTCTAGCAGTGTCACAGAAATGTGATGAGGACCAATTATTTAGCTATGGAAACAGATGCATGCAAATGACATATTTTGGATACTGAAGGTGACTATTGATTAGACAGTCTACATAGGAAGTGTATTTTCCGTATCTTGATATCCACATTTCAATTATATTTACCTTTTGGAAAGATGTGTGTTAGCTGAACATGACTTACATTCTGTCAAGCACAAGATGTGGAGGAAAGTGAAGGAAGGTGTTGGAAGTGATGAAAAAATTTTTCAACAATCCATTTTGGTTTAAAGAACTCAAAACCTTCTCTTTGTTTTATTCATTCTGTACTGAAAAAGCTCTAAAATCATACAAAACAAAGAATTAATAATAGTATAAGTACATTGGCCAAAACCACATCTGATAGTTTTATGCACTCAGCAAGGTGGTATGAAGTAAAACTCTTTCCAATGTGACAGCATAATATTTAATGAAGTGATGTTCTGTTCCCAGTATGTGGGGATATGACTGAGAAACTGGAATATCCATCCATTAGTCTATGGATCCTGATGAGATGCATCCCAGAGTTCTGAGAGAATTGGCTGACGTAGTTGTCAAACCACTCTTAATGATACATGGAAAGTCGTGGCAATTAGGTGAAATCCCTGGTGACTGGAAAAAAATGCAATGTCACACTCACTTTTAAGAAGGGTAGAAAGAATGGCTCAAGGAACTATTGATCTGTCACCCTCATCTCTATGCCAGGGAGGAGCATGGAGCAGATCTTCCTGGAAGCTGTGCTAAGGCACATGCAAGACAGGGAGGTGATATGAGATAATCGGCATGGCTTCACCAAGGGTGAATCCTGCTTGATCAACCATGTTGCTTTTTGTGATGCTATAACTGTATCAGTGGACAAGGGAAAGGCCACTGATATCATCTATCTGGACTTCAGGAAAGCCTTTGACACTGTCCCCCATAACATCTTTCTCCCCTAATTGGAAAGATATGGATTTGATGAGTGGACTTTTCAGTGGATGAAGAACTGGTTGCAAGATCATATTCAGAGAGTGGTGGTCAATGGCTCAATATCTGGATGGAGATCAGTGATGAATGGTGCTCCTCTGGGGTTGATACTCAGACCAGTGCTCTTTAACATATTCATCAATGACATCAAAAGTGGGATCGAGTGCACCTTCAGCAAGTTCGTGGATGATATCAAGCTGTGTGTTGTGGTAAACACGCCTGAGGGAAGGGATGCTGTCCTGAGAGACCGGCTAGAGCAGTGGGCCTTGAGGAGCTTCATGAGATTCAACAATTATGAGTGGAAGGTCTTGTTCCTGGGTTGCAGTACTCCAAACAGCATATTTCAGGAAGGCAGGAAGGCCTTTTTAATCACTATGGCTCGTGTCCATATGGGAATTTTGTCACCTCAGTCATCTTACTAGTCCAAGGGACCTGAACAGTCATATACAATATCTAGTTCAGGTTGCCAGAAGTCTTTACTCTTAAAATGATTGAGGTTAACGTGCCCTTGCAAATTAAGCCTGCTTTAAACTTCTAAACCTCTTGCTTTACAGCATCTCATAAAATATTTATGAAGTGAAAATACATGTCTGGACTGAAAGGTTGGGATGCAAGAACAATAAATTCCCGGGTGTTCAAACCGAAAAAAACAACTTTTGTTTCAGACTTTCAGTTCATTCAGAGAATGATACCCTAGCCATATATCATCAAATCTCTTTCCATTGCATGTCATGCTGAAATACTCAGACCTAACTGATTTATAAAAACCCTGTTCTGCGGATTCGACCATAGATTTTAGGAGTGACAATGAAAACTCTCTAAGTATTATAGCAAATGGGCACCATGAAAAATGGATATGGTAGCAAAAGCACAAGTGCATATTGACCTCCTCCTTCTGCTAGTGGGTTTTGCCTATGTCATTCTGATAGCAGAAGTTAGACCCAGACCTAACTATTTTTTAAATGATCATTAAGTGAGGTGAAATAGTAAAGTGCAAGCCATTGTGCAACATTCTCTACAGTTGCAAGATAGGTGATTCTTGAAATGAAACCAGGTAGATTTGGATGAAGTTTGTCTCTACCATACATATCCCACTGCCCGTAAGTGTTCTTCTCCTTGTAAAAAAATATTATAGGTTTATCATAACAATCTGCTCAAATCTAAACACTCATTTCAAACAGTCATTGAAATCGTTGCCTGTCTTTTCCAATCTTTACTTCCCCATATTTTTTAAGAACACTAATGTAAGACTTCTGATCTTCCGCATTGCACTGTAACTCTTGCTCAGATAACACTTGTTCCACCTGTGACTGAATATAGTTTGCTTTTTATCAGGTCTGAATTATCGTTAGGATGTCTTTTGACTTTGCCAGCTTGCACTTTTCAACTGGTTGCATATATCGGCACAAATTACAGTTTTAAAGTACCTTTCTCTATGTAATTTGTTCTACTTTATAAACCTGCAATACTTGTTCGTCCCTGTGGCAAAACACATCTCAGCTCCTTCACAAAAATTGAGACACTGGGCATGACCAACATCATTTATCTAAGGAAGGTGCCAACAGAATTGCAGGCTCTGGAGCATATTAAGCAGCTCTGCAGAAGTGGTACATGTAACAGTAAGCATATACTTAAACGCTTTTGTGGAATTGTCGCAAAAAGTTCAGTGCTTTGGAAGGCCAAGTACAGAGTGTTTCAATTTACACCAAATAAGTGAAAGGACATAGGTGGGGGACAGCAGAAGGCATAAGCCTTCTGCATGCCTTGGTCTTGGTCCTTGGAAGCACTTTGACCTTTCTATGGGTGCCTCAGTGGAGGAGGAAGAGAAGCAGGTGCAAACTTTCTTAATCTGGCTGTTGGAAATAGATGCAGAAATAATGCTGTCATTGCTACAATTGCAGCAGTGAGAAGTGACCCTAAAGTGGGATATGACCCCTGTAATGACCTCCTTCAGTTGACAAAGTTCCCTCTCACCAGCAACCTAATGCTGGATCCTGGGAAGTACAAAATATCAAATCTTACATTTTCTTTCATGAGCAGCAGAAAAGTGATGTTTATTTAGTTAGTTTTGTTTTTTTTCCAACTAAATAAACATTGTAGTATTTAATGTAATACTAATACACTGTATTAGTCTGTTAAGTCAAGATATGTGTACAGACCTAGAAGAGCGAATAATGTATTTTTGTTATATTCACTACTGTGATTATGCAGTGGGAAGGAGACAAAGTACAGAAATGGCTGGCTTTTACAGTCTCAGTGGGGCTAACATCAAGTCTAAGATGAACTTTTCCAAACTTATTTCCAATCTCAGCATTCAAAGATGAAAAATTTCAAGCAAATAACTCAGGTTTTGTTTTGCTGACCAGATCTTTGTAAGAACAAACCCCTACTTATTTACAACTGCCTATTTGATACAAATTTTATCATACTGTATTCTAATCTGGACTCAGAATCATCAAGATAACATTTGAAAGCTTTCTAATAACACAGTAAATGGCACAAATAATATTCAGTACTTATGGATAGACTATACATGTTCCACTCATAAATCAATGTTAGACATGATTCATTTAATTGAATATTGCATTTGTGATGCATGTGTCTAATCCAAACTGGTCCCTTAGATCACTAGAAGAAACAGTAAATGGGTATGATTAATTTAATTCTAATATAAATGTCTACAGTAAAAGATGTCAATTGTTCCAGACATAGATTTTTCGCTCATTAGTACTAAAGGTTAGCAGAAGGATGACAAAATCTTGTTGTCATTTTGCCAGAAGTCTTATATTATAGTATGTTAAACTACATTCTGGTGAAGCATGAAATAATAAATGGTGGTTTGATTCAAAATCAAGTGCTTCCTTTCTGTACAACTAATAGAGATGGAAGAAAACTGTTTTCCTAGTGTTATTGACTTAGAAGAATGGTTTGATCAAACTGTTTGATATAAATGGATCACTGAAGTACTACAGTATGAGTTAGCTTATAATCAGCTGTTAACACCAAGTTACTCAAAATATTTCTCAACTGCACTTGAGAATAAGCTACATACCTACATGCATTATTACTAAAGGATTTAGTCACATTTTTATGAGGGATGACAGCATGGTTCAAGTCTCTGTTGGGCAAGGGTGGTCACAAGTTAAGGATGTCTCTCCTATAGGTTCAAGGGAATCTGAGGTTGAATTACAAATTCTAGCTTGCTTTAGAGAAACTAAGTGTTTAAATAATGTTGAAACGTGAAGTAGGAGAGACAGACTTCCTTAATCAATCTCCAGAGCCCATCGTAGCAGACCTTCTGCTTGTCTGAAGACTGGAATTGTGCTAAGGTTTTCACAGTCTCATTGAGTGTCTTTGTCAGCAGACTGTCCATTGTTGTTGCCTGCAGCTCTCACTCACAGCAGATCTCATTGCAAGTTATTTTGTTTCAGCAGAAAAATAATTCTTAAAATTACGCTGCAAATTTTTCACTTGATCATAGCCTTAAGCTGACTCAGTGAATATACATTATTTTTTTGAAATCTTTTCATGAATGTTGACTTTTGGAGATAAATCTAGAACTAAAAAGAATTTCTAAAATTGCATCGTGTGCCATTTCTTTATATTTAAATGAGACTCTGAGAAGTGGCCATCCATTTATCTTCCTAATAATGGATAAAATATAGTATCACAGTGACTTACACACACACACACAAACAAAAGAAGTATTTCACAATTCTCTAATGGAATGTTGACTTAGAGAAAGGGTTAATAGAACTTATTCATTTGTACTTTCTGCTGGAGGTAGTTGGATAAACTCACAGATTTATCCTGTAATTTATATTAAAAAACGAAAACAACAACAAAAAAAAACTGAAAAGAAATTTGCACTAGAATGGAAAAGCCATGAATTTTGCCTAATATGCTCTACTACAGAACTGTCTTTTAAAACAATGCAGAGATCCAGAAGTCAATGTGTGTATGTCTAATAGGCACCTAATCCATATTGTTACAGCTGAGCTAGAGCTGGTAATCAAATTGGTTCCGTTATGTCTACTGGTAGTCTAAGTAAAAGCTGAGGACATACAAGGAAGTACCTATCAGTGTTCAGGTTTTCTAAAACTTTCTGTGCTGCCAATTCAGAAATTAATTTTTTCTCTTTCAAAATAAGATGTGAAAATGACAAATATTTCACTGTTGTACTTTCATAAGGATCAAGCCTTAAAGTCTAGATCCTTGCAGGTTTCTTGTACGGCAGAATCCTGAACAAGATTTTGTTGCAAAAAAAGTAAATGATTTTCTCTTTCTGGTTGTATATCTCTGCTTCCAAAGCAGGTATATCAATATTTTGGTAGTTAAATTGTTTTTCTTTAATTATCCGCACAAATTAGGTGTAGAAAGAAGTGCTGAAAAAAAAGCTTAGGTTTTTTTATGCTATTACAGCTTAGTGAATTTTTAGAGTTTACATATAAACTTCAGAGAAAATAGCATGTGTCCTGGGAATGCAATTGTTAGTTCTCTCTCCAGCTAAAAGCAAGGATTTAATTTAATTTTTCTTATTTGTGTGCCTTTATTCCAGTTTATTTAAATACAGCCGATTATGAGACTATTCAATTTACTTTTGTTCTCTTTTGCTGTTGGTCTAATGAATGGCAGCAGTTAAAAGCATCACAAATAAAAAAAAAATTCTCCTCAGCTTTAAGTGAATCCATTCGTTGTTAATTATTTCTCCTCAGTTTTCTCTCTTTCTTAATGAAAACAATTTCAAGAACATGTTCCAATTCTTCTTATACTGAAGAATTTCTTTTTCCTCCTTTTTTCCTTTGTGATACCTGCCCCCTTTTATTATTCCACCATTCCTGAATCATAGAAAGGGAAAAGTGGATGAATGTTAGGGGATGCAGCTACATAAGGGCCAAACAGGCTGAGAAGGCATTTCTCACCCTTCCTTTCCCAGAGCCCTGCAAAGGGTGCCAGCCCCAGGCTGCTTGCTGCATATCCCCAGTTCCCTCCCAGCCTGGCCAAGTTCTTCTGCCCAGCTCCGTGTTCCCAGCCTAGAAAGTCCTCACTGGGAATGGCTGACTGTCTGGGACATTTAATGTTGTGAATCCTCCCTTTTGCTGCCCTCTTCCAAATTCTTCCTTTTCCTAACCCTCTGGAATACAGCTTTTAACTTGACAGCAAGACCTATATAAAATTATATGTTCTATAATAAAATATGTTCTATATAAAAATTATATGTTTCTCTGTTCCTCTTCATGATTAATACTTGAAAGAATTAGGAAATCCAGGCTCACAAGCAAGACTTCAATTTTGATCTCGCATCTTAAGCCAGACAAATAGCTTGAAAGTCTGGTCAGGAGCATCTTTGCTCAAATTTCAGCTTTATCTGATTAATTTGCTGATGTGATGTTTGCAGCTTTAAGAGTCTTTATTCCTCCCACTTAGCATCGAGCCTCAGAACATCCAAAGCCCCTCCAAATCCCAAACCATGAGGGAGACTAAGTAGTAGATCATATCACAAAACTGGTTTCTTTGTCTCCACGAAGTGATTTACAAAAAGCTAAATAACTCTGATATTCTCAGAGACCGTAAGATTGTCCTGTCAAAGTATTCAAACGTACCGCTAAATCCAGATGAATTGAATAGGCAGAAGCAGGTGCATAAGTATTTTGCTGAATCAGGGCTTCAACTAAGGTATATTTAGAACAGTGTTTGCAATATGGAAAGATCTATTTTTTTCTTAAATGACTGTGTTCATGGAAGGGTAGAAGACATCTCTACTCGTCTGCAAAATGATTTATTAAACATTGAGATTATTCTCCAGCAGTGCTTTTTGCACTGCTCAAGAAAACAAGGAAGCAGGGTGATGTTTTACAAATCCAGTGTGGATTACTTTAAAATGAAAACCTCATTGAAACAAAATGCTTAGAAATACTTACGATCAAAGGAAGAAACCATTATATATGTCTTAGAGATCTGATTGAAACTAATTTTACTAAGATTGTTGTTATTTTTTCTCTTTTCTGTACAAATTACCTAAAAAAACATACTAGTTAACTATGCTAGTCTTTCCATCTGTCCTATTACACAGAGAATGGTATGAATAAGACAGGCTGAGACTGGAGCAATTGGCACAAACAGTTCATACAGTTATGCTGTTACTTCCAGAGGTGCTTCTTTTCAGTTTGTAAAATAGGATATCCAATTACAGAATATGTTTCGTTATCTCATATCCATCCAAACAACAAAAAGGCTTTTTTTTTTAGATTTTAAATTTTACCTGGATCATTGTTAGCAACACATGGTATAATGGTTTGGAATTATAAAATCAATCTGCATAATAACAAAACAGTGCAAAACATTGTCTGTCTCTGGAGTTTTCTTTCTCTCTTTTAAAGTTCTTTGAAAAAGAGGTCCTAATAACCTAAGTATCTTCAGTAAAAAATAACCTAAGTATCTTCATTAAAATGATTTCCCTAGATAATGGGATTTGATAGTAGATGTTTAATGGAAGCAGTATGATAACAAGGTAATCAGAAGGGCTTTTGTTTCTTTGTGAAGATATCTGCTAGGTCTTTCCTCTGGCTAGGATAGCAACAGGTAGTCATAGGGTGTGAAAGGGAAGCCCAAACCGTCTGAAAACATATTTGCCTCAAACTATTCGTAGTAATTAATAACAAAGGGAAGAATGACCACCAGCCAGATTAACCAGTGAGAAAGGAGTTACAAAGACTACCGTTTTGTGAAAGTAGATATAGATGAGTGTTTAGAAATGTATACATGTTTATACTAATATTTCTAAGTGCCTAGTTTTATCTGATCTTAATTCTGAATGCATAGTTCACTTATTACAGGTTAATGATATTTGTCAATTATAAATCAATGAAATTTTTGTGTTCTCATTGGAGATGAACTATAGGAATTTAACATGTTTTCCTATGAAAAAACCTTCTTCTCTTCAATGAAGAAGGTAGCCAGCATGATAATGTTGTCCATTTTCTACCTACCCATCTCTTTCTCTATTCATCTACCTGTCTGTTTACTGTATTCAGTGATTTACTGTCTCACTGCTGCTCACTGTAGACTGAGTGTATGTTCTCTGGTGATCTGACTCCTCCGCTGTGCAACCAAGGAGGCTGCTACAGCAGTGCTCCTGGGAGAAAGATGGTTTATGTACAAAAGCGCCTCTTCTTGGCCATGTAATGAATCATAAAATCATAGAAATGTTTGAGTTGGAAGGGACCTTTAAATATTATCTAGTCCACCTTTACTGCAATGAACAGGGACTTCTACACCTAGATCAGGTTTCTCAGGGGCTGGTACAGACAATGAATGTCTCCATCTCTGGCAACCTGTTCCAGTGCTTTACCACTCTTATCAAAGAAAAAAAAGTAGTGGATTTAACATGTTCTCTATGACTGCAGGACCAAATCTTGGAAAGTCTTAATTTCTATATTCTTAGTGCTATATGGCTATGACAGTTATCTTCAGTGAAACAGCTCTCCCTCAGATTTCCCACATCCTGGAGGTTAGTGAGAGGGTCTGGGGAATGGAGGACCTCCCTTCAGTCAGGGAAGAGGTGGTCCGAGAGTGCCTAGGCAACACCAATGTTCAGAAATACATGGGACATGATGGGATACATCCATGGGTGCTGAGGGACCTGGCAGAGGTCATTGCTGAACCGCTTTCTGTCATCTTTGAGAGGTCTTGGATAATGGGGGAAGTCCCTGAAGACTGGAGGATAGCCAATGTCACTCCAGTCTTCAAAAAGAGCAAGAAGGAAGATCCAGGTAATTACAGGCCAGTCAGCCTCACCTCTGTCCTTGGAAAGGTGATGGAACAGCTTGTGCTGGAGGCCATCTCCTGACAACTGGGAGAAAAGGAAGTTATTAGGAGTAGTCAGCATGGGTTCACCAAGGGGAGGTCGACCAACCTGGTGGCCTTCTATGATGTTGCCACATGCTGGGTGGATGGGGGGAGAGTGGTAGATGTAGTCTATCTTGATTTTAGAAAGGCAGTGGACAGTGAGGTGGGTTGAGAACTGGCTGACTGGCAGAGCGCAGAGGGTCGTCGTTGGTGGTGCAAAGTCTGGCTGGAGACCTGTAACCAGTGGTGTTCCTCAGGGGTCAGTGCTGGGTCCGGTCTTGTTCAACATCTTCATCAATGACCTTGATGAGGGGATAGTGGCCACCCTCAGCAAGTTTGCTGATGATAAGAAGTTGGGAGGATTGACTGACACGCCTGAAGGCTGTGCTGCCATTCAGTGAGACCTGGACAGGCTGGAGAGCTGGGCAGTAAGAAATGAACCAGATGAGGTTTAACAAAAGCAAGTGTAGAGTCTTGCATCTGGGGAGGAATAATTGCATGCACCAGTACAGGTTGGGGGATGACCTGCTGGAGAGGAGCTCTGCGGAGAGGGACCTGGGTGTCCTGGTGGACGACAGGTTGGCCATGAGCCAGCAGTGTGCCCTTGTGGCCAAAAAGGCCAATGTCTTACTGGGGTGCATTAAAAAGAGCATGGCCAGCAGTTCGAGGGAGGTGATCCTCCCCCTCTACTCTGCCCTGGTAAGGCCTCATCTGGAGTACTGCGTCCAGTTCTGGGCTCCCCAGTACAAAAAAGACAGGGAAAAGGAAAGAGTCCAGCGGAGGGCCACAAAGATGGTGAAGGGCCTGGAGCATCTCTCCTACGAAGAAAGGCTGAGTGAACTGGGTCTGTTCAGCCTTGAGAAAAGACTGAAAAGAGACCTGATCCTGGTCTATAAATATCTAAGGTGTGGGGGACAGAGTGGCGAGACCAGACTCTTTTCAGTGGTGAGTGGAGACAGGACAAGGGGAAAAGGACAGAAACTGGAGCACGGGAAGTTCTGCACAAATGTGCGCAACAACTTCTTTACAGTGAGGTGACGGAGCACTGGAACAGGCTGCCCAGGGAGGTGGTGGAGTCTCCTTCTCTGGAGATGTTCAAGACCTGCCTGGATGCCTGCCTGTGTGACCTGGTGTAGGGAACCTGCTTTGGTAGGGGGGTTGGACTCGATGATCTCTGGAGGTCCCTTCCAATCGCTACAATTCTATGATTCTGTCATTCTGTGATCTGCCTGCTAAACTATGTCAAATTAGGTACTGCAGTGAGATGGTTGATATTTGGACATAGCCTGCCCTCTTTCATGGTTTGCATACAAAACTCAGTGTGGCAGTGTGTATGGTGATGAAAAATGTGCACAAAATGAGCATGGGCTCATTCCTCCTGGGTGGGAAGAGAACAGAGTGCTGATAATTAACAAAAAAAAAAAAAAAAAAAAAAAAAAAAAGGGATCAAAACACACAGAAAAATGAGTTATTTTATGAAATTCACATCTTTTTTTATAAGTGTAAGCAACTTAAAAAAAGTTAGCAGCATGCTAACTCCTTTCATTTTTCCAGCTTTGCCAGTTCTGCCATATAATAACATTTTCTTTTCTATATCCCCGCATACTCCTACAAATCTGAAGATGGAAAGTTAAGCATTCTGATTTGAGACATGCTGATTGCAACCTGTGTAATTGGAATGTGGGAGTGCAGCCCATGGACTTGTGGCAACAGGCCCTTGGAACTGTGGACTTCCTCAGGCACAAATACAAAGGCCTTGGCAGTTTTTATATTTCTGTTAATAAGCCTAGGAAAATACTTTTTTCTTTTTCTCTCTCTTTCAGAGATGCTAAAGACAGGTTATCACAACATTTCTTAGGGGTGAAGGAAAGGTGGAGTGTGCATTAGCAAATGCTGCTCTGAGGCAGTATGATCTTAAGTTCAATCTATCAAGTACCTCTCAAGTCATATTTGAGACAATATTAATTCATTAGTTTGCTTATGTATGTGCAGAACTGACTTAATGATTGTAATGCTTGCCATTCAAATTCACAATTGGATCATCTCTACATCACACATAGTTCAGTTGAATTACTGAACAGAAAATCACTTTTAGCTTTACATAATACACTGTGGAAAAGTTGCCTTGAAATATTCACATGTGCAAACGTGCTGTATGCATATTCGTAAGTCTTTAGCCAGTACAAACAGGAAATCACTGCATTACTGAGATTGCTTATCGTTATGGGTGATAGTATTTCCTTCTGAAGGGTTACCCAGGTGATGCAGATTTTATTCAAAGGTAAGAAGGAGGTGACAGCACAAAGGATAGAAGACAATACTGCTCTATGACAGCGTGGCCCCGATAGTCAACCCTACCTCAAATACATGTTGGGTACAAGCTCAGCCCACTAAAATTAAGCTCCAGGAAATATTTCTGAAGGTTAGAACAGTCTTTCAATTGTATTCCTCAGTAACATCACATCTTGAATGCTAGTTATATCTGTGACTATTTCCAACCACACATCTTCTAGGAACTGGGCACAGTCATCTCCTCTCCATCTTGCCACTTGGCACATACCTGTGAGTTGAATGTGTCCTGCAAATTCAACTCCAGATGGTTGCATCATTAAGATAGAAGGTTTGGGCCCCAATGTGACAAATCACATCGCCACATGCCTATGTTAATTTCTGTTAGACAGTCTACATGCTTAAAATGCAGTAAGTCTGCTAAGTGCTTTTACTGGACAAGGAGTGCTGCATATATCATACCATTACCAACTCCTAAGCTATCCAGTTTCACTTAGGCATCCAGTTTGCTCATGCAGTCAGCATTTTAGACTGGATAGTGGGATTACTGTAGTCATCACAGTATATGTAACAGGTGATATGTTAAAAAAATCCCAAAGCTTTGACACTTACTTTTCTGGAAGCAGTTTCAGGCCCACATTGCCCTGGAGTATAGTTTGGGCTAGCTTCCTGATGGTTTGGAAACTTTCAGCTGGAACACTCTGATGTAAAAACCGAATATTTTCCCATTCAGTCTATTGCCATAAGTTCAAATATAATAAAAGCTTGATCTGGTGAACCAGATGATGGTTGCAATGTGGTCTCAAAAGCCCTGATAAAAAATATTGCATTTTATATTTTTTTTTGCATGTTACATGGAAAAAAAGAATTATCTGAAAGCATGTGTGTACCCCTTATTTGTATATAGATAACTTTCAGTCCAGGCTGCAAATAAATATCTTGAAAATAGCTTTGTGAAATGATTAATATTTACTGTAGCTTATTGTTATGTGTGGTGGTATAGTAAAACTACAGAGAAAATAAATATAATCAGCAGAACATTGACTTAATTGTCATGTGGCTCCAGCAATACTTCACCTTTATATGGCCTTGTGCAGTTTTTCACTAGACTTACAGAAGTATCCTTCCCTTCAGATCCATATTTCCTTCAGTAGTATTATTAAAAAACAAAACCTAAATTACCTACTTTTCAGCTGTTAGAGCTATTTTAAATTCAGCAAGATTTTACTTTTTTTCTTCTATTATCTGATGAACTACTTGTTTAGGAAGTGTAGGAAGCAGCAAAAACAGGTTCAGACACTCCAAAATACTAAAGAAAAGTAGTCGTCTCTACCATATTTTACGGATTATCACTGAAATGGAGCATTTAGTAACTAGTAAATAAAAACATTGAACATAGAGTTTTTTGTTTTTTTGTTTTTTTAAATACATAGACTTTATTTTCAGCTACAGAGAATTAAAGCAGCCATTTTATTACTTTCCTACACAAGAGGGCTTCCAATGTCCTGTAAATGTTTCTTCTGTCAGAATAATTTCATGAGGTGCTTCTGTGGTTCCATTTCACTGTTGTGACCTCTGAAAGATAGAAACTTTAAAATTGAATCTATGATGTGAAAGGCAAAAAAGAAAAAAATCTTGAGCCTATGGAAATGTACTATTTTATCATTCTTACAAGCATTAAGGATAGAATGTTCTTGCAGCTCACTTAGAAGGTAAACAAGTTTGAGGAAAATCTCCTTTGTGGAGGCAACATGCACGTAATAATCTTCTTTGATTCAAAAGGTCTGGGAAAGGGGAAGAAGAAAAACAGAAAAAATATAAAGATCCTGAGTGTTTACTGCTTTTGCTGAAACTGGGAATCTGTATTTCAAATGTTTCAAGCGTCTGTTTCCTTGTATTGCTTAGACTTCCCCAGACACTCCCATCTTTCTGTGTAAGTGGACTAGAGACTCACTTGGTGACAGTGTATCCTGCAGGTACCTGACCTGCAGCCCTGCAGTGTATGGTATCTGCTACCAAATCTGCAGACTTCATCCCTCCCAGAGTTCCTTAAATTCAGGGCCATTTGACCCTATTGTGCAGGTACCCTCCTACAATCAGAAGTGTAAGATTGGGCCATACCTTCATGCTGTCCTTAGGTCAGCTGAGGTCTTCAGTTATTATTTTTTCCTTCTATCTGGGTTATCTTGCTCCTTCCTCTTAATTCCATCCCTTACAGGAACAGAATGCAATACTAGAAGTGCTGAAAAGTTGCATGACTTTGTGTCCACATGATGATTTAGGACTATTTCTTTTGGTTTGTTACCTGCAAAGCCTTTACAGCCTATGCAGAGCATCTGAAACAGGAAGAGCCATGAATAGTATTTTCCCTTTATGTCTCTTCAGGAGTGGAAAGATTAGGTACAATTCTGCACTTGGTTCACCTTTTTACTTCCAGATGACATCAGACTACCTAGTAACATGACCACTGATTCAACAGTTTGGGAATAATTATGTGTCACAGAGCATGGAGTTATCTCTAGATCTATCTGTGTCAGATCATTTTAGAATAAACTCAGAAAAGGTAAAGAATTCTAACATTAAATTTCTTTCTTTCTTTTTTTTTTTTTTTTTACTTGATCTTTTATCTATGCAGAATCTGGGATACTGGATTCCACCATGGGTCTGGCCACAAGACCAGAGAATATCTAATGGAGCCTGAAAGTTTCCATTGCTCTAAATCTTGGTACTGCTTTTAATTTTCAGATTCACTGGACTCTGGAAAGCAGCATGAGGGAAAGTGTGGGATTGTTCTGTAACATCTTTAAGGTGATGTAATCAAAGGAAGCTCACAAACCAGGCTCAAACTGACCTCACTTCAGTGTGAACAGTTGAGTTGTTACGGTTATGTCTCTCACAGCAAGATCTCATGGTAGAGACCCCAGAAAAGGGCTGATTCTTGTCAGATTGCTTCCAGTTCAAGGATAAGACCAGCTATGGTCTACCCTGATATGTGATCAGCTCTGCTAATGGCATCTGAATTCATTGCCACCCAGACCATGGGTGTCCCTCAGCCACAAATCCTTTATCTCTCTCCCTGTGACAAGCAAAACTGTAGATAGAAGAATCCAATCTCTGACATCAGGAGACGGTGGGTAGGGGTGGAACCCAAACGTCACAGAGAAGTGAGAGTGATACTCCTTAAGGAAAAAGACTGCAGTTAATTCATTTATCAATAAATACATAATTCTTCAGTTAATAAGAAGAAATGCAAATTAATGAAAACTCATGGATGTCAAAGTTTTACACACAAACACACACGCACAAAAAAAAAAAAAGGAGAGATAAAGATTTGAGTTGGAAATATCCATTTTATTACCAGCCTTTACAAAATGGATCACAGAGTTCATTTTTTCCTTTTCAGCTACATCACACATCTCTCTCTCTCTTTTTTTCTTTTCATGTAAAATAATAGAAGAATTTTAGGTAGTGGCAGCAAACACATGTGTCTTGTGGGAATTAGGTTGATTCAGTTTATTTTAAAAGGTCTGGAAACTGAATCATAGTCACAGAATTCTTTTGAAATGCCAGTTTTCTGAATGTAGCTGAAAATGAGTGATTTACTAGCTGCTATGAGAAAGACAAAGCATCAGGAATCTAAACCACTTGAAAATAGTTTTCTTAGTGATTGGTTGTTAGCAACTTCTCTACAAACTTTTATCCTGTTGCCCTCATGGTAGAACATTTAAAACTTTCAAAATGCAAGGATTAGGAAAAAAAACCCCGCATTTAAATATTGATGGAATGTTTATTTTTAGTACTCATAGAGGAGGAGAAATTGACTGCCCAGTGTAGCTGAGAGAGAAGCTATCAGTGACTGAATGCTGCAGAATGTGTTTTCTAGGTTGAAGCCTCATATTTCATTGGACTGTGGAATAAATACTCCAATAAATAGGATATTATTAGATTAAAAAATTAGAAGATTAAAAAAGAATTATAAATACCATTAAATAACTGGAGATGTTAAGTTGCCAGAGCAAGCTACCAGCATCACTACAGTGTCTTGTTATCATTGCTGTTGGGCCAATGAAGATCAGGAATCATACCATAACATCAAGAAAGTTTCATATTTAATGTGATAATAATTTATTTTCACTATTTCTTGAATACAAGTATGAAATAGATACTTTATCATTGTATAAGATGTGAAAAGAACTTGGTTGCTGCACTAAATAGGGTTAAAGTAATGAAAATTGTGGATAGAATCAGCAAAAGGCTCTTCTAGCATATGGTTTCTTAAAAAGCTTTGCGTATCATCATGCTGTTATTCTCAATCATGATGGTGGTGACAAATAACAGCTTGGCGTTACAGTGTTTCTGTGACTATAAAAAACTTCAGGCTGCTAAGAAAGAACTTTTCAGAAACCCTCTGCACTGGCAATGTAAGAATTCATTTGTACCATTCTTGGTGCACCAACTCTCCTATTTCACTGTCTGCCTCATATAAATAGTTTCTGACAGTGATATTGCTTACAGGATCAGTGTAATTGAGGGTAATTTACAGGCTTCTAAGGTTTTTAAAACTTGCAATTAGTCCTGGTTTGCACAAAATTTGACCTCAATTTAAGCATGGTGTGCTATGTATGCTTTCAGATTACTTCTCTTTTTCAAGCACTGAGAAACAACATCTCCAAACAAAATAAGGGAAAAATTCAGCCCCTTTAAAAATGAGCAGCAGAGAGGTTTCCAAAGAGTGAATAGTGGAGAAAGTTAGAGTGTGTAATAAAATAAACATCAGTGAATTAAAGGAGGTATTTATGAGAAAATGAAAGTGTGTAGGATGGAAATAGGACGTGAGGTGAAAGCATGGAGAAGTGACATTATAGCTGTCATGGAATAAGAACTGCACCTAAGCAGTCTGCTCTTCCCTCTGGCTGTATGGAAGATGACAGGACACCATATTATACCCTTGAGATATGCCTAATGCCTGCTATTCATAGGAGACTGAACTCCAGCTAGTGCTTAGAGGTGAGTTACACAAAAACTTCTTAATGCCTTCATATGTTTTTCCTTCTTAGCAGGAAGGTTTCAATCTGCTTTAACTTACAGTGTAACTAACCACAGAGATATTGGTCATTTTTCCTTTCATAAAGAACTGTGTATTGCACACAAATGTTTTTGAAGTAGTTTCACATGCAAAGGGATTTATTTAGCAGGGTCTGTAGTTAATGGCATATAGTTTCACTTAGGGAAAATAAAAATCAAAGGGGAGGGGGTGAAAAGGGAATATTTCACTGTGATCAGTTGGGAAGAGAAGTAAAGCCAGTCTCCAGACAAGCATCTTTCTTGGGTGTCTGCTCCATGCAGTAGGTGGTTTTCCCCATAAAGCTTTCTCTTTACCAATACAGTTTTCATCAGGATATACTTAATCTATTGCATTTTGGTAGGATGCTGATGGTCCTGCTGGAAAAATGTTTTGCTGAGATTGCTTGCTGTCTTGCTGTTAAACTTGGGGCATGCATACTTTTGGGTCCACTAATGCCAACCAGAACCTTTGACCACGGAGTAGGAAAAAGAAGGAAGAAGGAAGTATTCTCACGCTGGTGGCAATCACTTCCCATGAGAATCCGCCATAACAATGCTGTTGGGTTGCAGGTGCATGGCCGGTAGGATAACAGTACATGATCTACAGCGTGGGAATGAGGGGAAGGGGATGCCCCAGAGGTTCTGGGAAAGGCTGCTGTGGCGGCTTGGGTGACCGACCGGGTGCAGAGCTGTCAGGAGAAAGCAAGCTACAGAGTTTCAGAGTAACACAAAATGTTGCAGCGCTTAAGGCACCGTGGACATGTGACTTAATAGATGGCATTGTCTTAGCTCAAAGGATCAGGGAATGGCGCAGCTCAGAGCTTAGCAGCAAGTGAATGTGTCTTGTTTTGACCCCTGCAGGTGCAGCCTGGTAATTATTCAGCTAGTGCAGTTAGTAACAGCTTTTTAGGCACTGAAGATTATTAAGGGAAAGAATGGCATGTGGTAAGGAATACTCATAGCCTGGGATAGATACTGAATCCACATCTTCTGGCTTGAGAGGTGCCTGCTACTGTTCTTGTGTTGGTTGCCTCTGCGTCCTTGTGCTGCGTGGACATGGTCCACAGCTGAGTTTTCACAGGATTCTTAAAAAGTGAAGAGCAGACTGTGGGTGAAGATAGTAAAATCTGGTCTTTATGTTCTCGTATTTTGCTACATATAGTAAGATGACTTTTCATACTTTCTGGATCAATTATTTTGCTGAACATTTTATCATACCATTATGTGATTATAAAGGATATAGTTTTTCCCTGAGTTGTTAATTTTCATATTTAATAGCCATTGGACCAAAAAAATTCACATACAGAACTTGAAGGTAAAAAGAAAATCATTAAGCTGAATTGAATGAAATTGGCGCAACTTCAGTGCAAAAGTAAATGTAAAGGTAAATGCAAATGTAAATGTTAATGATTCTTTCTCCCTCTACAACTCAAACTTTTTACCGTTCTGTTAGTAGTCTGACTTGTGCAGAAATATCTTACCTCTCCATAGGCAATAAGAAATAAATCTTACTCTAAGGAGCTATAAGGCAGCTTTTGTCTTCATTCTTTTGCAGCGGTAAGATTCTCATTGGCTGTTGCAGTTCAGATGTAATTCTCAGTCTTGCCTATTGTCTGATGATAGATTTGTGAATTGAAAAGTGAAATGTATGTTTGGCAAAAAATGTCGTTCTGAAAATAAAGGATAAATATGACTTCAGAGAGTGGAACTTAAAGGCAGATGTGCTCTCATCTGCCAAAGTAATTATCATTTAAAGGTCTGTTAAAAGGAACAGTCTGAAGAACTCTCATTTGAAGCAAACAACAACAGAGTCAGAGCTGTGTCTCTGACACAGAGAGTTAGAAGAGAAGGCAGTGATGGAGCCTGCAAAGCTCTAGAAAAGTATAGGGCAGCAAGTATCCACGTCTATTACCCACACCTAATACTGCACTTCTTGTCTTTCTGCCAAAGCTGGTGTCACACTGCAGCTTGGAGGAATGCCTACAAAACCAACCATCACCAAAGGTGCTTGACATGATCATGAAAGATAAGAAGACACTTTGAAAGTGAAATATTTTATGGGACCATATGTTCCAAGTTAATGTTGTAGCTAGCTCCATGTCATCTTTGATTTTAGCAAATCCATGAACGTGTGGTCGTTCTTCTGTCATACACATAATACAAGAAGAAGGAAACTGTCTGAGAGTTTGGAAGTTTTCTCACTTCTTTTCTTCCTGCCTCTTGATTTACCTTAACCTATAATTTATGACATCCCATGGTCTAACATTATCACTATATAACAATATTACTAATTAGCATAAATTATCTGATTAGTGTTAATTATGAACATACTATCTGTATTTGGTTAAAATGTTTGGATTGCTCCAAGAGGCAGCAAAGTGTACTACACTCAAAAGGAAATTGCCCAGGAGATGCAGCAAATGTCTTTCACCTTCTCCTCTGGCTGGGGAATTTGTGAGTGCCTGTGAAGTGAAACCAGGAGCAAGGGAAAAATTAGTGTGAAGACTGAATAAATGGATTAGTCCATGGTAAATCAAGTGGTTCTGGTTTTAAATATCTGAAAGCCCATGATTTTCATAGAGATATAACCCCAACCTTTCAGCCGTACTGCCTTGGTAAATATTTCTTAGAGCAACATTACAACAGTGGGCAAATCACAAATACATTTTCTCATGCCTGCTAATCTTGCCTGCTCCAAAGATTGGCGACACCTGCCTACCTCTTCTCAGCTGTCACAGAGCTACTTACTCCAAGTCTATCTTCCCAGCTACACCTCTCCACTTGTATGCCTGAAGTACTAAGATAATTGGTTAAATGAATATTTATGCAGCCTTCAAAATGTACCAATACCCTGTGTAACTCTCAGAGTGCAGGAGTCTTTGCACATAGAACATTTCTTGTGCACAGAAGCAGGATATTTATGAAAAATGTAATTACTTATTATATATTACAGTAGGAAACAGACAACTGGGAAGCCTGACAGAATTGAAGGGAGTTGAGCAGGGGGGTGGCATGCTCCAGGGGACTGTTGGTACAGGAGATGTGCCTCACAGCCTCCTGCCACACTAAGAAAACCTAGTGTGGGCTTTAGCAGTTATGTCTTATGTGCCATACAGGAATAAGGAATAGTGTGACTAATAACAAGTCTGCATTTGTTATTTGGGAGATTTAAGACTTAGCTCTTTTTTCAAAATGGCATAGGTCAAAAAGTTTCTTTCTTAATTTAGAGTCATTAATGTGGTAATGGTCATTTTAAAATTAAAATCTGACAGCTTCTTGAAGTGCTTCATCTAACAATTTCATTGTAGGACATTGTACTGGACCACCTTCTCTCCTCTCTCTCCTCTCTTCAGAATACAACTTAAGAGTATATCAGTATCTGGGACAGAAGAAAAGCTTCTTGCTGTGTAGATGTCTGATTTCTCTTGGACCAGACTTTTCATCATGGTATCTCCAGTTAATAGTCAGATTTACTTTTGGTCTACATGTGGGTAAAATGTACTGGGATTGATGTCTATGTGTTCATACAAAGAACAGATGCTGGGAGTTGCTTCTCAGGAATTTGTCTCATATCTGATAGACAAAAGTTCTGGTACCGAGGTTTCATTCAGAATTAATTTATGAGAAATTTGCCTATGGCATAAATATGAATCTGTATTTAAAATGTATTTGATGTCAATTTAGGAAGCTTTCTCTTAAATGTATTACACATATGTAACTTTCTTATTTTTTTGCAGTTTCCTTATTTATTTTTATTTCATATTGAAATGAGTAATGAAAAGTAAATTTTATTCATTGTATCCTTTGTAAATTTGCCCTTACAGCTACATGGAGAGAATGACTGGTTTTCCACATCTTAAGATTTAATAACGAAATTTGATTTTCAAAGGGAATTGCTGAAATACTAAAGTCTCTATTGGAATAGTGTGTTACATAGCTCACTCTTGTTAAGAAGGAGAGGATTTCTGAGAATTAAAAAAATTATCTAGCAATATTATAGATACTGATATATATGGAGTAGTCAGTTTTTCAGCTCAAGCCCATTTTGAAAGTTCCTATTCAGTTCTGGCATGTTTATGTCACAATTTAAAAATGCCTTATTATTATTGTTATTATTATTATTTTGAGACATTCGAAAGAGAACATGATGTTACATAACCCATAGCTTTATAGAGGCATGTTTCTTGCTTTCACTGTGACGTCAAACAAGATTTGAGATACACTGCTCTTTTTTTGCAAAATAAATTGTTTAATCTTTTTACCTTATAAAAGCTCCCACGTGGATTCAAAAGTGCTGTTCTGAGAATATCAAGCACTAATTAGTTTGGGAGCTTGTTATCTGAAAACTCTCTATCTCTCTTGGCTGTACTGTTGTAATGGGTATCACCAGTGACTGGTAGAAAAGTGAAAAGTTTTCCCTATGGAAATGTTTTTGAGATGGAGAGACTTGCTTCAAAATAGAAATGAATGCACAGTCAGTAATTTCAGGAATTTGGGGGAAAAAATAGGTGTATTTTGAAAGTTGGCTTGATTTGGGACATCAGATAATTTTTATATCAAGTTTTGATGTTTTGCCTCACCTCAGTACGAGGCCATGTCTTTTCCATGCCTTAATACTTACCTGTCCTTTTCATAAAGATTTTTCTCCATACAGACTAATTAGTTACCACTCCATATAAACTCCTTAGAATTGTAAGACTTTTTTTTTGTCACATTACTCAGAAATAAATGGAAAAATGGGGATTTTAAAATTGAATTTCAAAAGAAATTATGGTTTTTAGGCTCTTTTTTTTAACTGCTTGTTAACAAAATAAAACTTTTGATATTATGCAGTATTCTAGCTTCTGTATAGTAGACATACTATATCAATTTCAAAATTATTTATGACTTTCAAATTTCAACTTCCTAAACTTCTTCTTTTTTTTTTCCTTCACTTTTTAGTGATTACATTCCATTTCCATGGATACATGCTATCATGTATACTATAAGTTCAATAAAAACCATTTTCTTCCCATTTATCCTGGCTTCTGATTCCAAGTTCTCTCTTGAATATCCTCTTATTGATTGACTGGTGCCTTATGCTACGCAGGGAATTTGTCTTTTTTCTTTGTGCTCTCTATGATGTATGAAAAATACCTTCAGTCAAAAGCAAGTTTTACTTTCCTGAATCTGATCACATTTTCCTAAAGAGCAAGATAACGGTGAATCTGTTTTTGAAATCAGTAGTTATGATAAAATCTTGGATATGTGTTTTACTCTTAATGTATTTTAATAAAGATTTTTAAAAGCAACAAATTCTGCATCTACATGCCCATTGGTGAATGACAAATGGCATGCCAATGATGTGAACTAAATCTGCTATAGCCACATTGCAGATGTAGGTATCAGCAATAGCTTTCTTCTGAGATCTGCAATAAATTGAGGAACATGAAAATGATTATTTGACATAGTTACCATCTTGTTTTTCAAGGATGCTTCTGATAGAAGCTACCTTAAAACTGACTGCACCCTGACAAGCACACTGCAGGAACCATTATTTTAAAGTCAGGGAAAGTCTGTCAAACAAAAGATGTTTCAGACTAAACAGTTTAGGCTCAAATATATGTATAAACAGTTTTTAGCTTTGGTTTCCAGTGAGGTTTAATTGGATTTTTAATTTATTAACAGTAGCACAATTATCTATGCTCTCCTTTGAGAACTCTTAGGTGTTCAAAGAAAGCACAGGTCTGATAGGCATAGGAACTAATGTAAGTGAGAGGAGAGATGAGAGTGTTCAGGTGATGCAGTCAACCCAGTGCTGAACTTGCTTTATAGATGCAGGTAGAATGCCCCTGAGTGCTTAATATATAAAAAGGAAACTGCTGAAAGAGGAAGGATCCTCCAGGAAAACAAACAAACAAACAAACAAAAAAAACAAACAAAAAACATGATTAAAGGTGATTACATGACTTAAAGATGGTCTTAAAAAGTTTAACCTACTTAAGGTGCACTACTCAATTAAAAGCGTATGCAGTGTCCACCTAAGTACAGACAGTCTGTTTTTGCCGGTCTCATAATGTACTTATGCAGTTTTTCATGAAATATGTGCTTTCCCAGATATCTTTCACAAAATGTATTTCCTATTTAATGCAATCCTAACTGCAGGCTTGGAGGAATGTTATACTAGTCGTTAAAAGAACTCTTGACTTAAAATTGCCTTATTCTATACAAATCAGGGAAAAAAGTACAAAGCATCTTTTAAAAATGCTGACATTTATGAAATATTTTTAATTAATTATTTGAAAGATTATTTGAGTGTCCATCATTTAAGGGACCTGGGTGTCCTGGTGGATGACAGGTTGGCCATGAGCCAGCAGTGTGCCCTTGTAGCCAAAAAGGCCAATGGCTTACTGGGGTGCATTAAAAAGAGCGTGTCCAGCAGGTCGAGGAAGGTGATCCTCCCCCTCTACTCTGCCCTGGTGAGGCCTCCTCTGGAGTACTGCGTCCAGTTCTGGGCTCCCCAGTACAAAAAAGACAAGGATCTCTTGGAAAGAGTCCAGCGGAGGGCCACGAAGATGGTGAAGGGCCTGGAGCATCTCTCCTATGAGGAAAGGCTGAGTGAACTGGGTCTGTTCAGCCTTGAGAAAAGACTGAAAAGAGACCTGATCCAGGTCTATAAATATCTAAGGTGTGGGGGACAGAGTGGCGAGACCAGACTCTTTTCAGTGGTGAGTGGAGACAGGACAAGGGGAAAAGGACAGAAACTGGAGCATAGGAAGTTCTGCACAATTGTGCGCAAGAACTTCTTTACAGTGAGGTGACAGAGCACTGGAACAGGCTGCCCAGGGAGGTGGTGGAGTCTCCTTCTCTGGAGATGTTCAAGACCTGCCTGGATGCCTGCCTGTGTGACCTGGTGTAGGGAACCTACTTTGGTAGGGGGGTTGGACTCGATGATCTCTGGAGGTCCCTTCCAACCCCTACAATTCTGTGATTCTGTGATTCTGTGATTCTGTGATCATATAGGAATCAACTTACCTAACTTCATTTACAAGTTTGATGTCTATTGTAAGCTGTTTGCCTAGGCTCATCTCCTCTTTGATTTGTTTTTTTGTTTTTTCATTCTCATTGGCAGACAGAAGTATCTGCAGCTGGGAGAATTCCTCCTGGCTACCTAGAAACCATGTATGGAAGTCTAACTAACTCAATTGTTTCCTAAAAGGACCTGTTTAAGAACAGTTCATAGTTGCATATTTTTGTGTTTTGTTCACTGTATGTTATAAACTATCAAATAACTACATTTCCAAAGACACAAATTTAAGCTAGAGAGAATGAGCCAGATAAAAGTATTTATTTCAAACATTTTTAATAAATTATGAAGTATGATTCACTGCCATCTGGCTCTGATGCTGAAACTAAAGCCAGACATCTATAAAGTATATCTCTTGGCACTAATGACTAGAGCTTGTGGAGAGAATGACGCATGTGATCTTTTTCCTCTAATGCCTATAGCTTTGTGAAAGTTGAAGGATGTAAAATTTCCAGAAAAGCAAAGCCCCTAACTGTGTTTTCTTTAAGACATCAAACGACACTATTATATCTGAACACAGTTTTCAAAACATCTGAAAACTGCATGCACATGCCTTTTAATTCACATTAATAGGGTAAATCATAATAAATGAGAAATAACTTTTGGGCTCTGAATGAGAATCTCATATTCCATACTCTAAGGCTTTATGCTATATTTAATCTACAAAGAATATATAGTGAACAGTTTAAAGCTACCTAACTTCTGCTGAGAGGGAGTACAACGGATAGACAGACATAGGACTTGCTTCTTAATACAAATTAAATTTGGCCAAAATATTCTGTATGTGTTTTGTGTTTAGGTGAGACCTTCAAATGGAACTGCCCAAATGAGATCAGAGCCAAAGGTAGGGAAAATTCCCTCCTTGGCTGTCCCATGATTGGCATGAAGTTATATTGCAATACCCGTTGTTCCATACTTTACTCTGAGGTTCAGAACACTATGCCTGCAAGACACGTATTTTCTTACTGGTTTTTGTATCATTCTCTATAGGCGTAGATATTTTTCAGAGACCTTGCTGTTTAAATGGTAGTTCATGCAGTAAACTTTATAATATCAAATGACTGTATCTATTTTTTATAGTTTAGAACTGTTTTATCGTTTATTAAGGCAGAGATTCTTACCTTTTGCATAAACTGTCCCATTGCAAAACAAACAAACAAAACAAAACAAAACAAAAACTATGAAAAAAAATGGAAAAAAAAAAACAACTACACTGAAGGAAAATAAGAGCTATAGCCTCTGTTTCAAGCTTCTTTCTTTTCATTTGTTCAATGATTTCTACTGTCCTATTGTAGATTTAAATTCGTCAATCCGCAAATATTAGCTGGGCTTTTCTTGTGGATAATTTCCATCCCTGAAGTATCCATATATATACCGATGAAAAACGTGCAAAAACACAGCTGCTGTTCAGCAAAATCTGTGAATATGTCAAGTCTGGAGATCTATCTTGTCTTTAATTCTTCTACAGATTAAACTAATTAAATAAATGGATTTCAGTGAATCTAATCCATTGCAAAAATAAGTGTTGAGCAGACAAAACAATGTGATAATCTATATACTGCCTGAATCCAGTCAGTACTTTGGGAAACATGATAAGTGCATTATGTTTTGTCATCAGTCATTATTTATCTTCTCTAACTGCATTGTGTATTGTCATCAACATTTTATTTATCTCCTTCTGGACACAGAGTCTTTGCTAATTAGAAGCTGAAGTATTAATTTGCAAGTGATCTTACACATCAAAGACAAGATGATTTGTAAGAATCACATGTTTACAAACACAAAAAAATAGCCTTTCATCAAATAAGAAAGGTGTAAATGTCATCCCTCAAGGGCTACAACAGCAGATAGCATTGGCCTTAAAGTCATCCTCCTGCCCAGGCCTATCCCAAATCCTACACCACAAAAGCTGAACACTTCCAGCTCGACTTGGAAGTTTTTCAATTTCCAGTAGTGAGGTCAATCACTTCCCTTCTGGTCTCATGTTTGGAGTTTGTCTACACAGGTCCAAGAGCAGCAGCCCTATAGCTGCCTAACACAATTCTTTAGCCCCTTCAAGCTAATGAGCATGAACTGTGCTCCATCTTGGAACATTTTTGTTTTCATGTTTATTTTCCTCTAGTAGCTGAAAAAGATTCTACACCTTTGCCTCCATTCCTTCTCTCATTCAATCTTACTTAGCAATGAAGTATTCAATTCCAATTAATTAACTATCTGATCTGTTGAGGCAATGATAAACAATAACTACATGTTTGTCTTAGATATTGTGATCCAAAAATATATTACTACTTAGCTGAATCTTAGCTGAATCTCTAGCACTCATGTGAGAAAGACATTTGTTAATCTCTGTGCCAGTGTCACTGTGAGAAGTCTTGTATTCTAACATATATAGATTTTAAAATTATGTTATTTTTAAAAGAATTTCTGAAACAATTAGAATCCTAGTAAAACAGAATAAATAGACAGCATAGTGTCTCAGTTCAGAGATCTTTTCCATCTCAGCAGAATAAAGCTTTTCTGAAATATTTAGTCCTGGTTTATAGAGAGCAAATATGCATCTCTAAACCTTCTTTTCTTTCATTTTTTAAAGAATCCTAGGTGAGTTCTCCATTCTTCCAGTTCTAGCAATTGTTTTTTTTTGTTGTTGTTTCTTTTTTTTTTGTTGTTGTTGTTGTTTTTTGTTGTTTTTTGTTTTCCAGTCTGAGTTTTTCTTTCCTGGAAACAGCTGGTAAGAATTCCATTTCAGGTCTTGTTGTAAAGCCTGGAGAATGGTATTAACAACTCCCTTTTCTCTCCGGAAAGGCAGATCCTTACATGCATTTCAGCTGTGTGTGCCTCTCAGGCAGCTTTAGCCTATTGGCAGCCCACAGCAATCCCAGGAGTTTTTCCTCTGTTGTTTTCCAACTGGCAGCAGTGTTTCCTATTTATTATAAAAGAAAATTATGTGGGTCTGTGCTATTGAGTATTACCGTATTTCTATGGCTCTCATTCTTTCTCTATCTTTAAACTAGTTCTGTCTTTACATCCTCATCACATCAGCCAAATCTCTACAGTATATCATTAGTAATAACATTCACACAACCTTACACTTTGCCTCAAGTCTCTGAGAAAAAATATGGAATCTGACTGTCCCTATAATCCTGAAAGTTCCAAATTAACTAATTTCTCCTCAAAATCTTTTAAGAAAATTTGTTTTTTATCAACATCCCCAAGTACCATCCACATTTTAGCTAACTTTTTTTTCTCCTCAACTTATAATTCTGTAACTTATCAGATTTTTCTTTGGATAAACTAATGAATTCCAGCATGATAACATGTAAAATCTATAACGAAGTCCTTGATCTGAGCAGATTAGCTGTGCTGCAGCACTTTCAGAAATTATCTGCTGGTGACTTTACTACCAGTTGAGAGTCCAACTGAAGACTCAGACTGCAACAATAAGTGTTGCAACACTTCTTTGCAATCTCTAACTTAAGAAAATCTATTTTATCACTTGCTATTAGTTACCTTATTAAAAATCAAGTTAATCTGAAATGCTTTATAGCTAATTCAAAGTGTATTTCATTCCCTTTTCTCTTGATACCTTTTCTTCAAAACTTCAAGTCAAACTAATGTGGATGATTAGGTTTGTCTGGATCACATTCCATTCTTCACACAAAACCATATCCATTGTCCCAACAGCTGGTCTGCCAAGTAGATTTGCTAGGAGAACTGTAGTGTTTCTCTACCATTTTCTTTTTAACTTAATAGCAAAATATCTCAATTCCATCTGTTAATCTATAGAGATGAAATTTATTCACACAAGGAAGGACAGCTGAAAGTCATCAAATTATAATAATCTTTAAACTAGATCTCAGTGCACAGGAAAATCTTATGTGAGAAATTCATTAGGACTTTCAGTTACTCTCTCTCAATAAGTTCCAGATAACATTACTTTAACACTTAAAATGTTTCTTCCTCGGTGGCTGACCTGAAAACTGGGGAGCTGAAGTTCCAAGGTTCTTTCTTTACGATGTAACATCAACAGAGATGCATTTTTTTTTTACGGGGAAGTAAATAAATATGAATTTTAATTATTAGAGAAAGAATCTAGTTTCTTTCTCTCTTAGAAGTACTGACCCTGTAATGCTGAAAAAAATTAAAATGCATGCATGAGAAAATACATAAATCATAATCATAACAAGAGAAGTCATAACTGAAGACGAGTCATTGAGTAGAATCTGCTTTGTTTAGAGGAAGGTGAGCGTTTGGTGTTGTTATTTTTGAAAACATAGTTGTGTCTTAAATATAAATTCATCTGAAGAGTCTGAGTTAGCGACTGTTTTTGTGCTTTTTGTGCTGTAACTACCATGTTAAATTTTTAATGCACTATTTTCAAATCTTTTTCCTATGTATAGATGCTCATGACAATAAATTTGAATGCTTGTAATTTTATTGAACAAATACGGTTTAAATTATATTCTTTTCAAGTAATTGTCTTTGTGTGTTCCCTCTGTCTCTCATATTTTTTATTTAAGTTAGACAAAGGCCTTTCATGAGCAAAAAATGTCTTTGTTCTTTCTCAGTTTCCTTCTATTCTATTATTTTAGAGACTCTATAACTAATTTTTTAGAAACTCAATGATTTTTTTTCCTTTCTATTCATTCATACATTTAAAAGTTCATATTGCATCATGTTCATTTCAGACATACTGTTTCTACATTTCCTCTCTTCTGCATTCAGACTATGAATGCTTCTCAGTTCACCAGCCATCAGATTTTTGGTAATTTCAAGGGAAGTTTAGCAAAGCTTGAGAGCTAACATATAGTCATTCATAAGCAGGCCTTTGGAAATTTTTATAATTCCAATATGTAGGGGTGGGATCTGCCTATTAATCCATGATGAGTGTAACATGTATGCCTTACACTACCATATTTATGTTGATGATATGTGTGGATGCAGAATTTATGGTAGCATCAGACAGTTGGAAGAAAATTACATGCTATACAGAAGAAAAAAATCTCTTAGAATGTTGGGTTATATTTTATGACCCAGAAAACTTCAGCAACTTCAGCAATTTTACTTTCTACAGTGAAAAAATCTTGAAACATGAATTCACATCATGTGAGAATCCTTGGCGGAAGCTAAGGATCTTGTTTCCAGAAGCAAGGTCATGCTAGATAAAAAAGCTTTGTATCATAGAAAGCTTCTGTAAATGGGCAAAAGTTAGATAGAGCTCTTTCATTGAAATAATTGTAGGTAGTGCAGTTTTCAAAGGAGAAAAATAGTATCTGATCTTAATAAAATTCTTTAAATATTGTAACATAGGGCTACAGCTGAAGTTTACAGTCCATTGTGTTCATCACTTAAGGTCACAGAAACAAATTGCCCATAAATTTACCATAAAGGTGAATTTTGTAGAACCATAGAATCATAGAATGGCTTGGGTTGGAAGGGACCTCAAGGATCATCAAGTTCCAACTGCCCTGCTGCAGGCAGAGTGCCAACCTCATATCTAATAGTAAACCAGTCTGCTCGTGGCCCCATCCAACCTGATTTTGAACACTTCCACAGACAGGGCATCCGCAGCCTCCTGGGCAGCCTGTTGCAGCACCTCACCACTCTCTTTGTAAATAACTTAATTTTGTTCCCTGCTGCCTCTCTCCCCAGAATGGAAAAGAACACATATGTCATGGAGTAGTCACATATGACATGGAGTAGAACTTTTCTTGAACTCTGGATGAAACTGGCTAATGAAATTGAGTAAAGATTTGGACATAATAGTTTTGACAGAAGAGTTCTGACTTAATGAATATCCTTAAGACTTCTCTTGTATATGCTATACTCCTACATTACAGAAGTGTTTATAAAAGGTGTCTAATCTTTTGCTTCTTCAGCAGTATATAGTTGTGTTTCTTATTAAATATGTATAATCAGGTGGTTTGGATACCTGAAATACATAGAATTTATAGTACGAATTTATTTCTCATAACTGCAAATGGTTATGACAGGAATGAGTGCACACTGACTCTGATTTGTTTTCAGTAACACAGCATATTTTTTTTGGAGAAAAGATCAGTCAAGAAGAGTAGCGATTTTTATCCAAAAGTTTTGCATTCTCAAGGAATATAGACAGCTCTGTTCTCAGGAATAGAGACAGAACTGGTGACAGCTTAATCAAATAACAAACAGACAAAATAACTGCTTTTTTATTCAGCTTCATTCCATTCCAGACTGATTCCTACATGGAAAAAGCCAGCTGTAGAACCTTACTGCTGCTTTCACTTGGGTTTGGCGTCATTTATCACTGTTCTCACTTTCTCTGGTGCCTGTGGCATGCTCAGATTTTGTCTGAAGCACAAGTTCACATCTGGTTGCTACACTGTCCTGCAGTTTGGTACCAGACAAATGTTCACCTCATTTTAATCAAGGAAATGCATCTTCTGGTTTCATTGCTTTTTTGATCCTTTATCTTGCTCTTTTCTCCACTGCTTGTATACCAGAAAGACTAGAAGATGTGGATTTAATTCTTGTTTGCTCCACTGATTCAGTGCACGTCCTCTGGTGTGTCCTACTGCTTGATTAAACAGCACATACAGCTCTGCGTACATTTATAATTCACATTAAGAAATTCAATGATTCTTCTTCATATATGTTTGTAAACCTCACTTTCTTTTAACTCTGAGCAAAATACTGCTCATTTTGATTACAGTATTTATTACCTATTGAAGTTTCTTGGTCAACCATTTCCTCAAAGAATTATAAGATTAAATTCTAATCAGACATTTACTGAAAGATTAATTTTTGCATATGTAACAATACTCCAGGGCTCTTGAAAGTGAGGCCTTGTATTCAAATGCACTGAAGATTTAAAAGAAGACACTGGGAGCAACTCTTCTGATTCCTGCAGCTTTGCTGAACTTTTGTTCAGCAGAAAAAAGTCTGTCCAGGAAAAGACAGAAGTAATGCTACCGGAAAAGACATTAAGTGGGAGTAGTATAAAAGTAGCTTGTTTTAAATAATGTATCTCATGAAGCAGATTATCTTCTCTCTACTGCAAACTCTCTCTCTAGAAATGCTAGTTAAAGATTTGCATTGCCTCTCTTTCAATAAACAAATGAGATCTGAAAGTGTTCTCTTCAGAATGTAGGGTGAAAAAATGCAACCCATAGATTGAAAGGGGGAAGCTTGTGATTAGATCAAAATAATGTTTGGAACATTGTACAGAAGGATGCTATTTATCCTGCTTTCGCTTAGCCTTTCTTCAACTGCTTCTGAAATACTGAAACATCTTCATTTCTTTGTTTCATATGCATCCTCTGGCATTTGCAAAGATTTCATTGTTAAAGTTTCTTTAAAAATTCTGCCTATGAATTATTTAGAATAAGCATGCTCTGAGCACTGCCTAATTGCCTAGTTTTATACTTAACAAAACTGTTGTCAGTTTCTATGGGTGTACTAGGACTCTGACACTGCTGAGATGCTGCTGTTGGTTTTGCCCACGCTTACCTTGAAGGTCTATTGCTTAGCAGTCAAAGTAATCAGAAGCTGTGGTTTGAGTCAAGTTGCTGACACAAATGTGAGAGAAAAGCCAATTTTTCTGCATATCAGCTATGCCCTTCTTGTAAGTGATGCAGTTTTGTTTCTTATTTCTGGGATGAAAAATAATATAAAGCTGGAGATTGTTCAGAAGGATAGTGTATATCAACAGTTCAGTGGAAATAGTTTTATTTAAGTGAAGAACAGACCCTTCCACTTTCATGCAATAACCCCATCTGCACCGTCATGGCAAGACCAGTGCTGGAAAAGCAAGTTAGATGTTACTTCTTATTTTTCCCCACTGACATCCACTGGGGCTGAAGACCTAATGTATGAAGCAGTACATGTATTTAAACAGTTTCACAGCTTTTTATGACTGGATAGTGAACAATCCTCATTACCTGAACACAGTGCAAAGTTTCAGAATCAGCAAGGAACTGGGTACCAAGTAAAACAAGATGGTAGAAACAGTCTCTGAATTGCTTAGGATCTGTTCTGCCTTTTAAACTGCTGGGGTGGTTACGGAGCCAGGAGAACTGCTTCATCTGTTTCTATGATTCCATGTTTCAGCATTGTAAAAACAGTTCCACTGTATCTTTGACTCACGTAGGTAAAGTGAAGGACAGAAATTCAAGATCAACTGTGAAACTCAAGATCAAGATTAACTGTGTGACATCACTTCTATGTCAGACATAATCTTCCTTAGTCTTTGTGTGTGGTTCACTATCTGCTAGTAGGAGAGTGAAGAAGCCTTCTGCATGTTCCTCCTGTACTTACAGCAAAGCTCCTATGTCTTTCTTTGGTTTCTCTTGCAGTCTACTGCCCATCCAGCTGGATTAAAATAACACTGGTGTGGATAACTGTCTCTATTTTTTTGACAGATCGATTTTTATTTTGGGTGAGGGAGGGATGGGGGAGATGAAGAATATACTGATTAGAAAATGCTGAAAATGTTGCTCAATATATTATATTTTCATTGAATCATAGAATTTTGATTACATTGTAGCAGAAGCTTGTAGATTTATATGCAAGACCAAAATAAATTCAATGGAAGAAAAGCTCCCATAGCATTTTTTTTTAGTAAATCCCTAATTACCCTGTAGTTGGCATTACAGAGCAGTTGTTTATTTGTATAATTCTGATGAATGAACTGGAGTTCAACTATTAAGGAAAAACGTTTTTCTTCACATGATATGACTTGACTTCATATAAGTCTGATATTAACATGCATAGAAAATAAGGCAATGTGTCATGAAATAGACAATATTTAAATATAATGGCCCCATTTAATTTTTAATCCTGATTTTACTGCTTGACAGTTATGTTGCACAATAGCCCTTATTAAAACCCTCTACATTCCTTTTTTTTATACTGAATTTATGCTGCAAATTAAAGATATTTCCTTATTTTAAAATAAATATGAAACAATAAATGACCAATGGAAAAGGTCATTCTGACCCATCCCAATGAGTTGAAAGGAATGGAAAATTATAATTCTTTTTACAAGTTGAACTGCTGACTTAAAATACAGCCACCCCTCCCCACAAATCTTTTCTTAGAGTTACTACATTCTTGGTAAAGACGCTGCCCTAAGCGCTTTGGCTTAGATCATGCAAGGGCATCTTTCTCTCCAAGATGACTTTGTGTTTAGCAACCTTCACCTTTCTCCCCAGCAGCCAAGCGTCTCCAAGATTTTACTAAATGTGGAAACACCCCTGCACTAAAGATGAGATAAGCATCAATCCCAAAGTGAGATTTTAAACCTATTTGCTTATTTATTTACTTACTTATCATTACAAAAAAAGAAATCCCTCAAAGTGTATAAAATTGTAACAGCCTCCGTCTAGATGCCCCTCACTCTCATTGAGGTCCCTGGGAGCCCCCAGGAAATTTCACCCTCCTTGTCTCTGAAGTGGCAGCAGTACCTGGAACCCGCAGAGCCCTAGCAACCCTGACTCCCTCAGATCCCAGCACCTGTTAGGACTGTGCTGTGCCCCTCCAGCCTTCATGCAGGAGCTCATTCACCTGTGGCCATGCAGGCCTCTGGTTTGCTGAATGACTTCAGCAGGACAAGGAGAGGTTCCCAGTATGTAGCCCATTGCTGAAAGCTCACATAAGTGCTCAGTCTAAAACCCAGCATGATAGTAACCTTGGAGAGACAAATAAACAGGCAAAAAACATCCCAAAATTTCACTCTGTGAATGTATTTTAGAGATCTTTGGAAAGCATGCTATCCTATCTCACACCTATCTCATTGCTTACTTTCAGTTACACAACACTTATATCCATGCAGCTTTAAACCTTGCAGAGTCCCTCGTAATCAATTAGGATGAAGTGCAGAAATGATCCTACCTGCCTCACATCACAGGGAGTGTCACTGCACTGTGGCACAGTTGCTGAACTGTACTAGAACAGAGAGCATCGGGCAGCTCTGGTTCAGGATTTTCAAAGCAGAGCATCTGTTTCTGATTCTGATAAGCAAAGACAGTGTCATAAATAACTTTTAATTTCCTTTAATAGGAGTGTGTGAATACAATTAATTCAACTAGCAGTTATTCCTCTTCTGTGTGTGTGTGTGTGAATCTTAATACTTTATATTCAATAAATACATGAATTAAGGACTCCTGAAGCTAAGCTATGACAGCACCCCAGTGCTGACAGATTATTCCCAGCACTGCCTTTCACACCTCAGTATCATTTCAGCAAAAATATTTCAAATTGGTTGGACATTAATTTAGCTGTAAAGCACCTGATTCCTCTCACTTCAAAGACATCTATCAGTTGATTAGGTTCAGATTAACCAGATTAACATCTTATATTCTGTGGAAAAAACTTACCCAAACTTTCTGAGTTGCCTCAGAAAAAATCCCTCGGAGAACACTGCAGCTCTATACATAGAGGTATAAGAAACATGAAGTGCTTCATTGGAGCAGACACATGAGAAAGGCTGCTGGGAAAAATAATCAATTTGGGAAACAGCAGTGTATGTTTTACACCCAAAGGAAAGTGGAAGCCTCAGGGGCATATTCCTCATTGATGTGCTCTGGAAGTGAAGGCTTCTCAGATTGCTGCCAGCTGCCTTTTGTGCCCGTGACTGAGCCATCTGGGATGCTTTAGCTGCACCCAACATTTCTAATGGAGATGTGCAGCATAGCTGCAGGTTTCATTGCTCTTACCCTTCTCTTTCTAAAGATCACGGTTAGAAAATTTCCCCTTAAAAGAAATTAAATGAATCTATGGCAGTCTGGCAGAACCAGGTTAAAAGTAAATAATATGTGTAATTTGAGGGCTGCTCTGAAAGTAATGCCTCCTATTTCATTATGTTGGTCCACAACATCAGAGGAAGATGTTGATGGTACGCCTGTAGAGGCTGAAACTTTCCACCACAATTCTGCTACATTTTGTTGCGATGCAACAGACAGGTGCAGAGAGGCAGTCTGGCTCAGTTGCATCTGGCATGGAAGTGCGTATGAAGCAAAGAGGTGGAATTGAATTCCTTCGTGTGAAAAAAGATGACACCCACTGACATTCATCAATGCTTGCTGAACATTTATGGTGACCTTATGAGCACAGCAAAGTGGTGGGTGGCATAGGTCTGCAGAAGTAGGGACAAGCAGCCCAGAACAAGGACTTTAGTTCATATGTAGAGGGTCTGATTCAGGATAGAATATTCTTGGAAAGCATTATATGGTAAAAGCAGACATCAGTATAGGTCAGTGTGGAAAATCAAATAAAGACAGATGAATGTGGCCAATACACTCCTTAGAAATATCAAAATAAATACTGAAGAGAACAAGAAGAGATATTCACTTAAATTGGTGTAGGGAGCATTATGCCATTTAAATGTTTTTACAGCATAGCAAAATCATGGAAGACTTGGAAAAGCAGGATGACAACCTTAAGCCTGGAAAACAGACTCGTAGAGAGAGTCATGGGGTGAAGGGAAGAGACTGAATCTGTTTTCTTTAGAAAAGAAGAGATCAGAAGCTTATAATGTCATCATTTTATGGTTATCAACATAAGGAAAAAAAAATATTAGAAGTAAAAGCCCTTTGCCCAGACAGTAATGCAATTAAACTGAGTTTGGAGACTGAATTAGAGAAAAAAGAGCAATGGAATTAAGATATCAATTTGTAGCAAAACCCTGGAACATCTCACCAAGCTTAAAGACAGGTTCTACAGCATTGAAACAATTTTAAAGTGGTCAGTTTTTCTGACATATATGCCCTTGCTTAAATGGAAATCAATTGGAAAGAGTATATCTTAAATTACTTTATAGGAGGACAGACAACTGGTCTCAGTGTGGTGAGAAAGCTGATGTCACAGTTAGGAAGTGTGGTGTTTATCCTTTTGGACAAAATTTTGTGTATGGATTCATACATTCAGATTGCAGATATGGTAATAACAGAATGGAGATTCTTTTGGCAGTTTGTGATGCTGAGTACCTTCAAGCAAATAAGGCAGCAAATAAGAAAATACCTACTGAGAGGAATATTACTTAATTTCTTTCTATTCTTCATCTTCAATAGACAAAATTGACAGTTATTTTGGATTCATAACAGTTTTGACTTATGACTGGCAACATGCTGCAACCTTATCCTGTCTGAACTGCACAAAAATCCACTATGTCTGGTTTGGCACAAGCAATGGAAGAAAAATGGCTCCTAGCTGATCTGAGGGATGTTTACCTGGAAGAGGGATATAAGTGGAATAAGTAATTTGAATTAAGATCTAACCAGGGTAGACTGGTACTCTGGACTCTGTGTGCTCATTTTTTTCTCTTGTTCTCTTTTTGGTACACTGATTTTTAATTATTTCAGAATGACTGGAAGCACTTGAAGAGAAGATAGCAGAGTTCCTTGCTTATTGCAAATTCCCTTGGACTGCAGAGATGAATTTCAAGTCTACTAAATACACAGAGATGGTGGATTAATCAGAAATAATGTAATGATAATTTTCTTTACTTTCCAAAACAGGCAAAGCTGCTTTCTAAGAAAGGCAAAGCTGGAACTTGTACGGAGGGAAAAGAAGTAGGAAGGGGAAGGAGGGTATCAAATGATACAGAGGAACTGCCACCCAGGGGTGACTTTCAGAAGCAAGTCACAAGCCTTTAGGCCTCTAGTTTCTTGTTCTCACGCTCTGACATTTTAGATGTCAACAGCAAACGTCACATGTAATTCACAGGAGTTTATCTTCATTATTGTATCCCTCCACTGTGCTGAAAGACTCAGAATGTACTTCTCTGAAAACATCATAGTCCTCCTGACCAGAATTTCTTTATCACTTTGAAGAAGAGGGCTGAAAAACCTACATTTTACTTCCTGTTTTTTTGCAGATACATTTCTACATGGAAGCTCAATTCTTTGAAGGCATATTTAGTTCAAAGCCCCAAATAACTAGCCTGTTTTCCCCTTTCCCTACAGAAAGGCACGGCTATGAGCAGTGATACAACTCTGCACTGCTTTCTTCTAGTGTTCTCCTGCTGTTACCTTCTTACGGGTACAACACAGCTAGGATGCTTTCCAGGACTAAAGGAGTAACTATAATAAGTCAATACCACCAGGTGGTGCTGCGAAACATCGTTTTCCACATCTTTTTAATTCCTGTGCAGAGTGCAGTAGGCCGAAGATCTACCAACTATCTAAATTGAGCTTGGTCGGTTTTATAAAGAAACTGTTCTTGGGGATGGGAGAGTAAGAGGGTGTTGTCATCTCTGCCTGGGGACCTCAGAAGAGACATATCTGAGACAAAATTCCTGACAAATAAGCATTTTATGGGGTTCAAATGTTTAAAAGATCAAAACTCTGCATACATTTTGACAACTCCCTCCCCTTCCCTCCAAAGTAAATACTTTTTACTACTAATTCTGTGGAAACAAACTGGTGTGTAGAGTCCAGCCATCACCTTCTCTTTGACAGAATTGTGTAGCAATGCATAATGAATTTGGAAAAATGGATAATGAAAGAAAACACTTGTTAATAAGTTTTCTCTACTCAGATAGCAGTGTCCCAGGTAGATATGTTCACAGTAAAACTGAGGGAATTGGAATAAAAGTAATAGTTGCCACACTGAGAGCAAGCACAGACTACACTGTTTTGATTCTGTTCTTTCATGATTTCTTTAGATATGCCTGCTGGTCCCATGTGCCTAAGAGTATAAAAGCAGTATAACCCTAGTGTTACATAATAAATCTCTGTTCGTGAGAATCCTTCTTTGTTTTTTGGCTCAAAGCTTGCTTCCTGAGGTATTTCTTGTGATAAGACTGATTGATTTGTTCAGGAGGTAAGTGATGGGCGCTACCATGTGAAAATTGACATCACTTTGTGGACATTTGAAAGCACCTTCCTCCAGAGCTGCTTGCCTCCAGAAGAGAGTGCTCAGGAGTGTTTACTGGTGGAACATCTGGCCTGTGACTAAATAGCTCCAGCTTGGCATGGGAAAACTGGGGAATGATACCATTGTGTCCTGTGAAAAACAGGATGCAGGTAGGCATCCCTGCTCCCTCTTACCTGCTGGCAAGACCTGGAAGATGGGAACAAAGGAGTTTCTGCTGAGATCCCAGAGCCAGAGGCTGCCACTCCAAGGAGAGCTGACTCAACTACTTTGGATTTGAGCTGTCACTCCAGAGAGTTGACTCGACGACTTTGGACTTATAAATAAATTGGCACAACCATTGAAAAGGGGCCATCATCACTGTGGTCACCATCATCATCAACAAAACAACAATTCCTGACAACCCACCACTACTGAAGATCAATGACTGAACTATGAACCACACTGGATCCATGGTGGTGACTATGTCCCTCTTGCTTCCTATAAAAACTCCTTGCTTCTTCTTTCCTATCTTTCCTATCACCCTCCTTCCCTTCCTCATCACCCTAATTTGTAATAGTGTCTGCCCTCCCCTTCCTCATCTCCCTGATTAAGATCTATAATAAACTGGTCGGACCAATGTTTGAACCGTTGTTTCTTAATCTCACACCGGGTATACAGATATTAAAAGAACCTCCTCTCCCTCCTATAAATTGGAGCGAGACACTGTTTTACACCCCAAGTACTTTACATCTGCAAAATATATAACTAGAGAGAATTATTATTAGTTCTGAAACATGCACCAGCAGCATACAAGATGAGAAATATTTGTTGAAAACTCAGTACCAAATGTTAATGAATTCCTCTGTGCCCTTACATTTTTTAGCTAATGAATTGGTACTTCAGAACATCCTGGCTCATATGTAGATCACCTGAGGTAATATTCTTTCCAGTAAGCAGTTGTTTATTGCTTGAATATGTGTTTTTCATATTACCATTGACTAGAAACAAGAGTATGTTATATAAAAAATCAGTTTCTAGTGCAAATATTTCGTGCATCGAGAGAGATATTTTTATACCACCCTTAACATTTTTAGAGAAATATAAAAGGTCAGTCAGGTATTCATTTTCCTGTTCCTTTTTCTTCCTTCAGTCAACTCATTTATGTCTCAGATCATTTATAATCTCATGGCCGAAGGGCTTGCAGGAATGTGCATGGAAAGTCATGATTTTAGACTTGATGAGGCTATTTTCCTTGCTGACACAGAATCAAAGCAATGTCTTCAGCATTTATTTGCATACTTTTCTTCTCAGTAGCTGTTGTATATAACATGGCTTCAGAGCCAAGAGCCTGGTGCTGTGCCCAAAAACATATAATAGAATGACTTGGGTTGGAAGGGACTTTAAGGATCATCTAGTTTAACCCCCCTGCCATGGATAGGGTTGCTAACCACTAGGTTGGTCTGCCTAGGGCCCCATCCAACCTGGCCTTGAACATCTCAAGGAATGGGGCACTGACAGCTTCTCTGGGCATCCTATGGCAGTGCCTCACTGCCTTTCGAGTAAAGAATTTCTCTGTAATATCTAATCTAAATCTCCCCTCCTTTTATTTAAGGTCATTTCCCCTTGTCCTATCATTACCAGAATGTGTAAAAAGTTGATTTCCCCCCTATTTATCAGCCCCATTTGAATATTGAAAGGTTTCCATTATGTTTTCCTGGAGCCTTCTCTTCTTTGAGCTGAACCCCCATCAGCCTTTCTTCACAGGGGATGTGTTACAGCTCTCTTCATCACCTTGGCCATCTTCAGAACCTGCTCCAACAGCTCTATATCATTCTTGTGCTGGAGGCCCCAGGCCTGGATGCAGTACTCCAGATGAGGCCTCACAAGAGCAGAGTAGAGGGGTACACTTGCCTCCAATAGCCTCCCTTTTCCTGCTAGCCACTCCAATTTTTATTCAGTTGGCCCTCTAGGCTGCAAGTGCACAATGCTGGCGTATGTCCAGGTTTTCATCTGCCAGAATCATCAAGTCCTTCTCTGCAGGGCTGCTCTCAATGACTTCTTCTCCCAGTCTGTATGCATATCTGGGACTGCCTCGACACAAATGAAACTCTTTGCACTTGCCCTTGTTAAACCTTAATAGGTTCTTTTGTGCCCAGTTTTCAAGCCTGTCCACCTCCCTCTGTATGATATTCCTTCCTTCTACTGTGCAAACTACATCACTCAGCTTGGTGTCATCAGCAAATCTACTGAGGACAAACTAGATTTCACTGTCTATGCCATTGTTAAATATGATGAAGAACATCAGTCTCAAAATGGACCCCTGAGGGATATCACTTTTTACTGGTCTCCACCTGAACATACAGCCACTGACCACAAACCTCTGGCTATGACTATTCGACCAATTCTTTCTCTGCATTCAAATCTGTATCTCTCCAATTTAGAGATAAGGATGTGGTATGAGGCCATGTCAAAGACCTTGCAGAAGTCCAGGTGAACAACATCAATTGCCCTGGATGGTCTTGTGGGTCCCTTCCAATCCAAACCGTTCTATGATTCTATTTAACAAGCATTGACATAGCAGTACTAGTGAACGGTACATGTGGCAACCAGGCACAGACTCAGAAGTGAATGGTCCAAATCGTTCTCATGTAACCTATATACATTCACAAGTTTCCTTTTTTAGCTTTCCCATCCATTCTCACAACTTTCCCATCTGCCTTTACATGTCAACAAAGTATTCCACAACCACATATAGGTGCTTATCCAGTCAAAGCCATGCGCCATTTCTTTTGCTTTCCTCTTGTTCTAGAGATGTCATTGGTTGTCAGCCTTGCTTTCTCATGCTGCTTATCTTGCTTCACAGCTGCTGTTCTGAATAGTCTTTCTTGTATTTCCACAAGTAAAAATTCAAAAAAGGAAAGATTTCTGTTTGAACAAGAAGAGAAATCAGCTCAGCTGCATTTGTGTGCTGAAGCAATACATTCCAATACATATCTAGATCATCTTTATAGTATGTATGCTTGCTGTGCATTTTTGAATTCTAGTCTTACTGTGCAAATATATTCTGCTAACTGTTCTACCCTTGTTAACTTTATGAATTCATTCAAATGTATCTGCATTTTCTTAGTTATTGCTTAATGTTGAGAGATCTCAAAGATGTGAAGTTGACACGAGATCTACATGTTTCCAATTCTGATAATAGAGAAGCCTGCAGGACTGAGACCTAATACACTGTGGCTTTGGTTTGTGGCAGCTAGCTCTTCTCAAGTAAAGGAACAAGCAAGAATGACTTCCCACATATACAAGTAGGACAGTGATGCAAGGCTAACTCAGAGGTAGGTGGCAATGTATGTGTATCTGAAAAGGTAGGAGCCAAAGTGCTTTGTTGCCTTATATCACAGTAGGAGAAACTAAAGTTACATCCACAAGGATATACAGAGTTTGAATCAGTTGCGCATATTGTGGCATATTGGTTTTTTTTTCATGGAAAATATAAGGAGACTGTTTCCCCTTACAGTTTTTCTTTTGGTCCATTGATCTCCAAAATCACTCATACTTTTATTTCAAAATAGTATTTAATGGAAGATAAGTGTGTTTGCCTATAGCTTATTACAGCATAGGATCATACCTATGATTCATTTAGGTAGAAGAAATAAGGAAAAGTGCTAGGTACTGGGAGTTATTTTTAAGCACAACAGGATCATCAGTTCTATTGAAAGAAACACAGAAGCCATCTTCTGAATGACAAGAATAGAGAAAGTACTTCACTAGAAAATCTCCGTATTCATAGCTGCTGGCAACTACCAGCAAAGACAAAATGCAGTCATAATTATGTTGCAAGCTCTATCTTGATGAGTTCTATAAATCTTAACAATTAATCAATATTTTTTAAAGTTTTTTGTGTACTGGAAACTGGAAAGTTTTTTTTTTTTTTTTTTTTTTTTTTGAGGTCACTGAGTTTCTTCAAGCCTAAGGTGAAAATTTATTTTAAGCACAGTGAAACAATTTCTAGCAAGAAGTACATGCTTGTACAGCACTATAATCATTTAAGTTAGCTGATGGGTATTAACTTTCTTGATAAAAGAAGTCAGATTATATATAAATCTGGTAATGAGAATTCATATCACTCCTTGGAGAAGGCAATTTATTTCAGTTTAGGATTATTATTTTTTTCTTTAGATTACTTAAAATGCAGATCTTCAGAAATCATAACTGTTTTGAAGAAATTACACTATAGCTGAAATATTCAGAATAAGTACTTCTCACAGCATTTCAGACTCCTTCTGGAATGTTTGAGGTTTAAAGAATCCTTAAAGTCCTCATTTGTATATAACAAGTCAGATAAAACAGATTTTTCATACTGTAATATTAAAAGTTAAAATTATAATATCTCAAGTTCCTGTCAAATATATTGGCAGCAGATATTGCTATATTTACTTAGGAAAAGCACTGAGATTGATTATAATTAGATGTATTTTTTCTCTGTGTATCCAAATATAAACTTATGAGTATGGAAAACAAATATATTGATTCAACTGCGTAGCAATTTTTGAAGAATATGACAAATACTGAAGGGTATGTGCCTATTAAGTCTTACAAGTATGTAGAAGTATGTAGAATAGATTCAAAATCATACTGATAAACTAATTAATTTTCCAGGAGTTTTCCTGACTTTGTCCAACTGTTTTTTCCTTATGTAGTGTAATACCTGCCTATTGAGGAAAATAAATCTACTGGGAAACCTTTTACACATTTGAAGACCTGTATCTAGAATACTGTCTTTCTCTAGCTGAACAAGTCTGACTCTTCCGCTTTCCCATGTTTTCCAAACTTGTGTCACAGTTCTTGCTGATTGCTTAACTGACTTAATGAATTCATCTCAGTATGAGTACGCTGTCCTCATACTGGCATGGAGTAGAACAGAAGAATGCAACACTGGAAATAGAAAAAATGCATTGTGTAAAATGTATAATTTGCAACAATCCTAGAGTGGCTGTATTTCACCTATAAAATGATTTACTTCCAAAATAATTCAAAATAAGTAGCTTTATTCTAAAAGTAAGTGTTCCAGTGATATCAATAAAGTTAGGTGTAACTGTTTTGTGCTAATAAGAAATTGAATTTTACCAAACTGAATGAGGTCCATTTACATAACACCAGGACAGTCTATCCATGAAGTTTATTAGAAAGAGTTTATTATAAACAGTTTCCTGCTTGTACAAGACTTTCTATTGTGATGCATGATGTCAATGCATTTTCACTGCCTTTTGATTGTCAGCAGAGAATGTAAGAAACCAAGGAGTATTATGGCAGAAATAATCCCTGACCATTTTATTTTGGAGATGCACGTGAGTTCCTTTGGTAACCGATGTTATCGGCTAGGACATCTGCACAGCAATGAAGCTTGCTTCATTTTGGAGGAATTGTCCAACAATTTATTTAATTCAGTTCAGTTGAAACTGAAGTGAGTCTCATATGAAAGAATTTCACACATCTCTGGATCAGGTTGCCTAGAGAGGAGGTTGATGCTCTGTTCTTAGAGACATCCAAGATCAGGCTGGATAGGGCTCTGAGCATCCTGATGAAGATGTAGATGTCCCTGTTCATTGCAAGGCAGTTGGACTATTTCACCTTTAAAGGTCCCTTCCAACTCAAATGATTCTAAGATTCTGTGGTTTCCATATTCTTAATGATTAAATTAATTTATTACTAATTATGAACCACTGGTGAATTCTATAGTTCACTTGGCTCCTTGAAGAACTTGTAAGTTTGGTAAGACAATTTTATCAATGCTTTTCACAAACTGTTTTCATGCAGAACAATTTCGGTTGAGAGTCATGTCTAAATTCTAGAGAGGCTGAATCCACAACTATCAGCAAGGCCAATGTGAGCATTCTGACATAGGTAGACACCTTAGATGGAGAATTGTTGCAGCCAGCATAGCAGGATAAAGACAGTATGTAACTATTCAGAATTAATGAAGGAGAAAGAAAATACTAGCTCCTTTTAAGGAAACATCTTCTGTGAAACAGCACCCAGTCCTAGATACAGTTTCTTTCCAATGACAAAGTCAGATTTGTCCTTTTGAAATACAGCAGCTCTTCCTGCCATTACTTCTATCCTGGGCATTTTGCTTTATGAGGTATCTAAGTGCTAGTGACACTAAACAAACTCTTTCACCCATCTAAACAAATTCTGCCCTCAGAAGGATCTGGTATGTGTTTTGGAAGTATTTCTTTGTTGTTGTTTTCATGCTCTTGAAAAGGATTGGCTGCAACACAAGTATCACTACAAACACAGGCAACTTACAGAGAGTTAAACCTGCTTTCGTGGTCTCCTTCAAGACCGGAGGAGTTCGAATCCTTTCCCCACAGTATAGTTTTTAGTAAAACTTCATCCCTCTCATGTCCCTGATATACCTGCACAATCACAATTGAAGTGTTAGAATGCCCTCTCTGACAGACACAGAAACAGTGCACTGAAGTTCTTGAAAAGGCACCTTCTGCATTTTTTGGATGACTTCTATAAATAAGTGATTTTTTAAAAAATTCTGTTCCTGATTTAAAAGACAAATGAGATCATCGGTATGTTTGGGGATGTTGAGTATATCAATGTATTAAATATCTGTCTTCAGTGAATAATTACAAGATATGATACCTCCAAAAACCTGCTCAGATCATTAGATAGATTTTTGGAGCTTGAGACAATATTGAACTTCGCCAATATGAGTTACTGAACACGCCAAAACTGAGCAGTTTCTGGGTATAATCAGAGTCATAAAGCAAGAACTTTTGAGGTTCAACTGGTTAAAAATTTCAAGACCAGTGAGAGAGTTTTCATGACTTTGCTTTTAGTTTCAGTAGCCTACACTGCAGTAGCAGTTTGAATTTTGTTCTGAATCTGATCCTTAGATGTGTGCTTCAGTTATGTTAAGGAAAGAATCATGAGAATGAAGTATTTGTTAATTTAATCAGTGTCCTGTCTATTGTAACAGCTTAGGAAAGGATGACATTTTGAAAGCTGTATCACTCTTCATTTCTGTAGAGGAGATTCTAAGGGAAGTTGTAGGTGAAAGAGGTGAAGTAAGAGCCTACAAGTAAGATGTCTTTTATGTTTTTTCCCTAACTTCATATCAATAAAGCACCAATGTTTTACCACCTCATTTAGTTCAAAGTGAATGTAGTGGCCACTGATGCATCTTGAGTGTAATAGCATAGCCAAATTTGGTATAAAATATATGTTCTTCAGGAACATGGGGAAGGCCATTAACTTAAGAAAAATGGTGAAATGAATTGTTATACTACAGGCATGTTTAAAAACCACCAAATTTTCTCACAGAATATTTAGATGTGTTTATGTGCAAAATAATGTGGCCTGATCATAACTTACTGCAGTAAATTTACATATTCTGTGACACTAATTTAGCCAAACCTTGTAACATTCTTATAATTAGGAAATGCAATTAACTCAGTAGTTTATGAACAACTAAACACAGATATAAAGATCGTGGAAAATAATCTGTTATAGATCTACCATTTGATATGTTAAAACTTGATCAAGATTTTAACTGACATGTTAGAATTTCAGTTTCTGAGCTTCATATAACGAAGGCAGCAGAAACTACAAGACCTTAATTACAGTCAGGCCATTGAACGTACTTCAGAAGATATACTTACCATTTCAGGTTAAATAGGTTGGATAGGAAAAAAAAGAATCAAAAACAAAGAAACAAACAAAAAAACTGCAAAACTCCAGAAAGCAATACGACAGTTTTCTAATAATCTTAAAATAAAATAAAATCCACAAAACAACACACATGAAAAGACCTGACTTTTAACATCACATATACTTTTCATTTAGAAAATGTGTGACAATGTGATGTTTTGTCTCACATTAACTTGATTTATTGTGTAACTTAAAGTACTGTGGCTTCACATGGTCCATGAAAAATTCTAATATAAGCACAGATGTTAATAGCAGAAATGACAAGAGTACAGAATGCTCACATAAGAACATCATATGTAGAAAATGGGAAGGGACATCATGACTTTTTGTTCAGGCTTCTGCAAAACACAGGAGGATAGTAGGTTGGGGGGAACAGTATTTTTGTGCCGTAGTCATGCAGGCTCCTTCAAAGGTATGCAGCCTCAGGCCAGGTACAGAGAGGATACTTTTCACATATTTTCCAGTGCTACTCTACTGAGTAAGCATCAGTTAACAGTGATAGGATATTTTACTGTTTATACAATAGCATTGACCAAAGCACTTTTCCAGGAGGAGGAAAGTTGAGCAAATCTCAAGATTAGCAGTTATATTGTCAGGAAAATGTACTAGCAATTGATATGAAGATGCATGGAGTACTTCCTCAGCTAGTGTTGCCATCCAGGTTGAGACACTGTGTCTCCAGGAATGTGAGAACTGTAGGTTAGGAATGTGGAAAAGGAAACATTTTTTGTCTTTCCTTCATGGTTTTTAGATTATGTAGGTAAGACCAATGGTTTTGTCCTGCTCCTAGAAGGTTATTCAACTTTTATTCCAGGAGTTTTTAAATGAATTAACCTTCCAAGAAATGCTGCGTGGGTGTTCAGTTCTGACAGACCTCAGGCAAAAGTTAAGCTCTATGACTCTTTTGCAGTAATTGCATAATGATCAGCTTCAAGAGGTAGTGACCAAACAGAATAGTCCAGGTCACAAGGATTGCTCCTGGCAAAGTGCCATGGAGGTATTAGTTTGACATTACTACTCACAAATGGAAATCCTAAAGCTGGCGTTCACACTTCTAAGCAAGTGTCTTAAGTACAAAATTATTGAGAAAGTTGTAAGGTTTGTCATCATTTTCTGTTACTAAAACAATTGGCCATACTAAGAGTTAAACTTTAGGTATTTCAGAGTAGATTAGTACAACTAGGTAGTCTGGATTCCATGTAACTACAGCTGCTATTTCTGTAGATTTCATATACTGCCAATGGAAAGAGGTGGATACTTTGGCACTCTGAATCACCTTCCAGAGGCCCCTGAATTTCCTAAATGCATTGGTTGAAGGAGTCAACCAGAAATACTGCATCTTACCTAATGGGGTTAAGGTATAATTGAAACCTTGTTTACCACACCAATGAATACAAGGATAGTGAAATCTGTCCCTTCATTTTACGCCAGGATTTCTTACCTGAAATATAGATAGATTTTCACCAAGAATATATGCTGTGTACAGCAAGCATTTTGAATAGCCTGATTTTTTAAATTTTGGGTCAAGAGGAAAGAGACTGTAAAAAATAACAGGATTTATAATGTGGTTACTTGACCTCTCAGTCCAAAGCCTACTTAAAGCTTTTAAGGTTTTTCAATCAATACGTTTGGAATCAGGCCACTAATGACTCAGAGAAAGGGAATTTGGAAACGAAGCTTGTTTGGTTGTGTTTTGCTTAAATCTAAGTAATGTTTGATGCAAATTAATACTCATTAGTATTAATACTGATTAGCATATCTGGCTGCTGCAATATGACTTTGTGCCAGAAGGATTTTTCTGTCAAATAGTCAGTGTACTGAAAGAATGAAGTATTCAAAATTCAAATACAAGTACATAGTGAATTTAAAGACAGGGAAATGTGATGGATGTGCTAGGGGAGAATATGCATGCAGGAAATTGTATCAAATTTCTTTCTTTTGATCTCTTCTGTAAATTTGACCAAATTAAAACAAAATAAGAAATCCTATCTCTGTATCACATCTTCATTGAGAAAGTGCCTTTTGTTCTTAAGAGAAAGTAGTATTTTAATCATGAGGCTAATATGAAGATCCCACTTGGGTAAGGAGGCATATATTAAAAGAGTCTCTTCATGCATTCCCATTCTACTGACCAACTCAACTCTAAATTGTCTTTCTTTTTATAAGCTGGATATATTTAAAAAATCAATTTTGATTGATGATTTGTTTATTTACTTCCTAATTAACACCATTAAATCATTGGCATTCTCCAGCAGTACAAAAGACAAAAAGAGTGACAAAATTCAACAATGCCCTAGAAAACACATTGAGTCCACACATTGAACTATTTTAATTTAATTTTTATGCTCTCTACAACTACACGAGAAGAGTTTGTGGTGGCAAGGTGGGTATCAGCCTTTTCTCTTACATGACTAGCAGTAGAACTAGAGGGAATGGCCACAAGTTGCACCAGGGAAGGTTTGGGTTTGGTATTAGCAAAAATTTCTTCTCCAAAAGAGTGGTCAGGTTCTGGAATAGGCTGCCCAAGGAGGGAGTCACCATCGTTGAAGGTGTTAAGAAACATTTAGATGTGGTACTAAGGGGCATGGCTTAGTGGGGAAATATTGCTGACAGGTGGGTTGTTGGTCTAGGTGTACTTGGAGGTCTTTTCTAGCCTTGGTGATTGTGTGATTCTAAAAGCATAAGATGTCATCGTTATGCTTTTCTAAGTATTTTAAAATGTTTTAATGGATTAGGCTTGAATTTTATATCCTACTAGCAGAATCTTTACAGTAAATACACCAATGGCATAAGGAAGGAAATTCTGAGTCTATATTAGATTACTGTTCTGTAATTTCTCTCCTCTCTTCTCCCTTCCTCTTCCCTCCTCTCCCTTCCTCTCCCCTCCCCTCCTCACTTCTCCCCTCCTCTCCTCTTCTTCCCTTCCTTCTCCTAACCACTCCTCCTGTCCCCTCTCCTCTGCTCCCCTTTCCTTCCTTCCCCTCCTTTTCTCTTTTCTCTTTTGTCTTTTCTCTTTTGTCTTTTCCAATTTCTCTTTTCTCTTTTCTCTTTCCTTTTATTTTATTTTATTCTATTTCTGTTAACAAAAACTTCAGGGCTATGACCTCTGTAAACTTTCTCAATATACTGACGATTACAGAATTCTAGACTAGAATGTTCACTATACTACATTTTGTAGTACAGGGATTAATATCTGGACTAAACCCTTCCCATTCTCAAGTAATGAAAAATAAAAGACTAAAACAATGATTATTTTGTCACAGAAACATTAAATTATACAGATAGAAGTTACTGAGTGTACATGATAGAAAAATATCAAGAGTACATACTGAAGCTCAAAGGAAATCTCTCTAAATTTTCTGGGTTTGAGATAAATCTTCACAGAAGAGTGAAGTAACTTAGCTCAGAGACAAGAACATACTGTTGTTGCATCAGCTATAAGCTCAAGATAAAGCATGCCTGTGCCTGAGGAAGACGAAAGGTATGCAAACAGTCTGTGACAATCTGGTCTCTAGAGTGCAGAGAATGACAATAGATCCAGATTTACTACGACTAGCACATAATTCATCCATTATACCCCATCAGCTGATGAGTCCCCCACCTACATTGCCATAAATTTGGATTGCTCTCTGGGAACTCCAGATGATTTTAAAACATAATGTTCTCTCTAGCCACCTGAAAAAAATAGATTCCAGATTTTATACTTAATAATTTTACTGCTTGGCAGTAGATGCTATTTTTGCTTTGTAGGCTATTGCAGAAACACCTAATTGATTCACCACCATCAGTGTGTTACATCATACTCAGCAATAAACAGCTTGATTCCAATCCAAACCAGCTTTTCTAGCCAATATACCAGAAAAACTTCTGTGAAGCCATCTGTGACTGTCAACTTTAAAAGGTTAGAAGCATGCATTGTTAAAGTGAGCTAGAGCCAACTTAAGTGGAGGCTGGGAATCTGCACAGCTAAGTGCCAAAGTGGATAAATTTTTGCAATTCTGTTAGGACAGCAGGTGATCTAATTACCGCTGGCTGCTTATCCTATGTATCTTTGCAGCAAACTTTTTTTACAGGAAAATTATATACTGTCTTAAGGGAAGCTAATATTGGCTCATTGATATTGAATAAAATAATACTTGAACCACTCTTTTGTATCAATTATTGTTCTTTGTTATTAAGCTTAAAAGTCTACATCTGAACAGTACTTTTGGCCCAGAAATGATTGATTTATTTTTGACGTCTTTTGTGATGAAATTTTGTGATGACCTTCTGGTGACATCAAAATGGCTCCAATCCTGAGATAAAAACGTTACAATAGTCTCCATCCAGCACCTTGACGAGCCCCAAACTATCTGCTGTATGGTAACAAGTTTGCTTTTCAGGACATTTAGAGCCAAGATTTCAATATTTACTGTCTTCTCTCTTGTATACACTCATTGGATATACCTTCTATATGTATACTTAACTAGTGCACGTTTGCTTTCATCAAAAAGTTATTTGTTTAACTCTTATAAATAGAGGCATCTAAATCTGCAAATTTAGAAATGCTTCAGAGCATAATTGCAGAATTGCCCTTAGAGAATTAAGAACTTGGCAATACGCATGTGTTGCATTAAAATCTGTGGTATGAAACTGGCCAACTTCCACTGTTATCATTTTTGTTCATATCACCTACACTGCTAGTAGAATATAATAAATGTTATATAAATACATATAACAGATGAGTAAGAATATCCCCATATAGAGATGTTTCTTGACTGTTAATATTACACAGATATTTTTATTTTTGTGACTACATCTGAAATTGTCTTTGAAAATATTCCTTGAACAGAATGTACTATTGTACATTGCTGTATTAAACAAGCTTATTATCTTTGCTTTATCACATTTTCAAAGATAGGAAATGGTGGAACAAATTGTGTATGTACACTGTAAGGAATACTGTGCATGTTTTGAATAGAGCTTGTATTGGATGCACAGCTATTTCATGAAGCATGAATTATAAACATGCATACTATTTCCTTTTTTTTCCTAACTGACCAATTCAGGAGTCACTGAATTTTGTTATGAGGCTGTGGGAAAAAGGATAAGAGCAGAGAGCATGGGAGAGTTTCTCTTCACTCCTCACATGTGTGATTCAAGGAAAGTGAGCTCTGTAGATGGAAATGGATGCTGCAACACAATGTCGCCAACAAGCTTTTGCCTCTCTTGATCGTATGCTAGAATTTTATTGACAGTGGGTGAGAAAAGAGGAAAGAAACTTGTTTTGCCATCTGCTAATCCATTGAGCATCTAGCTAATTTAGGAGTAGCTGAAAGTTCACACAACAGCATGAAAAGCAGGTCTAATACCTGGGGAAACTGAGCCAATACCCTCTTCATTGTTTTTTCTTTAAAGTTTCTGTTTCGTTTGTTTATTTTCTTGTTTTCTTCCTCCCATTGCTGTATTGATATTATATTTACGCATTGAACTTAAATGCTTTGAAAAGTAGTGCAAGAAATGTGAGAAGTAAGCAAGACATCTGGAATGCTTAATACACAACCAAAACTATAACTGAACAGGCACAGCAAAAATGTGGTGAGAAAGCTCTGATGACTGGTTATACAGAATGTTTAGCTTGTTCAAAATAACAGGTGGGAGAAAAAAGAAATGACAAAGGGTTCAACCACTTCTTCTGAGGTAAAGAAAACTGACAGAGTACAGCTGCAGAAGTTTTAAGTAAATTAGAAATATCTTAGAATCAAAAGCTGAGGTCAGTTTGGATGAGTGATGATGAATGGAGTAAAAATTAATCAGTCACAGAAGCTGACAAAGGAAGCATTTCAAGCATTAGGAGCAAAGTAAACTCAGAAAATAGTTAACAAAATCTGCTGAAATGACTGCCAGTGTTAGCTTGATATCTCCCAAGGCTTTTCACAGAAAAACATCAGATTGGAGCTTCTGTTTTGAGAATAGGAATTCGAACTAACGCTTTTCTTCAAGACTGCTCATTAGTAAAAGAAGCTTTTTTGAGGCACACTCTCTTTATGTGCTGTGCTAATCATGTTTTACAAGCTACTCTCCTGCTTTTATATTCCAATGCAATCTTTGGATTTTTTATTTTATTTTATTTTATTTTAAAATAAAATAAATAGTTTTTATTTATTATTTTAAAAAATAATAATTTTTACATTTATTATTTAAAAAAACTATTGCTCATTTTCAATACCTAGTGGAGGACAGAGCAAAAATTATGCTGAAAAGGGTGAAAAAGAAACTTTTTGAGCAGAAAGTCCATCTGGAAACACAAGTCTTCATCAGCTCATGCTTCATGCAGTTATTGCAAAATAGAGATGAAATTTCTCATGTATACTCTCAGGTAGGCTGAGATACAGATTGGTCAGGACAAGTGGCAACCAGCCTCCTTCTTCCTATATGATTTAAGCCTCCAAAATATTACTGCTTTAGGAGGACAGATTTTACAATATAATTTACACTACATGTTGTTCTTTCCATGTTGTAAGTGGAATTAGTTTTCATTAGTTATTCAGCAGAGTGGTCAACAGAAACATCTTCTATGTGCAATGTTCCCTTATTCGCTATGAAAGAAGTTTCAGCTTGGGTCAGTGAACAGTATTAATCATAATTCTGGATTACATGGAAACAGAAGAGGAGAATAAGTCTTAATTTGTGGCAGAAAATGTCTGGGAATGATTTTCAAGACAGCCAGCAAAACAAGCAAATTATCATTGCTGCAAGGACAATTGACCATATTCTAGTTGAGTAATAAAATGCTTTTTAGTCATGTCTATTTTACATTAGATACACAATTATTTATTTACTGAAGAAGGGATTGAAACCCAAATTTTCTTTATTCCAGAGGAAAATGTTCACCACCTACCTGTGAAACTACATTTTCTACTATTTTCTTCAGTGTCTAAAGGAGGGCTAAAAGAAGGAAGGGGACAGACTCTTTGGCAGGGCCTGTTGTGATAGGACAAGGGGAAATGGTTTCAAACTAAAAGAGGAGCAATTTAGATTGGATATAAGGAAGAAGTTTTTTATGGTTAGGGCTGTGAAGCACTGCAGGTGGTTGTGCAGAGAGGTGGTGGATGTCCTGGCCCTGGAGACATTCAAGGTGAAGCTGGATGGGGCTCTGGACCTGACCTATCTATTTTATTGTCCCAGGAGCAGGGAGGTTGGAATTCAATATTTTTCTGTTGGATTTGGTTTGATTTTGTTTTGTTTCGGTTTTGGCTTGCTTTTCTTTCTGTAATTTTTACTTTTTAAAACAAAGTATAAATTTGAGACAAAGTAATATTGCAAAGCTGACCAAGTAAAGAACAAATTTATATAAGCTCACGTACTAGATATCAGGCATCTGGCTCTTGCTGTAGAATGGATAAAAGGTACCTAAAAACAGTATTTATGTGGGGCACTTGAGATTCAGTTATCAGGCTCTATGATGATTGCTGTCACTTTATTTTTAGCTGCTCTTTATTATATGTCCTCCACTGAGTACTACTTTTTTCCCAAGTTAGCTGGAATTCCAACATTTTTGATCATCAATCAAATTCCACACAATCATAGAAAATAAAACAGGACTGTTTTTTTTGAAACAGGTAATATATATGTCATTTTCTCCAGTTCACACACAAAATGTCTTTCAACAGATAAACCAAGCAAGGGAAGTGGAAGTTGAGAATTACAGCTTTGGTCCTATGATGGGATCTCCCTGTGTGAGACCTTGACAAGAGTGAGGCTTACTTATAAAATCTTTGGAGCAAAAGAATACAACAGAATCATCAGCAAAGACAGAGCATTAACGTAATCTCTCTGATGATGGAGCTGGGAATTTATTTAATATTGCTCACATTTTTAATAGTCCACTCTGAATATTCTCCAGAGATTTAAATAATTGAATAATTGCTAAAATGTCCATCATGATGAAATCATTTTTCTTTCTTTCATTCTTTTTTTTTTTTTTCACTTTATTCTTTGTCTTCTCCTATGGTTTTATGTATACTGTATACGTGGGGTCATCTTCAACCAGGTATGGCTCAGTATAATTTTACTTCTTCATGTAACTATATCACAATAACTATATCATGTAACTGTAATACAGTAATTGTTTTCAGAATTCCGAAAGAAAAAAAGGAAAAAAGAGAAAAAGAAAGAAAAAAAAAAGAGAATGAGGAAGAAAAAGAAAATAGAAAAAGAAAAATGGAAAACAGTTCTTTTAGGAACTCACTTCTTCCTTCCTAACTCAAACTCTCAAAATAATAAAAATAATATGATGAGAATATATGCTTGAATTTTGCATGAGTAAGTGTCTAAAGAGGATACAAATTATTCTGTTATATTTGTTATTGCCCTGACAGATTACAATAATTACATTACTTAGAGATCTATGTTGTGTTGCACATCCCAGCTTCAGGGGCTTCAGAAGTCAGAACTGCAGGTTGTGTCTAACATAACTAGAAGACATTTGAAGACACTGTCATAGAATCATTAGAGTTGGAAGGGGCATTTAAAGGTCATGTAGTCCAGATCCCCTGCAATGAACAGGGACACCTGCAGATAGGTCAGGTCCAGAGCCCCATCCAGCTTCACCTTGAATGTCTCCAGGGCCAGGACATCCACCACCTCTCTGCACAACCACCTGCAGTGCTTCACAGCCCTAACCATAAAAAACTTCTTCCTTATATCCAATCTAAATTGCTCCTCTTTTAGTTTGAAACCATTTCCCCTTGTCCTATCACAACAGGCCCTGCCAAAGAGTCTGTCCCCTTCCTTCTTTTAGCCCTCCTTTAGACACTGAAGAAAATAGTAGAAAATGTAGTTTCACAGGTAGGTGGTGAACATTTTCCTCTGGAATAAAGAAAATTTGGGTTTCAATCCCTTCTTCAGTAAATAAATAATTGTGTATCTAATGTAAAATAGACATGACTAAAAAGCATTTTATTACTCAACTAGAATATGGTCAATTGTCCTTGCAGCAATGATAATTTGCTTGTTTTGCTGGCTGTCTTGAAAATCATTCCCAGACATTTTCTGCCATTCTGCATTCTACAATATATTTCTTTATTTTTATATTCCTTATAATTGAAGGTAGTTTGAAAAAAACAAAACAAAACAGAAATTTGGCACTACTAGGAAACTTTAAGAGTCAGTAATTTCCAAAGGCTATAAATTTGTTTCACATGCTCTACAGACCTGTTCATACCCTCAGTGTAAAAATATCAGTGTAAATCACACAAAGAAACTGAGTATTAAAGTATTCTGAGTGTACTGAGTGTGGGGAATGGAACAATAGACCTATCATGAGCTCATTAGATTTCTATAAATTTCAAGTAAGATAAGAAATTAAAACAGTTTTCTACCTTCATGTATCATATACTGGCCAATTTGGAAACTGAGGAGACACAAATCCGAAACTATTTTATACTGTTTTATACTTGCAAGAAATTTTTCATGCAGAATATTTATTGAGTATCAACATGATAACTTGGATAACTTAGTAGCATTTGATAATGTATTACTTATTCACATTATCTTACTGCTAATATGATCATGCAGCACTGGGGCCAGTATGACAGAGACTGGCAAAGGTGACTGAGAAGTCCAATGAGAAAAAATTATTTTTGTTTCCTTTTCAGATTTAAAGGTAAATTACGAAGGCTTGTTGTAGATTAATATGTGTTTTGCCAGAAGAGGTTTGTCTAACTGGGAATTTCAGACTTGGCTGACAAAAACTTACTATTTGTACTCCGTAGGCCTTTCTACAGCTCTTGAATCTCATTTTCTGAAAAATATGATAGAGACAAGAGAAACTTCACTGATTTAACCATTGTTTCTTATGAACATATTAATACTGCGTAGAAGTCACAAATGACTTTTCAACTGTTTTCCAACTGATTGGACTCGATGATCTCTTGAGGTCTCTTCCAACTCCTGCAGTGATTCTGTGATTCTGGGACACATACTGTGTAGTACCTTTAAGTGGGAAGATTTACAGAGTTATCATTCAGAATCTTAAAATCATGAAACTATGCTGAAAATAAAAATTGCCTTGTAGCTTGCTTTCATCTTCCGTTTCTCTTGCTGGGAGGGTAGAAACCACCACAACCAACAGCAAAAAGATGCAAACTGCAAATTCATTTGTGTAACTCCATAAAGTCATACCTCATGCTTAACTGTAACACTTTTCAGCAAAAATAGTATTGTGCATGTAGGCTGAATTTTACTTATTTGTTTTGTAATAATTTTTCTGCAAACATACTGAAATCCCTTCTTTCATCCCTTCTCCTCAGCCCAGATAAGCAATTCTTTCATGCTTCCTGCCACCTCCTTGTGCTGTATGAGCCCCTCCTCTTATTTCTACTTAATCTATCAAGATGTATTTGGCATTTTGTTGGACTGATGTTCTATGTAATTTCACTGGGGAGATGAATAAGAAAGGAAGTAGATGAAAAGCAGCTGAAAAACACTTTGTCTTAGAATAAATGAATATACTTTTTCAAACTATTCTCACAAACACACACTCCACATCTTCTTTGGTCTGACAATAGCCATTGGAAATTGCATCCAAATGGTATTTTTTTATTTGATATTCTAAGCCTCTGAAAATGGGTTTTACCACTCTGTCACACTTCTTTCTTCTAAAAGATTGGGAATTTAAGTTGAAATTTTTTGATAGCATTGCTGTATATGCTGTCTGAATAAAACATACTTGATTCCTTGTGCACACTGGATGGCTAGGTAAGCTGCAAATTATCTTTTTGGTCCCTTCAGAATTACTTTGCTTTTGCAGCTCAAAGTGACTGGCAGCAACATGAGAGGCAAGTGTTCTAGAAGAGCAGAGGCTGCATTTATAAATTGTTGATAACTGCATCAGTAGGAAAAGGAAAGCCTCCCAGTGAAGCAGTAATTACTTTAAAAGATGCAGGTATTTTCAAAGCTTGGATACTGAAGACAGAAAATAGGCAATCTGGAAAATGTTTCAGTGGATTGAATGATTCCACAAATATTTTCACATAAATTCTTTGTATACTGAAAGCCTGTTATAAGCAGTAACTTTCTTAAATTTATTTTCTGTCTGTGTTTTAAAATGCCTTCTTTAATGTCATTCTGCTTCAGGAAATTAATTCAGAAAAAAATGAGTAAATGAAGCAACAGCATCTATTTAGATTTCAACAAATTCATGCATAATTCTTTAATTCTGTCATAAAATATTACTTTTGTCTTGCTATTTGCTTGAAGGACGATAATCATTGTTTATGTACTCAAATATTAAGAAAATATCTTTTTATATTAACTTTAGAGATAGACAAAATTTTTAATACAGAAAGTAACATGCTTCTAACTGCTGACTCGAGTCTGCAGTGCTTTGTATACAATTCTTGTTTAGCATCTCAGACTGTTGCCTTTAAGATATTCTGTAACTAATCATACTTTTGTGTATTTTATTAGACAGAGGGGATTCTGTAAAATGAAGTTTTGAATACAAAGGTAAATTTAAATGATAAACTGTACTAGATTCAATTCAAACATATCTGAACATGAATCTATAATCCAAGTAATTTGAATATAAATAAATTATTTTAAAGGGAGCTTGAACAGAACTAAAGATTTGGGCAGAATGAATTTCACCCGAATCCATATTCATCTGACAACCAAGACTATCAGATACCATACTAGAATTAATAATGTTGCCACTTTCAGTGAGGATGGAATTTTCCTAGCCTTCAGAAAAACAAATGGGACAAAACTTTTATCTCTCTTTTCCTTGTAAAATTGTCAGTGTAAGTCCATCCAAGTAGAAATAAAGAATGTGAGCTGCACTTACAGCTAACAGTCTTATGGAGGAAGATATCTGTCTGTACTGTCAAAATGAAATGTTACAATTCTAAAAAACTATAGACTTTAGCTGGCCTTAGGATTAGCGATAGTCTTCAGAACATAATTTGGGCTGAGACGATACTGTTTGCTTAGATCTCACTTTACTTTCCTAGAGAATTTTTTTGAAGTTGTCTTGAAGTTTAAGTACCTTTACATGATGCAGTGTGTATGTGAGAAATAAGCACCCAGAAACAATTTGGTTGAAAGGAATTCTAAAGAAAAGACATATTCATCTCTTAAATTGCCATCTTGCTCTGCCTGCCTGAATGAGAATTTGTAGAATAACCTCAAAGTAGCAGACAAATGATGATCAATGTTCATACTCCTTTTTCTCTTGTAAGCTTGTGCTATGACAGCAAGAGATTTGTCGTCTTTTGCCATGATCTAAAAGAAAATTCTCACATACATCTCCTTTTTATTAGTTAGGCTACTTAATTATTAGTTTTACTAGTTAATTTATATTTGCTTTTATATTGCAGTAGTATCTAGCAGGCCAAAATCAGATTAAAGTCCTGACATAAGATAAGCAATATACAGGTTTGATGAGATGGTTATGCTACCTTGGAAATATATTCTCAAGTGGGAAATTCAAGCAGTGGAGGAAGAGAGCACAGGCACTGAATTGTGAATTAAGCTGCCTGAGTTCAGACTGAAATTGTTATAAAGATTAGAACAGGTCCCACGTCTTCCAGTTAGTTCATTGTTGCTGGAACACAGCTTCTTATAATGGGTCAAATTTCTTGATGTATTTCTGTTACTTTGGATACGGAGAAACTAAGAAGATAGTTAAACAAGCCCTACAAAAAGACATCTCTACGCCTTTCCCAGGCTGTTTCAGTCCTGGCACCTCTCTGCTGTCCTTATTTGCTCCACCCATTACACTCAGGCCCTTCACTGAAGTGATCAGAAGTACAGGAGGCTGGGATCAGTACCCAATGGATTTCTTCTTCTTCTTGTATGTTTTGTCTGCTTTTGCAAGACTTTCTCCATGGGCTTCAGTCCTCTGGAGGAGTCCACACCCCACTGTGGGTCATCCAGAGATGCAATCCCTTGTAGGTGTGCCTCCTCTAGCATGAAGGTCCTCTTTCCTATTGTCTCTCACTGTGTTCTCTTCCACATGCAATTTCCCTTAACTTCGTCTGCATGTCCTCACATGCCCTCACTTCTTTTCTTCTGTAAGTTTGAGCAGAGGTACCATGTGCTCCTCTGGTAAGTTTAAGTCTTTTGGGGCAGTATGCTGCATCACGGGCAGCCAAATTGGCTAGAATTATCTCCAGTCAGCACAGGGTAGCTCTATCCATCATCACTGTTACTGAAACCCTGATGGTTTCGGTAATGGTATGGCCAGTACAAGCCAGTGTGCTGTCAACGGTTTATGGGCTGGTCCGGCCCAGTTCCGTGACCAGCAGGGCGGAGGGATCTGCGGATCCGCGCCTCTGGGAAAGGGGAAGCAGGGGACCCCAAAATACTTGAAAACAACAGCACTAATCTGAGGTGGAACAAATGATTTTACTAAATATAGTATTAGTAAAATACAATGAGAGAGAGAGAGAGAATCTGTTTGAATTGTATAGACCTCACCACAATGCTGGGGTGAGAAGTGCAGTCCAGTTGAGTGACTGAAGTACAGACGGCAAAGTGCAGATGGCGAAGCGCAGGCGGCGAAGCGCAGGCAGCGAAGCGCAGATAGCGAAGCGCAGACAGCGAAGCGCAGGCGAAGAAGAAGGGTCAGGTGACCTTGCATGGAGTTATATCCCCTTGCTGACCGCAAAGCCTCCTGGGGAAATGTAGTTCTTCTCCGTCGGACGAACATTCGGCAGATATCAAACCCCACCCCCAGTGCATTACATGATGTTATGGTGTGGAATACTGATGACTAAAAATCATAAAACCATGACATTCCACCCCTTATTCTACATCACTACATCATGCTTAACACATGGGATTACAGACTGCACTCCCCCAACATCAAATTCCCTTGTGGTACACACTGAACATCCCCGTTTTTCTGCATCACCCACCAGGTGGACCCAGGTCCCTGGGCAAAGACAGTTCCGCGAAGAGGTTTGCCCTTCCCAGAAGCAGGAAAAACCCAAACTGCTTTTCCTAACATGTTCTTTACATGTACTACAGGGACCTTATCTCCCTCTACAATATGTAGGGATCTGGATTGGGTAGGACCATCTCGACTGATTGATCCTCTGGTGTTAACCAGCCAGGTGGCTTCTGCCAAATTCTTCTCCCAGTGTTTAAATGTTCCGCGACCCATTGCTTTCAACATGGTTTTTAACAACCCGTTGTAGCGTTCGATCTTACCAGAGGCTGGTGCATGATAGGGGATATGATAAATCCACTCGATGCCATGTTCTCTGGCCCAAGTATCCACAAGTGAATTTTTAAAATGAGTCCCATTATCTGATTCAATTCTTTCTGGGGTGCCATGTCGCCACAGGATTTGCCTCTCCAGACCTAATATGGTGTTTCGGGCGGTAGCATGGGGTACTGCATATGTTTCGAGCCACCCGGTTGTTGCCTCCACCATGGTGAGCACATAATGCTTACCATTGCGAGATCGTGGCAAAGTGATATAATCAACCTGCCATGCCTCCCCATATTTGTACTTTTGCCATCGCCCTTCCTCCCAGAGAGGTTTCATCCTCTTAGCTTGTTTAATTGTGGCGCATGTATCACAGTCATGAATGATTTGTACAATGGCATCCATAGTTAAGTCCACCCCTCGGTCTCTGGCCCATTTGTATGTTGCGTCTCTCCCTTGATGACCTGAGGTCTCATGGGCCCACCGAGCTAAAAATAACTCACCCTTGTTCTGCCAGTCCAGGTCTATTTGAGCCACCTCAATTCTGGCAGCTTGGTCTACCTGATGGTTATTTCGCTGATCTTCTGTAGCTCTACTCTTGGGCACATGAGCATCTACATGACGCACCTTTATAACCATATTTTTTGTTCGGGTAGCAATATCTTTCCATAGGTCAGCAGCCCAAATAGGCTTGCCCTTTCTTTGCCAATTATTTTGCTCCCACTGCTGTAACCACCCCCATAAGGCATTTGCTACCATCCATGAATCAGTGTAAAGATAGAGCATTGGCCACCTCTCCCGTTCAGCGACATCTAAGGCCAGTTGGACAGCCTTTACCTCTGCAAATTGGCTTGATTCTCCTTTCCCTTCGGTGGCCTCTGCAACTTGTCGTGTGGGGCTCCACACAGCAGATTTCCATCTGCGATGCTTTCCCACAATACGACACGATCCATCTGTGAACAGGGCATATTTCTTTTCATTCTCTGGTAATTCATTGTATGGTGGGGCTTCTTTAGCACGAGATACATCTTCTGCTGGTGGTGTTCCAAACTTTTTACCTTCAGGCCAGTCCATGATGACTTCTAGGATTCCTGGACGGCTGAGGTTCCCCATCCGTGCTCGTTGTGTAATCAGTGCAACCCACTTACTCCAAGTGGCATCAGTAGCATGATGGGTGGAAGGAACCTTTCCCTTGAACATCCAGTTCAGCACTGGCAGTCGAGGTGCCAGAAGGAGCTGTGTTTCAGTACCGACTACTTCGGAAGCAGCCCGAACCCCTTCATATGCAGCTAAGATCTCCTTTTCAGTTGGAGTGTAGCCCTCCTCCGACCCCCTGTAGGCTCGACTCCAGAATCCCAAGGGTCGGCCTCGGGTCTCTCCTAAGGCTCTTTGCCACAAACTCCAAGTGGGGCCTTTCTCTCCAGCAGCAGTGTAGAGGATGTTCTTCACATCCTGTTCCATCCGTACTGGCCCCAGGGCCACAGCACGGGCTATCTCTTGTTTAATCTGCTCAAAAGCCTGCTGCTGCTCAGGACCCCACACAAAATCATTCTTCTTCCGTGTCACCTGATAAAGTGGGCTTACAATGAGGCTGTAGTTTGGAACATGCATTCTCCAAAAACCCACTACACCCAGAAACGATTGTGTCTCTTTCTTATTAGTGGGGGGAGACATGGCAGTGATTTTGTCGATCACATCTGTCGGGATGTGACGACGGCCATCTTGCCACTTTATGCCTAGGAACTGAATCTCCTGGGCAGGTCCTTTCACTTTGCTTCGCTTAATAGCAAAACCAGCACGGAGAAGGATCTGGATTATTTGCTCTCCTTTCTCAAAAACTTCCTTTGCTGTGTTGCCCCACACAATGATGTCATCAATGTACTGTAAGTGCTCAGGAGCACCTCCCTGTTCCAGTGCAGCTTGGATCAACCCATGGCAAATGGTTGGACTATGTTTCCACCCCTGGGGCAAACGGTTCCAGGTATACTGAATGCCCCTCCATGTGAAAGCAAACTGTGGCCTACATTCTTTGGCCAAAGGAATGGAGAAAAAGGCGTTAGCAATGTCAATGGTGGCATACCACTTAGCTGCTTTCGACTCCAGTTCGTATTGGAGTTCTAACATATCTGGCACAGCAGCACTCAATGAGGGTGTGACTTCATTCAGGCCACGGTAGTCCACCGTCAGCCTCCATTCTCCACTGGCTTTACGCACTGGCCATATGGGGCTGTTAAAAGGCGAGTGAGTTTTGCTAATCACTCCCTGATTCTCTAATTGATGAATTAACTTCTGAATGGGGAGCAAGGAATCCCTGTTAGTGCGATACTGCCGTCTGTGCACCGTTTTTGTAGCTATCGGTACCTGTTGCTCTTCCACTTGTAGCAACCCCACAACAGACGGATCTTCTGATAGGCCAGGCAAAACAGATAACTGCTTAACACCTGTGTCTACAGCAGCTATTCCAAAGGCCCATTGATACCCTTTGGGATCCTTAAAATATCCCCTTCTGAGGTAATCAATACCAAGTATACATGGAGCCCCTGGGCCAGTCACAATAGGGTGCTTTTGCCAGTCTCTACCAGTGAGGCTGATTTCGGCCTCCAACATAGTCAGTTCTTGGGAACCTCCTGTCACCCCATGAATATAAATTGATTCTGTCCCTTGGTGACTCGAGGGCATTAGAGTGCACTGTGCACCAGTATCCACCAGGGCCCTATATTTTAGTGATTCTGATGTGCCAGGCCATCTAATCCACACAGTCCAATAAACTCTATTATCCCTTTCCCCCCCCTGGCTGGGGGCAGGGCCCCTCTATTTGTTACCTCCGTTGTCTGCAGCAACTGGAGCAATCACCTTTCTGGAGAAGTTCACCTTGGTGGTTGATTTGTCTTGTAATTCTTTTACCCGTGCTTGAAGTGCTGGAGTAGGTTGCTTATGCCACTTCTTCATATCTTCTCCATGGTCGCGTAGGTAATGCCACAAGGCAAAACGTGACGTGGTCTTACTGTTGTCACTTGTTCGAGCAGGAGGACGTCTTCTTTTGATAGCTGAGACGTTGGATGACACTGACTGGGAGGAAATCAAGTTGATTAGCCCCTCAAGTAGGCTGTTTTGGGAATTCTGTTCCTCATTGGATGTATCTGTTACCACCATGTATTCATCGGCATCAGGCACGATTGATAGTTTACCTATTATATCTTCTTGTTTGTTCTCCATTCTGTCCAGCTTTTCAGCTACTTTTTCAATGGCTGAAACACAAGCTCGTAGAGGGCTTAAATGTAACTCAAAGTCTTGAAGTTTATTAAGCAACTCATTTATAAGGGGTCTTCTTTCCCCTCTGCCATACATAGCTGCAAATGTACTGGCGTACCTTTCTGGTGCAGTCTTTGTGAATGTACGCCACATGTTTGGTGTACACCTGGCTCTCTCGGGATCATGCTCTTGGTCTGGCTCATCAGGAATGAAATCGGGGCTATGTAGTGTTTCCACCACAGCACATTCTCTCAAATAACGGATGCCTTCTTCCATATCAGCCCATTTCTTCTTCTCAGGCATCAGATCGTCTTTGAAGGGGTATCTTTCTTTTACAGCTAACAACATCCTCTTCCAGAGGGTGAAGGCCTGGTTCTGGCATGTACTAATACCTCTGTCAATGGCTGAGTCCCTAGCAATGCCACCCAGTTGGCGAGCTTCTCTACTATCTAGCCACACACTGTTGGCCCCATTGTCCCAGCATCGAAGTAACCAAGTAGCAATAGGCTCATTTGGGTGGCGTGAGAAGTCTTTTCTCAGACTTCGAATTTCATTCATTTTCAGAGATCGATCAACAAAGGTAACAATATCTTGCTCACCTCTTGCTCTTCCAGGACTTCTTGCCCTTGTAGGTGTTGGTGACCGTGGTCTTACTGAGGGCCCCTCCCCTGGACTCAGAGGTGCTTCTCTTGGCCCTCGGAGCCACTCCTCTGGACCTCTTTCCTCCTCTTTCTTCTCTTCTAACTGAGTCGAGATTCGCTTTGTTTTCCGTCCTCTTACAGGGGCAACTGACATCGATTGTGGTGCCTCCTGTGGTTGATCAGGTTGGTCAGTTCCAATGCTCTCATCCTCCAGTTCAGCTTGGAGCTTGTTTCGTTCGATTATGACAGTATCTAGCTCAGATTGGAGGGTGTGTTGTTGAGATTGAAGATTGTCGAGCTTGGATTGCAGGGAGTCTCTCTCAATTCGGAGGGCATCTCTCTCAGATCGGAGGTTTTTCCTCTGGAGCAGGAGAATCTCTCGCTCATTTTGAACTTTTTCCCTGAGACTCTCCCTTTCAATTTCAGAAGCTCTCTCTCTCTCCAGGATAGTATTGAATAAGGCCTGATAAGCATTAGCCAGGCCCCAAATCATATGTGCCTCCTCAGAACTGCCCAAGCCGCAACATTCCTGCCTTAAATAGCTGTTTAGACTCTCGGGGTCTTTCAGGTGTTCTGGAGTAAAGTTCCATGAGACTGAAGATTTCCATCTGTCTAAAGTCTTTCCCAGACCTCTCCACACTCCCTGCCACTCAGTATTCTCTGGTTTTGGGGAGGACATCCTCAAAATATAATAAATACTAATACTGAGCGAAATGATGAGCAATACATTCAGGGAGATTAGTAATGCGACTAGGTGTTCATTCAAAAACTGCATTACAGGCTGAAAGGTGAGACTGGAAACCTTAAAAAATCCCAGTCCTGTAAAATTGACAGCTGTCTCCGGAATTGTAAGCCACATTGTACGAACGTGCCAGGTCCATATTTCCACCCATGTTTTCAATTGATTGTATATGCCGATTGCTCCATAGAGCAAGGTGGCAAGCTTAATTAATGCCCAGTATGTTTTGAGCATTAGGAAAGAAGAGGCAGCAGCGTGCAGCCCTTTGAGAGTCAGTTTCACTACAGAAAGCATTTTTTTTTTTTTTTTTTTTTCTTTTTTACAGAGGCAAGATAGTAAAGCTCAGAGTTTACAAATATCCTACGATACTGGCAGTCCGCCTGGAGTTCTCAAGGTCACGTTTTCAGAGAGTAGCGGTGAAACAGATAAGCTTTCCCAACGGAACTCTCCGAGAGCAGAGAGTCTAAACAGCTAGAAAGCAACTGATGCCCGCATTCTCCACCAAAAATGTCAACGGTTTATGGGCTGGTCCGGCCCAGTTCCGTGACCAGCAGGGCGGAGGGATCTGCGGATCCGCGCCTCTGGGAAAGGGGAAGCAGGGGACCCCAAAATACTTGAAAACAACAGCACTAATCTGAGGTGGAACAAATGATTTTACTAAATATAGTATTAGTAAAATACAATGAGAGAGAGAGAGAGAATCTGTTTGAATTGTATAGACCTCACCACAATGCTGGGGTGAGAAGTGCAGTCCAGTTGAGTGACTGAAGTACAGACGGCAAAGTGCAGATGGCGAAGCGCAGGCGGCGAAGCGCAGGCAGCGAAGCGCAGATAGCGAAGCGCAGACAGCGAAGCGCAGGCGAAGAAGAAGGGTCAGGTGACCTTGCATGGAGTTATATCCCCTTGCTGACCGCAAAGCCTCCTGGGGAAATGTAGTTCTTCTCCGTCGGACGAACATTCGGCAGATATCAAACCCCACCCCCAGTGCATTACATGATGTTATGGTGTGGAATACTGATGACTAAAAATCATAAAACCATGACATGTGCTCTAAATTACTTAGCTAAAATTAGAAAGTTCTCCTGGAGAAAAAAAAAAAAAAAAAGATATTCTATGGAAATTGAAGAGGATTTCAATAATGCATCTTTTAATGAGAAAATGGCACATGGATAATCTTTGTGAATTACCAGTCATGTTGGGTTGTTAATAACCACATCTCCTTTTGTCACCGCTTTTGATGATGACAGATTGATCAGTAGTTATTCCAGATTTGCAGATTAAAAATTCAGTTTCATATGTTTTTGAGGCATGAATGCAGGGAATTTTCATGTCTCCCAACCTGTGGCAGAGGGCTTCAGAGATACAGGAAAAATGCATTCACATGGCACACTCACCAACCTCCCATTTGCTGCTTCTCTACCACCACGCACCAAACCTTCAGTGAATGGCATGCTCTCAATGCACAAGTCAGGCAGGTGTCCTGTCATGCAGTTTTGCCATTTTCCCTCAATAATTAGTGGTTGATAATCTCTTCTCTTCTTTTTTTTTTTTTTAGAGTGACTCTAGGATGCTAGAAGCCTGCTTTTCGGAAGATTTTGTGTAGCATGAGGACCTTGTTTTAGGATTTTCAAGAGAAGCCTTTGTTTAGAACACTCTGTCTTTTTGTGTTAGTAAGAACATATTCCTTGTATTTCATTCTTGGAGCAAAGTAGATTATGTCCAGACAGAAGGGTACTTGGAAAAATAATTGATTTTATTTCTATGCTGTATTGATTATTCCCACATATACCACCATTAGTCATACCCAGGAATTTCCTTGCAGGGAAATGGAAGGACAAGCTGGTTTAGGACTTCTCTGCAGCTGTTCTAAATTATACTGGAATAAGTCTGAGCCCATACGGATTTTAGAGGACTTGAGATTTAGCCTTTAATATAAGATCAGTCCCAAACTCAGCCTCAATTCTCTGTTGAAATGTTTCACAACTTTGTTGAGGTTGAAATTCATTGCTTATTTGGAAAATTGTGGTAAAAAAACAAATCCTTGAAATCAGAAAGAAAAAGAAATAGAGCAGTGTAAACAAAAGAAGTCTAGAAGGAAACTTTAAAATGTACACAATAAGAAAATAAATTAAAACAAAAGATTGACTGATGGCTTCATCAGGAAGACTAGCACTGCATTCTAGCTTTTATTACTTTCAGCAGCTCATTATCAGGTAAGTTTCCATCTGATTAAATAGAATTTTACAAGTAATTTAAAAGGAAAGGCATATATTTGTTTAATAATACCTTCTTTTTTTTTTTTTTTTCCTAATTTCAACATTTTTCATTATTTTTTCCAACAATTTTTTTCTTCTTAGCATTATTTTTCTTCTTTTTCCCACTTTTTCCACTTCTCTCCATCACCCATGCTGTGTAACTTTGCTAACACTCTTCCTATATCACCTATACCATTACAAAAACTGTATATAGTTAACGAGGATAGTGGTTTGAGAGACAAACTTCATTTTTTCCCCATTCTTGTCCTTTTCTTGCCTAGCAGAGCACAGATTTTAGAACTAGACAGGACATGGATTTAACTTGTTTTTAGCGTATTCCAAGTGTTTGTTCTTATCTTAATTCTTTTACTCTTGAATATTGTGTGTTTGCATGTATCTGCATACAAAGCATGTTGGGCAAATGCTCTGCCTAAAATCTATAAAAATATGTCACACTATGGCATAGAGAACAGCTGTGGCATAATGTTATTAGGGGACACTTTTGCTTTCTTTGACGAACCACAAAGTGCAGGAATAAATACAAAGCTTAGAGGACCTTGGTAAGAAAATTCCCACCTCCATGTCTCTTGTTTCCCCTCTCAATCATTGCTTTGTCAATCTAAATTGTAAGTACAGTAAAGAGAGGAAAGCTGGGATGAGCGACAGTATGGCAACATGTTGTGAGGGAATCTGCACAAATGCATAGCATGGTGTGAGAACATATGCAGGACCAGCCAGAGTGAGGGAGTAATATGAGACTGGGGAAAGTCAAAATATTTTTTCTTTGTTTTTTCCACTAAATATCTGTGCTGGCACTGTATTCCAGGCACAGTGACCTTATAGGGCTTTTAAGTTACGCTGTCATGATAATGTCATCTGTGTTCACCTATTAGCAGAACCAAGACATTTAATAGAAAATTCCAGGGAATTTTGTCAAGTGTCTGCTTCATCATGGACACTCACATCATGTTTACCCTTCACTGAGAAGAGCTGAAAGATAATAAAGACTGATCCCATGTCTGTTGTAGATATTAAGAAATCATCCACTGAATTTGGCTAGACTTGTAACAGGCATGTTAAAGTGGGATGAAACTGTACATGCCCACCACAATATTTCCTGACTTCATAATCCAGTACTGCTTTGTCAGTAAGCACAGCAGGAGGGGAGAAGTGGCTCTCAGCCTTTCTATGTGTTCACCCATTTTCTGTGTTTTTCTCCTTTATTAATCTCCAATTCATGACTGGTTTGAATGGCTTAGCAATGTCATTTGCAAACTTTTTTGGCAAATGCTTTGGCTCCAATAGCTATTATATTTGTTGTTGAAAATATCAATCTTTCAATATTTGTGGTAGCAAATTGCGGTCCCTGGCACTAACTAATATCCTGTGGTTGCACAGCTCATTGCTATGATATTTTATTGTTTCTCATATATTTTTTTCTTGTGATTCAATGTGAAAGAAGTTGAATGCCATTCTCCTGTATGTTATCAGGAGACATTATGTCCTTTCCCTTGTATTCACGGTGTTTATGTGAATTATTTCTGATGGTAATTACTCTGTACAGATAGATGCAGCAGGGGCAAATGAATTATTAGTCAGTTGGAGTAGTCTGATCTTCCATATACCTTGGAAAACCCATAGCACGATTGCAGGATCACGGTCTCCTGTTTCTAGATAATGATCTCCTGTTGCTTTGCAAATGAAACGCCAAAACAAATGTGCACATAACATTTTGCATAGTAAACACAGAATTGAGCCTGTCTCTTTAAATATTTTGGCAAAAAAAAATCTATTTCTTAAGCAAATGAACATTTTCTGAAGCATCTGTCAAGTTGTAGATGAGAACTATAAAACTGTTTGAACTTTTAACGTGACTACTCATCTGTCAAGATTTGTCTGTTGTCCTTTTTATAGCTCATCTGTCAAATAAGTTATTTTATCCTTTGATTTCAGGAGCAGCCATGGCTTAGTAACTATTAGTCCTTACAGCTTGTTACCTTGTCTTGTTACTTCTTCATTAGTTTTTCTTTTGTCTTTACATCTTTCTGTGCAACTATTCCTCGTTGTGCAACAGTTTTCTAGTTAGTGTTTGGTATTTAATATGTTCACCATCTAATATCTGAGCCATGTTATGTCTTTTTATTTAAATAAAACTTCACATTTATATCTTAGAACAAAAGCATGTGCGATAGATTTCTTACTCTGGAAACAAAAGGAATTTTTTTTTTAATAAAAAAAAGAAAAAGAAAGAAGAAAAAAGGAGATTCAGGAAACTATTGGAACTTCCTAATCCCTTCTTGTACCAGCTGAAGAAGTGGCTGGAGCAGCCCACTTTTTTGATCACTTTGGTTTTACTGCATTTGATTCTGTGGAAAGTAGGTAGGCATCATCATTCTGAAGGTTAGCGGCCTTATCACATCTGCTGACTTCACTAAACATCACTGATTCTCAATAGACCTCATGCATAGCAGCTGGATGATATTTTTGCCACATCTCAACCTTCCTTATGCCATTTTCGACTATTTAAGAGGTGCTGCAGGTTCAGTCTCCATCTTATTCCTTTAGGCTTACATTTATTAGACTGACGCCTGATGCAGACATGGAGAGAGAAGGTTAACAAGTAAACAGGGTCCTCAGAAATAATCATACAATACACATGAATTTTAGGCAACGCAGAAGGAAGAAGCTCAAATTTAAATTAAGAGAGTTGCACATTTACATCACGTCCTTCTTTCTGTTTAAGAAAAGATGCACCAATTAATCTCAAGCAATTCCACCTGGTCCCCAATTACAGAACCATCAAAGAAAAGATTAAGAAATATTCCACTTTCCAATCATTAATCATCTTTTTTCTTTCTGCTTAATACCACAATCTTTTGAAGATTAAGGTCAAAGTAGTAAAAATTTCAGTACATTGAGCAAGTTAAGACTAAATAGGCAACCACTCTTGCAATCTGAAAGAGTTATCACCACCCATAACTTCCCAAGATTTCCTGCTTTGGTAGATAAAAGGGAATCCAGCATACCTGCTGCCTGCAGTTGTCTCAGAAATAACAGAAGAGGAGGGTAGTCTCTTGGGTACACAGTCATTTAGGGCTTAAAAGGTCAAAACACCTAAATGTCTACTGATACTTAGTGGAGATCATATGGCAAAAGTGCAGTAAACTTCACAAAGGCAGAATACTTTCTTAAAAGAGCAGCCAGGGTTGAAACAGCCAGATTTTACACTAGGTTTACTTACCAGATGGATTGAAGTCATACAGAGGATTATAACCCTGAAGAGATCAAGCCTACAGAGAGTGGGTACAATCACAAAGATGCATGAATGTTTAGAGAATGTGGGTGATGTAAAAGTAATGAATAATTTTCACTATATAATTGCAACTCAAGTATCAAACAAAAATTCTCAATTTAAACTACAACAGAAAAGAGCAAAGCCATATCTGTTCCTTGAATTAAGAGTAATTTCCTTACCATATTCCTTGGATAATTTCCTTTCCCACCATCTTTTCATCTTCTTATGGAGACTAAGACTCACCAGAAGTTTTTCACTGAGCCATCTCAATCCCAAGATTTTTATTTTTTTGAATGCAGTAGTAGAGGAGGAGAAGAAAGAAATGTAGGTTTGCCTTTTTGTGAAGGCAAGCAATGAAGAATTCAGAAAAGACTACCATTAACTGTGCTCCCAAACACTCCCAACACTCCATGTAACGCCCAGCTCATAGCAATTTCAATTGTTTCTGTTTCAACTCTCTTTCTGTTTCTGCTGTGATTTCAGTAACAGTGCACATTACTAAAGACGTATTCAAAAGGTGTTATGGATGGCTTTACACAGAATAAATGGAGGGTTAAAGTATAACATAGAAACACAGCTGTCAAAAGAAAAGTTGGAGTAAATGATTAGAGTCAACACTGAACAGTCTCCATAGTATAGGCACATGTATGATGATTGCCTGATTTCTTTGAGTTTCTATCTCTATACCAATATTCTAATTTTCCTTTGGCTACCACTATTCTAGACATTTTTCTATTTCACTAAAATCATTGGCTTAGGGCTCAAATGTTGTGTAGAAAAATTACTGAAACCCATAACTATCTTAGGTAAACATAATTTCCTGGAGAAGTTCAGCTGTTGAATTCAAACACTGCTGTTTTTCAACATCCCATCAGTCTCCAGAAGAAATAAGCATACAATTTTATGGTCCTTTATGTCCTTTAAAAGCTTATTTTATTATTTTTAAAAGGTTTTTTTTTTTTTTTTTTCCCATGGAATTTGGATGAATTATAACTTCCAAGTTCATAGGAATTGGTTCTGTAACCAGACACGCAGAAGGGCTACCAAGTTCTGTCAGCAGGATGGCCTTATATTTAGATGAGTCACTGTACTGTGCGGTCTGAGTGACACGACCTAAAAGGAAAAAAAATACGGGGTTTACTTAAAATAAAAGGAAGGAATCAGTACAGAAAATTGTAACTTAACTGTATTCACTCTCTTGAAAAACTCAACATGGATATCAAGTAACAGAAACAAAACAACTGCAAAAAAAAAAAAGAGCTGTAAAAACACCATTAACTAAGTTATCGTTGTTATTTTAAATAGACAATAAAATCACACCGATTTAAAAATATAAACTCCTTTTTTTTCTGCTGCTCTTTACAGCATTTACCTGATCTACTTCATAAGTACTGATTTTGGAATGTAGTGTTTTAAAGATAGGGTAGCATGCTACATCAATCTATAAACCTGCCAACATTCAATAAAATTTAACCATTTTTTTCTTATTTGTTAATTGGAAAATTAATTAAGATCTTCTCTTTATTTATGTTTTAATTTCCTGTAGCCTTCAGGGTAACAATATGATAACTCTAAAAGAAACTACAGTTTAACTTATTTTAATTCTGAAATAATTTCCAATTGCATATACTGAAAACTTTCTTCTCTTGTTCTTGGATGTGTGTGATGAGTCACTCAGGTGAGTCTTATCACCTCCCTTAGACTGCTGGCCAAGTCCTGCCTGACATGGATGCTGTTGGCTAATTTTGCTGCAAGAACACATTATTGGCTCAGGTTCAACTTGTCCACCATACAAGTTTCTTCAGAGCTGCTTCCAAGTTGGTTGGCCCCCAGACATGTGCTTGGGGTTTCTTCTCATGTGCAGGATTTGACATTTCCTTTGATTGTACTCAATTTATCTTCTGCTGGCCCATTTCTCCAATCTGTCCAGCTCTCTCTGAATAGCAGCACAGCCATATGGTCTGTCAACCACTTCTCCCAATTTTTCTGTTATCTGTAACTCTGGGAGTTTTCTTATCCATATCCTGCAGTACCTTTTGCTTGTTAACCTAGTCCAACACTTTCACATTTGACTGGGGATTTCCATCTCCCTTCCCTATCACTCCCACTTTAAAGTTGTTCTCACAGGTTTGATCAGCTTGTTGGCAAATGTGCTTTTTGTGCAATTACTCAGTTTGGACATTTATCTTCCTGTGAGTCCTCAATTTTTAGGAAAAGTTCCTTGGTCATAAAAGCTGAATCACCGTGGCCGACATCAGTGGGGTCAGAGATCTAGAATTTAGAAAGTTTTATTGGCCTGATGGTGGTAGGGAAAATGCTATAGACCAAGGGTAATTTACACTAGTTTTCAGTTATCCATCACTCTACAAACCTGATTAAAACAATAGAAGAAAAAAAGCCTTGCTATTGGAATATCAATGACACATGCAAAGGAAAAATAAAGTTTTTCTTTCTTTCTTTCTTTCTTTCTTTTTTTTTCCTTTTATTTCCTTCTTTCACATTATATCATTACTAAAAAAACTAAATAAAAATCAGGAAAAATATACTGAGATAAAAAGTATTTTCATGAAACACAATTAATAGAAATAGGAAGAACAAAACTGCTAGACATATTAGAGAGTACATTATCTTTAAACATCACCCCTGCAATAGCACTGAATATTCATCTCTGATGATGTCCTTTATCTCTCATTTCTATGTTTACTCTCTGCATTTTCTTAACCTCATTAAATGCTTTTCTTAACGTTTCCTCTTTCTTCTTTTAACTGGTTATTTCAGACTATTACTCCTTTTCTTAATCAATTATTTCACATAACCTTCATTATTTACAACTATCTTTCTAATAAGGAGTGCTTTTTCTCTGAATATATCCTGTTTCTGTTTTCTCTCACATTTGCTTCTGTTAAAGAATCTTTCGTAAACTCCAGAGCCCATTTTTCTCATTATTATAAAGCACTCTACTATGATTCTGGAATAAGTGTTGATTTCATTCTATTCAGCTACATTCACTTTTGCTCTTGTTTGGAGGGGATGGTGGGGAAATAAAAAAAATAGCAGCGTACAAGCAGAGCAGCTCAGAAATTGTACAAAGATCATAGGAAACTAAAAGACAGTAGACCCAGCAGTTCTCCAGGACATAGGATAGAACTTACAAATTTTCATAAAATTAAGGAAGTTAATAGTAACAGTAAAGAGATTTAAATATTAGATATTTAACACAGAGCACTTAATTTTCTTGTGCTTACTGGATGGGAAGAAAAATTACTTGCAAGAATTTTTCTACACAAAATATTTATACGGAACAGCTTTTTAACAGAATCAGTCACAGTGCTTAGAAACAGAAGTCTTGATGCCTTAAATAACTCTGTTTGTGTGCTTAAATCTGAGTGCATACTTCAATCAATTGAGCAAATTGACTTGCACAGTGTTTCTTTTCCTCACCGAGAAATGCCTAATGAACACTGAACAGTTAACAAACAAAAGCCCCTTTGCTGTGAAGGAAGTGGGCTGTCTGATCTGCATGACTCTACTGTACAGAAAACAAGCTTAAAAGCTCTTTGGAAATGTGTAAATCGTTAGGCCAAATAGTGCAGGCTGTTCTGGAACTCAAATGCTCCTTAAGTAAACACAGTGGGATACCAGAAACTGTAATCATTTTTAGCTTTTAGTAATAAAGATTGCCTATTAAAATATGGTATTTGTGATCATGATAGCATGATCTATTTGACTAGTCCTGAGATAAAATCTTCAGTCCACTAAAGCTTGAGGGAGATGGGGCTTGCTGGGTAATTAGTAGCTACTATTCTAGTTGCTGGTCCCAGGATTTTGAAGCACTGAAAATAATTGTGGTGGTTTTTTTTTATTGACTTATTGATATTGTTTTTACGGGCCTCATTTGATGCTACTATAAAAAATATCCTAGCTTTAAATTGAAAGGATGTATCCTTCCCTTTGTTTTTGCACACTTAGTAGAACTTCAGTATGATATTTTTGCAAAACATAAAGTAATAATTTCCACCCTTACTAATATCAACATTTTCTTGTTTCCCATCAATTTGGGAACAAGAGAGTCACACAACAAATAATAGAAACAGTTATTTTAAATATTATGGTGTTAAGTAAGCAGAAAGCACCATGAACATTTTTCATGACAAGGTTAAAGAAGCCTTCTTATATACAATCTAAACATTAAAATTAACTTTTAACCTTTTCATTCCCACACTTGTTTGGTCTGTAGAACAAAGAGTTGAGCACTAAAGGTGCTCCAAAAAAATCTGTCTCTTAAATCTACCATTTAAGCCATCCATGGAAATACATATGTACATATGTATATGTTACTACTATTAGAATCCTATATTCATAATGCATTTGGTTCCTTTTATTCTGCTGTTTAACTTCAATTAACTTGCCCATAGTCATTCTACTATTTTTTGTCAGCATCATTAAGGTATAATTAAATAACAATACAGTTGTTGTATAAACACAGAAGCAATATCTCTGATGGCAGCATAACTTCAAACAGCCAAGTATTATATCAACATACAGGTCTTATAATTCAGTGCTATTCTAGACTAACAAGGTAGCACATTAAAAAGTTTCTTCTTTTATCATTTAAAGTACCCAATTTTTAATATGTCTCAACTAAGTTCTACTACTTCCTACTAGAAAGTTTTCCAGAATCCTTTCTACTCATATTGACAACCACAATAGTATCTCAACCAGATTTCTGAATTAATTTCTACCTTTCTTATTACTGTTGCCTAAAATATATTGTAATGTTTTAACATGGTCAATACAAGAGAACAGTTTTAAATTTGACTGCAATCCCACCAATATAAATAGAAATACATGCCAGTTACTGTTGAACTGTTGCAGAGATGGGAAAAAGAGTATAGGGAATATCTGGGAAAAAGAAGTAGTGATCTGTGGCTTATTTCTGAAAATGAAACTATGGATTCTTACTCAACTAACTGTCACTGCCCACGCTGCTTTTTATAATGCTACTAACACTTAGAACCTAAAGTGAAATGTATTGGAAAATGTATCTTACAGACTCATAGTAAAACATCATATTCTCATTCAAGCTTTGTTCTCCACATTTTACTTTTTGTGTGTGTATGTGTTTATATACATTCTTTTAATGTGTCTCTATATAAATTTATTGATATATGAACTGCAGTTGCATGTTAAGATAGCTAAAAAGACTGGCAAAATATGATCTGTCTATAGTGCATGGAGCAATGCAAAATGCTAGAGTTATGGCAGCCATCTTGCCATTAGTTAATTATGATAGTTAAATACAATAACGTCATCTTGACGTGACTGGGCTTATTCCAATTACAGAAGTAGTTCAGTGACCTCTACATCTGTGTCTGCATCTGCAATCTGCAAGACTATAGAGCTTGCTGTTGATATAGCTTTGATTTGCTAGAAAAAATAGGGAAACTTCCGGTCATTTATCTTCAAAATTAATTTTCAAGGCCCTTCGTTTTGTCCTTATGTCTGAAGTCTGTGAAGAAAGTATGATGGCATAAGATGAAGGAAAATACTCACTACCTTCTGTAATTCCTTTAAGACACAAGATTCACTCAAAATTTCTTCTTGGTATTGTAACCCACAAAATTTTGCTCTCAGCCAGAAAAGAATTAAGATGATCTGGGAGGAAGTAATAAAGTAGGCTATCCAGATGGGCTCACCACACTTTTTGCAACCTTGAAAAAATAGTCAGCATGCAGCAACTTTCAAAGATCTTATCTCTCTCATTCATTTATTTAGCAATACCAATAAATTTGGAAATAAAAAGATGTGTTCTTTATTTACCACAGGCAATAAATGAGCTCACTTCCTAGAGCACTATAGATTACATAATGTTGCAGAGCTATCCTCACAACCAAATACACCTGTGCTATTGAAAACAAATCCTATCTGGAAATTAAACTTGACTAAACAGATTATTTTTTCCTTTCAGAAAAACTGATATATTTTCAAATTTGAAGACTGCTGGCCTTACAACACTTCACTGATAAATATGCTTTATGGTTGTGGTCTTAAGTGGGAGAAGTAGTGATTGTTGAAAGGCTTTAGTTGTTGGAATTTTTTTATGCGCCCTACTCAGATACATCTGAAACATAAAACATACAAAAAATAAAAAAAAATTGTGTTGTAATCCTTGAGAAATCTTTGATAACAGAATATCTATAAAAACCATTATCTATCTATCTATCTATCTGTCTATCTATATCATTCAAAATCCTATCATCACAGAATCACAGAATGGCCAGGGTTGGAAGGGACCTCAAGGATCATGAATCTCCAAACCTCCTGCCACATGCAGGGCCACCAACCTCCCCATTTAATACTAGAACAGGCTGCACAGGGCCCCATCCAATCTGGCCTTGAACACCTCTAGGGATGAGACATCCACAACCTCTCTGGGCAGCCTGTTCCAGCACCTCACCACTCTCTCTGTAAAGAACTTATCATCGTGATAAGCTTTAGTCCTACTCATTAATTAGATGTGAAAAATAACATCGTCCTGGTATCTCTCCAGTTATTAGATGACTAAATGAATACTTTATCAAGGACTTTTACAAAGCTCCAGTAATCCCTTTTTCAAATATTTGTGTTTATTCCTTGTTAGCCATAGAAGCCTTCAGGCTAGACAGCTTTTTCCTAGCATACAAAAATACATGAAGAATTTTTATTATTTTTTTCTTTAATTCTCAAAATTACGTAGGCAATTCTGCTCAGATCCTGACATCATTTGAAGAAAACAACATATTAGGCGTAGTGTTTTTGAAATTACACATTTTTTCTTCTGTTTTTTAAAGAAAAGGCAAAAAGCTACATTTCTTCCGTTTGCTATTTTCTCACATTACCTGACATGAAATGGGTAATGTATTGTAGTAAAGGTGTGGTCTTTCCTTGGAGGAAACTTATACCAATTTCACTTCTTCTGGCAAGAAAACGTGAAGATCTCCTCTGCCCACTCAGTACAAGAAGTGAAGTTCAGAGTCAAGGTGTATGGATGTATGCTGCCTTGTGTTTTCATTGCAAATGCTGATGTCAATTGTCTCTGTCTACTGTCCATACAGATTTCAGAGACACTATAGAGTACAGAAGCAATTTCCATGGAAGTTTAAACTGTTCTACAGCAGAAGTTTTTTGTATATATGTATTTATTTAATTCTATCGGCTTAGCTGTGGATTAAGCTGTAAAGGACTCCATTCTCTGAAGCTGTACTGGAAACTTGTGGGACTGATGTATGGCCCCATTTGATCAGACTGGCTCTGCCTCCAGAGAGCAGAAAGCATGAGAGCAAAACCCAAGGAGCTGTGGACTTCCCCTTTTAACAGAAAGGATATTTTTCAGGTAAGATAAATTTTCCTATATTGCCCTATAAATCATAAGAAACAAAACTCAGTGGTTTTATTCCTGGAAATATTTGTAAATCAGTTATTCTAACTATTCAACCAGCTCTGCTGACTACTCAGTTTCCTGATACAGCCATACCCTTAGGAAATTACAGGATGCTGACCCAGTTTACACAGATGAAGTTAATTAATTCAAATACAATTCAAAAAGGATAGTTGTACATGTCTGTCAAATAAATCTTAACCAACTACCTTTCCAGCCCCACCTTCAATAACCCCTACTCCCTATCCCACTGCACTTCAACCTGGAAAACAAGCTTTCCTGTCCATTATTTGTTTTGTGTGGCTCACTAAGCCTACATTTGGTATCCCAGCCCAAATAGAAATCCATTCAAACATTAACAATAGATCACACCAGCTCTCAGTCTGCAGCATGGGCAAGACAAAGTAGAGAGGCTGGAGTTTACAGTGACCCCAAGGCTTTAAAAAATATAAAGAAAGTCAGTATTTCTCTTTGATTAAAATGAAATGAAGCTGCATGGGACCAAATAACCAAAAGACACTGCCTTGTCTTTCCCACTCTGCTAGGGCCCCCAAGACCTCCTCCACTGAAGCATCCAGTTTCAATGGAGATTTTTGTGCAGAGACAAAGCAATTACTGTAAGATCTGCAACTGGCCCATTTTCCTTGGTGCTCTTTCTCCTTTCCTATCTCTTCCCTTATCTGGATGGCTCAAGGTTTATTCAGAAAACTGTGGTTGTAATATTGATTTCCATAGAGTGCACCTAAGTTTTCTGTTCAGAACCAGATTAAGATGCATTTTCCCTTTCATTGCAAATGAAATGCACTCAAAAAATCATAGACTATGTTAATTGGTGGAAAAAAAAAGTACTCTGTATTTGATTTTTACTGAAAATTTTAAGTAGATATCCTGGTGTAAAATTCTAGTACAGATGCTGAGAGAGCTGGGGCTGTTCAGCCTGGAGAAAAGAAGGTTCTGGGGAGATCAGGTAGCAGTCTTTCAGTATCTAAAAGGGGGCTATAAGATGGAAGGAAACCGACTATTTAGCAGGGTCTGCTGTGACAGGACAAGGCAAAAAGGTTTCAAACTGAAAGAGGGGAGATTTAAACTAGATATAAGGAAAAAGTTTTTTAATGATAAAGGTAATGAAGCACTGGAATAAAAAAACTGGTTGCCCAGAGAGGTGTTAGAAGCCCTGTCCCTTGGAGACATCCAAGGTCAGGCTGGGTGGGGCTCAGAGCACCCTGATTGGGTAACCCTGTTCATTCAAGCACAAGTGGAGTAGAGGGCCATTAAGGGTCCCTTCCAACTCAGAAGATTCTATGATTATTCACAAAGTATTTATATCTACATGGCTAACTGAGACAAAATTCAGAAAGAAGGTATAAGGCTATCATTAAATACTTTTGCAGGATGAGGACTGCCTGTTCACCATCCACCGTTGAGTTTTATATTGAAAGAAATATGACGAGTCAGCTGCCATGAAATAAAAACATACATTTCTTTTTTGTCACCAGGGAAATCACAATTTTAGGTTCAGAATTTGCAGAATTAAAAAAAGTTTTTTTTAAACCTCACAGCAGCCCATGCAGAAATGAAAATAATAATAATAATGTATTTTACCTTGGCTTTAATAAGATAGCATTATTTTAGAAAGTAAGAAGTGTTATATATTCTTCTGGACTTCTCTATTTCACAAATCTGTCTGAATCAGAAGTTGAGGCTCATCAGGCTTATTACTGTGAATTGAAAATAATTTTCTGTTTGTCTCAGCATAAGTGAACACAAAAAATATCCTACATGGATTTCAGAAGAAAGATTGATGACTAAGAAACTTGTTTGGAAAGATTTATTTATGTATGTAAATAAATTCGACTTGTTTATTGACAGGCCTACTAAACTCTAGCAATATAAAATGACACTGGAGTGTATGTTGGCATTCCTTCCTAGGGTTGTTATTTATCCTTTGAATAAATTATAAACCAATTATATAACCAACTATAAAACAGAAAGCTGTGTTCTTGGACTTCCAGTTAACATTAACTTCCATCGTGTTTTTTGGAACCTGTTTAATTCAATGTGTACCAGCAATAATTTCTTCACTGAAGCCCCCTGTTCTGCAGCCTCCAGTCAGTATACAGGGACTTTAACATTACAGGACTGTAATTAAAAAAAAAAAAAAAAAAAAAAAAAGACTTATTTCCAGCTAGGGGTTGTAGGTGAGCTGAGTGGTTGGAGCATTCAAAGACGCAAGCAGAAAATATGGAGCTTCTGCAGACCTAAGTTTCTGATTGGGTGATGTCCCTGCTGCTACTGACAGGGCTGCTCTGTGAATGATAAACTAGTCAATTATTTGCTTGTTCATTTACTTGCTGCAGCTGTAATTTGTGTACTGGGAAAGATCCTCACAGCTAGGGATATTGTTAAGAGGCAATGATTTCATATTTAGCTGGGAAAACTCAGCTGTCAACATGCTGCATGAGAAAGCTCTGCTATATGATGATTTACTGGTAGGTTGTTAGGGTAGTATGACTAGACTGCAGTTGGACTTGATGACCTAGATGGCCTTTTCCAACCTGAGTTATTCTATAATTCCATGATTCTATGACTGAAAAGGCTACTTATGTGGAACAAATTGGCCAAAAGTGTGTTTAGTTGTTGTATTTCAATGTGTCTGTGTATCTCTTATTAGAAAATAGACAGAGTTCAAGATGACATAAATATGTCTGTATCCCTTTTGTGATTTCAGGGCTATTTCTCTTAGTCTATGTTACTCTTGTTAAGGGTAAGCCAGCTAGTTACCCATGCTAATGACCATTCTCAGAATCTCAAGAAGAAGACCACATTCTACTACATCAGCTGAGATTTCATGATTGTGAGTCAGGGTATGATATTCTAGAGTTTCCATATAAGAAAACAAAAATTGGCTGAGGATAAAATTAATGTCTGAAGGAAGCGTGCTGAAAGAGAGGACAGCACTGTCTGAGATGTTTCACTCTGGATGAGTGTGAAATGGCAGCAGGGATGAATTTTCACTATGTGTCATTAATAAGAAAAAAATATAATAATAAAATACCAAGGAACAGAAATAAATTTTTTTTCTATTTTGTCCTACATAAGACAGAAGGACAAAAAGGAGACAGATTGACTGCATTATGAACATATAAAATAAAGTCAGGATAGTTGGACTGAGAAAATAAACCAGATCTTTCATGTTAAGATTCTGCTGCCATTTGGATTCCCAAATTAAGATGGGACTTGGAACTATATGGAAACTTTGCAAGAAGGACACAGCCTGTCAGCAAAAGCTGAGGACAGGCTGGCAGATAAACCAGAGACTTGTCTTCAATAAAAAGAAATGGGCTCTGGAGATTGTGTCTCCTGTGGCCCCTAAAGAAACTTTGACCTATCAGTTAAGCTGGAAATGTCTATTTTACAAGGATAGCTACTGTACTGTTGGCACTTTCAAACTTTACGATTTTGGTCCATCTAAAATGTGCTTGTTGGGAGCTGTTATGGTTAGATCCTGCATGATCTGAGCAGCTACTAAAATGACTTTACCAGTTTTCCTCAACTTACGATACAGCAACTACAAAACTTCTTAAGAAGTTTGACAATTCAAACCCCCAAGCAACTTTATTGTGTTACTCTGACATTCCTGCCTGGTTCAGTTTTTTGTTTTTTTTTGACATTTAGGATAAAGATAATAGCTTTCAGAAGGTAATAGCTTTAAATTTGACTGTTTTTTAAGCGTTAGGGTAGTAGACAAATGGAAACATTTTTAACAAGATAACATTTGCTTTTTTAAAATTATTTTTAATAAAAATGCTATATGTCCAAAGCTTCTATATCCATTTCTCTCGTTGACAGACGAAACAGCTGAATTGGTGATTTACAGAGAAAACTGCTCCAGTTTGGTAAGTCAATTAAATATAAAAAGAAGTTGAGCCAAAAGCAATGCATTTGCTTATGTAGGAAGTAGTTTTAGGACTTTGTAGTTTCTCCTAATGCTGAGTGCATTTCACATGTTGAAATATGAGACAAAGAGACTGACATATATATGTGTACAGGTATAAGTATTTCTATACTTACTAACCATTTTTCATTACAAGGGGCTGAAAATTTCAGCTATTGATTGTACCTCCTCTTTTTCCAGGTAGCATATAAAACTTGGCCTCTAGGGTTATGCAAAGTCAGCAATAGTAGGCAGGAGATCACCCCTGACTCATAGTGGCTTAGTGCCCTGCTCTTTGTCTGGGTCCATCTGCTGACTTTAAATTGTGAACTTGTTAGTATGGGGACATGATTTTTATTCGGTGGTTGCATGTTTCTATTCCTCAATATTGACTGGGAGTGCTAAACACAAAGGTAATATTAACAGCAATAATAAAAAGTGAAATGCTCTCCTTTTTTCCTGGGAGGAGAACATATGCTTTGACAAATGAAGTCAGCTAATCAAGTTTTCACAGATAAGCTGTTATTCTTTTGATGCACCTGGATAGTAACCCACAGTTCCCACTCACATAGGGAAACCACATATCTGATTTCCAAGTGAGGTGCCAGAATGCTTTGTTCTGCTCTGAAAACACTTACTGATCTCCAGTGCATGCTCTGTAATACACCTGTGCTGCCCATGAATGCGGTGGTACCCCACAGGAGCAGGAACACCAGGATGGAGTCTCTGGGGACCAGTCAGAGAGTGGAAGAATGGAGAAGGAGGGAGGGAAGCTCTAGGTCAGGCTGGGTTGTGGAGATTTTAATGGGCATTAATACCCTAAAGATAACAGGGGCAGACTCTTCACAACTGTAAATTGGTTTCACCCAAATAAAGTCAATGAAATGATGCCATCTGATGTCTATGGGGATTTTTCTTTTCAGCTGCCATAGATAAAGGGTAATGCTGAGCAACAAGAGTACTGTGCTGCCTATAGCTAGGGAAGATGTTTCTTCCCCTTTGAGATCTATGTACTGTCAAAGATGTTGCACTGCATTTCATTTACACTTTGAATTCCTCTATACTTCATATTGTATGTTTTATACCAAAGTGGCATCAATATGCCTTTATAATTAAAAATAATTTCCTCATACATGCTGTATATACATGATAATTATGTCACCTCTATTCCATGTTTTACTTCATTTTTTTACCACTGATCAGTCACTAGAGAAAGCAAGCAAGCTTCATTACTCATGAGCAATTTTTTAAAAAACTTCTCATCCTGTTTTTCTTTTCCTCAACAATATTTTCAAATGTTTGAAGCCTGCCTGGCAGGATTGTGTCTATTTCCTGTCAAGGCTTATAACACTACTGTTTTGGAGGAGACTTTGCCAATCACATATAGTGTGTTAGGAAGAAACCAAGGGCCATCTTTCCTTCCTCTCAGTTGTGATAATATTTTGTAAGAGTTATGCAAGGAGGAACATTGATTTCTCTCCAATCCATGCAGTAGATGGAGAAATAGCAAATGCATTTCCTTGCTTAATGTGATATCATGCCAATTCTTTTGGAGAAAAAATTATACCTTTCAGTCTCATACACTTACACCTCACTGTAATGGTTTGATTTTTTTGATTGTGGATATTCAATTCATTCAGAGGTTCACATAGAAAATATTTTGATCAAAGTCAGTAAATACTTCCATGCTAGGGCGAAAGAAGCTTCCACATACTGCTAGCAAGGAGAAAAGGCTGAGAGCAGCTTACTTCATTCTCTAGTGCAGCTGATGTGTCAATCTAGGTATAGCTCTCAAGCTGGAAAGCCAGCCTGTACCTCTGCCAAATACACACAAATGAATGGAAGTAAAATGTACTTTAGATAGGAAAAATACCACAGATTTTCACACCACAATGACACAAAATGCAGACTTACTCCCAGGAGAAAAGAAATACAGCACTGATCTTTCAAAAGTTTTATTTTCTGCTTTAAAGTCAGTTTCCTCACACCATTTTTAGTGTTCTCAAATGTATTGGCATGCACTACCTCAATCTAAGGGAAAAGAGAAAGATTAAGTAACAAAAAATAGCAGCCCACCTATAAATGTATCCCTGCTAGACTACTAGATTGTGAAATAAATCCCACAGCAAGAGCCGTCTCATTAAATCCAACTGGCCACAGGAGAGGCAAATGAATCCCTTTTCTTCCATATAAGCTCACTGTTGCTTAAAATACTACTGGTTAACTGAAATCTGTGCATTCCCTGCTGCAGCTCAAGGTTTTACTGGCTCCCTGGGAAGTCTGTAGATTGTCTCCAGCTCCTGAAGCTGTGATTTACCTACTGCAGGGTGGGAGCATGGGAGCCTTAAAGCTGTCTGAGCCCAGGAGAGAGATTTCAGGTGGTGTATGCTGTGTGAGACAGAGACTAGACAGGGAATAGCATTGGTTGTTGGCCTTGCACAGGGCTACCTCAGTCCATCAGAGTTGACGACTTGTTCATTGCAATAACTCTGGAGCAGGAGATGTCAAAGCCTCCCATTGAGGTGGGTTCTGCAGTGCTGGTATTCAGAGAAGTGAGGTGTCTGTGAGGCGTAGAAACAAAAATGGCTAAATGACTGTGGTGGTACATTTCTTAGAGTTCTCTACTAGGTTATCTGCTGAAAAAAAAGTCTTGTTCAAATTAGTTCCTGAATAGTTGTATTATTTTGATATTTTGACATTTGAACATTTTGAACATTTTTGACATTTTGAACATTTACCAGAAAGTAAAATTAAGTTGTATTGGTGAATTATTGTTCAGCTGGGGGAATTCCCACTCATTTCTAGTCCTATTCAAAGAACCTTGGAAAATAGTGTAGATTTTAGTATGTTCCCTTTTTTCTCCCCTCAGTATTTATGGGAGTCTGTATTATACTTTTCTCAGGGGAGAATGAAATAATGATGGAGAGCTGGTTGTTCCTACCATACCCATCTCTAAGTGTGGTAAGGTACATACACTATAGTAAATGCTGTTTGGATGCTTGTAAGATGAATGTGTCTGCAGGTGATGTCAATTTGATTGTTTGAGTTTTGTGTGGATTCAGAAGACTCACAAAGAATTTTCAGTTCTTTGGGAAAAATTGAGAAAAGTATTAAGAAGACTCTTGTCCACAAAACAGAGCTTAGAAGTTACCATGTACTCATGCTTTCTGTATGTATCAAACAGGCAGAGAAGGCAGGTGAGGAAGACTTCATTCTAGTGTACACCTACAGATGTAAAGTAGTTTTGAAAAGAAGATTCTATTTTTATTGTTATATTGGTTGGATTTGGGATTCTAGGGAAAATTCCTGGCGCTTGTTTCACTTTAACAAAAACAAACAAACAAACAAAAAAACCCCAAAAACGTGAAAGAACATATATATACTATACATATATACTATGGAGTTATGATAAAGGGTTAGCGTTATGTTAAGACTTTTCACTTCTATTTAGCATTTATTAAAGACAAAATGCAATTTGTATCTTGGTTGAGAATTTTAATAAGAATAAATCTCTTTTACACTAGATACGGTGTTAAGTACAGAAGCAAAATAAGTTGGAGAATTTTACAGCCACTGGATGTCATTGTTGTTCTTTTAAAGTACAAAAAAAAAAAGTATATATCAGTTGAAGGACTGGAACTTGGGAATAAATATTTTCTGGTGGTTTCCACATTATTATTATGATGCATTAGAAGTGTATTTACATTAAAGTGTAGCCTCTCTTACTACTGCTGCAATCTATAAAGCCAAACGATCTTCACAGACATTCCATGTCAGCACCCTAACTACTGCATTCTTTGATTGTTCATCTGTCACTGCAAGTCTTGATGTAGATACAGAAAGTGATAACCTGTGTTATATAGAGAATGTGTATAAACAACTCATTTTTTTAGGTGTGGTCTTCATCAGTTTTTACATGACATTAAATCTCATTTGTGAATGTTTATCAATTGAAAGCTATCAACAGAATGCAGATTTCAGATACTCTTTCCACACAGCTGTCTCAAAGAGCAATACTGTACAAGTCAGTAGCAGCTACCAGGAAACAATCACGCTCCCTTGCTCATTTCTGAGGGCTGTCTGTGAGTGTCAGCGCGACACAGAGGAGGACATGCAGCCATAGCAGTCAGTCCTGTGTCACTTCTGTGGGGTAGGGGAAGGAGCAATGGTGCTGCTATTGCATGGAGAGCAGCATGACAAGACCAAATCCACTGAGCATAATGCTCCCATCATCTTCTGCTGTGGCTGCCCAGGTAAGCCACTGAATTGGATGAACATTCCTTCGGGGGTTCTGCAGCTGCCTGTGGCCTACATGAGATTTCTTCTCATTGCTTCCCCACAGTCTCTCCGCCTCCTCGTCATACATCTGCCCAGCACCTGGCCCGGAACTTGGAAGAGTTCTTAATTTCATTCTATATGCACACTTATTGCCCTTATAAGAAAGTAAGGCTGTACTACAATCTGTGTGTAGTGGGTGGGTTGTGCACAGCTGTGCAGCAGACCACTTGTTCTCTTTCTACTCTGTGAGAATTATGTTGTTTAAAGCATCCAGTCATCTTTTGCCATCAAGACATTTTGGAATTTAATTATATCAATAAGCAACAGAGGAGAGCAAACAGGTTTCTCCAGAAGACACCTCGTTTGCCTGCAGTGTTAGGATAGTGTTGAACTATCACCCAAGGCTGTAGGGATACCATGAGCAGTCCATGTCAAGAGAAATCCGAAGAAATGGAACAGCGATGTCACCAGAAAACCAGAAACAATCATTTAGCTTATCAGCTGGAGGCAGACTTGCTGTTAATGTGTGGATGCATTTCTCACCTCTGCAATATAAGTGGAGAGTGGGGGCTCTGATGTGGAGACGACAGATGAAATGCAGCTAAAGCAGTTCCAGATTAACTCTTGGATCAGAATATGGCTATATCATGAGAAGAAATGTCACACGGGAAACTTAACCTGTACCAGTTTTGTGTGGATATAGCTGCTCTGGTGCCTTCCTTGTTCTGCCTATTTTCCTTTCAATCCAATTAAGTTAGCAAAGGAGCTGCGCGTGTGCTTCTGCACTGAGAACCTTCAGGTTACAGTTAAAGGTCTGTATACATCAACTACAGTGTCTTGAGATATCAATAGTAGCACAGATGTGGCAGCAGGGGCAGGCTCAGGCCAGCTGTTGTATCTCATCACTGCTTTACCCCTTCTGAAGGTGCAATAAACTCTGAACTGCCTCAGTATGGATAGTTCTCTATCATCCTTAGCACAACTGCTCCCTGAAGGCACAGGGTGTCACTGAGACTCAGTTACCAAAGTTGGTCTAGTGTTGCAATGTGGACCTATACTGAGGCAGAAACCGTTCATTTACATTCTATTGCAGGTCTCAGATGTCAGCAGGCTCATAGCGGTGATACCCAAATCTCGTTTTTTTTTTTTGGTCTTGTCTTCATCTCTCATTGGGAATTAGGTGCCTAAATGCCTTTGAGGATTTGGCACCAAGATTCTATCTCTAGTTCATATGCAGTGATTGGAACACTGACAGGAAATTTTGCATCCCTTGGGTTTGGACATCGCAAGTAAAAAATAATTCTGTGAGAACTAAAGGGCAGAGATTTCTCAGTAGAGGAAAAGATTCAGTTCAAAACAGTAATTTGTTAACAAAAATTTTTAGGAGAGATGGACAAACAAGATGTCTGCATCAAAATAATTGATAGTTTTGCAGCCAATTCTACCGTCCATCTATTGATCATGGTTAACACTTCAGCTGAAGACTGAGAGCTCAGGCTGGAGTCAGACCAGGGACATCTGCCACGGTGTTCCTTGTCCCAGGAAAGTGCCTTACCTTACACAGCTGTTGAGGCTGTGACCACACTGCTTTACCCCACCCATCTCTCTCTCTCGTTTTAGCAGACCTTGGCTTATTACCTTACCCCCTGTCTCATCTTTGGCGGGCCTTGGGCTCATTCTGATGCATAATGGGAAAAATGAGATCTCGAAAATTTTCGCGGGACAGGAAAACCACTTCCTACTCAGTTCTATTTCTGTTTCTAAAATTCTGTTTGGTGGTAGTTTCAGTGAACTCTTTCTTCCTTTGTGTGCCATATGATTCACAGTTGTTTTCTAAATCACCAAAAGCCATTGACAGGCGATGTGGTTTTGATTTAGGACAAAGATGTTCTTTTAAAAAATCATTAACTCAAAATATAGATGAAAAAAAAAGAAATCTGTGTTTACCTTGTCGTTTGCCTTCCAAAAATTTTATGAGAGCAAAAAGCATTTATATCCATGCTATTTATAGATGGAGAAGCAAATTAAACAGAATTGTGTTTATCTTAGAGAGCCAGCACTGAACTGAGATACATAATGTATGTATATATTCATGAGTAAATAATATGTAAACAGTTAAGTGACTTTCACAAATAAAGACAGTTACAGGTATCTGGGGAGAACATATGCATATTGTAAGTAGATTGAACTTATAAATAAAAACTATTTACAGGTATAAATATTCTGTAAAAAGAACAGACAAGTGCATATTTGTATTCTATATTAATTTTGAACCTTCCAAAACCTTGCCCATACTTTGAATATTTATAAAAGTAATTATTTTCCCCCAGATGTTAGATTACATTTTTGCAAGGAGTTGGGATACTACACTGCTAAAATATCAACTTTACAGGGCAAAATAAGGAGCAAAATGAAATGCTACATGCAGTTCTTGAAAGAGTAGTATTTTTCCCTAGGCTAAATTACATCATCCAACATCATGAAGCAAACAAAAAATACAGTGCAGAGAGTCAGGCCTTTAAACAGAACTTTTTTCTTTTGGTGTAAGAAGGCAATTTTGCATTTGGCTCAAATGATGACTAGAACTTAGAAACCTCAGGATGCTGTGTGTTTGATGATTTGAAAGCTAGTTCATAAATAGCACAAAGAGAATACTTGGATATTGAAACCCTGCCGCTGCTTAAGGAAGAGCTGACCATCATCACTTCCTCTTCAGATTATAACCTGGGGATAAAGAGAAAATATTCTTGCCTCTATAATGTTCTCCACAAACACAAAAGTATAAAAATTCAGCAGCAAATGGCCCTAAGACAGCCAATTATACTCCAGTCATCTGTTGGCACAGGAATTAGTGACATTTTCCAGGAGCATTTGATTACTAGATTTACTTGATTACTAGAATAGTGATCATTGTAGCTTTGACTCTGGGCCTGGAAAACTTCGATGCTCTTTTTCCAAGAATTTAATAGGAAAATAGATTAAGAAAAGATAACAGAGGATAATTTACTCCATCCTCATGCCTCAAAAGGAAAGTCAACTATGCATCCTGAAAGACGTTGTTCAAATTGTTCTTCAAAACACAAGTGAAGCAAGTGTTGCAACTCCCTCCAGGCTTTATTGTTCACGGATGCAGGGAACTGTTAATATCTTTCCTCTTTGCTCCTAGATTTTATGTTTGGTGTATCTGGCTTATATATCTGCAACTTTCTGGAACTTCTCTCTGTCTTCTCAATTCTCTGAACTGAACTACTCCTGTTCCACTACCAATAATTCCTCACAGACATGCTTTTAGATCTTTGATAATTCCTATTCCTCTTGATGCTTTCTTCAACTTGTTCACGTATCTCTTAAGATGTAGATCATTAGGGTGAATGAGTTATTCTAGTCCATGTAGCCAAAGAAATTGTACAGCTCACATGTGATACTCTCTGCAGATGTTAATATGATTTTCTTTTTTTAAAAAACATCACAGCATTGGTGACTTGTGTTTGACTGATTGTCTGGTCTTACCCAAACTGCTTTTCAGCAGAACAGCTGCATAGCCCATCGTTCCTCAGTCTTGTTCATGCAGTTGATTATACCCGCTTATGAATAAATTTGTGTTGCTAAATTTTTTCCACACTATTTCCCAGTTTGTTCATTTTTATATTCTTGTATTTCACTGATTTCAAGGTTTGTATATACACCTTCAAGAATGAAAACCGGAAAATATCCACTAAATTCTTCTGCAGAGTTACTAAAAGGCAACTTTTCCTTGTGTACGGTGTTTCAAACAGACAGACCTTTTGATTCTGCAAAGTCCTCATGAGAGATCTTATTATAACTTATTAAACTCAGCAGTTCTGCTCATCCTTTGACTCTTCCTTTAGATGACTCAGGTGGCCAGATTGTATATATGCAAGTGAAACAACCTGGAGAGAGTTAGCTTAAAATTTGTGAGTGATATAACCATACACACACATAGACAAGTCATTTTCCTCATAAATGCAGACGTATAAAATACTGTCATATAATTCTACGTTCATCTCCACATGCCAGTTATTTTGAAGTGAGAAATGGATAGAAATATAGACAATTTCCCTCCATACATGTGGAAAAGCATCCAGACTATCCAGGAAGACATTATTTCCTGGTAAAATACTCGATGTGGTTTGGTAATGTATTGAAAAAAAAACTTCAAAAAGCCAGATGGTTCTCCCTGTTATTTTAATGTTATTGTTTAATGAGTAAACCAAGAAATGCATTTAAGTAAGTGAATAAAATCCAGTTGTTTCATCGTTGTGTTATCTTAAGCAACAACAAATAAATAAAAGCATTCCAATAATGAAATATTTTCTCTGTAAGAACCTGGTGGAGTAGTTGTGCCAAATTCTGCAGTGATGTAAACTGAATGGATGCAAAGCAGATGTAACTTCATCTGCTGATTGCAACTGAAAGCTTTTAAAATTTGCTTGGAACATATTTATGCCTTGAGATGCATGGAGAGATGAAGTTCAACTGAAGTTTAAGGAGTATCATCATTTCCCTCCACCAAAACCTTCCCTGTGTCACTGATTTCCTCAGACAAATGTAGTTTTTCGGTATCAAGTTTCTTTAAGCTCTCTTTAGACATACAGTCCTCTCTATGCAGTTTATGCAGGTATGTAATATCTTTACTTATCAGTAAATCACTCAGAATACTTCATAGTACTCATAATTTGGCAGAGGAATCTTTGTCTGCCTAGTCACCTATTAGTAACGACTCATGTACTATAAATAGTAGATCCATTCTTGTTGGCCAATGAAGAACAATTGAAATTTTTTAGTCAAGTTAAAAACATGTTCAAGCTAATTATAGTGCCTACTAATGAAATGTTTCTCTCAAGTGATGAACTTCATTTCCCTTGATAACATTAAATATTAATTCAGCCAACCTACTGAGAGGTTTGGATACTAAAGTGGGAGTTTTTCAGAATTTGAACACTGTTTGAAGGCTGGTATGCTCCAACTCTACTAACCCTCTTCAAGTCCAGAAATTTCTCGTGATAAAATTTTCATCAATGAAATTTCTGCATTTTTTAGAAATTTATTACTGCACGTCTTCCAAAGTACTGCCTCTGTGGGTCAGAGTAACTCCCTGCCTACACGTAAGTGAGACAGCTGACTGCAGGTATTCCTTCACTTCATTCACAGAGAAATCTGGCTTAGTCAGTGTTGTTAAATCCTACTGGTCCAAAGCATTGAACTCAGTGGAAAACATGGCAACCGTCTTTGCTTTCACTCATGTCTGGAATAGCTGGCACTGAAGTTATGCACTTATAAAATAGCATTCCCTCCAGAATAATAATTCTTGACTTTGTTCTCTAGTCAAGTTCAAATCTCTGTCTTCCATTAACGCAGTGGACCTTAATCAGATGACAGGAAGGGCTACTGTTCACCCCTGTTTCTGAAACTGTCTGCTATAGTTTTACATTCCATAAAGCCAGAAGTAAAGAGGTGCACTTACTCAGGGAAAAATCCCAGTAGCAAAACATAATATAAGTTAATATTAAGAGGTATTGCTTTACATCACTTCAGACTGAGGAGGAACTAAAATTCCTGGTTTTTATTTCTTAAGTGACTTTTGTATCCACCCAGCAACAGCATGGAAAGGGCAGTGCTAGCACTTTCTGAAGCTCTTTCTTTATCCAAAAAGACCAAATCAGCATTCAACTATCTAAATGGCAGGTGCAGATGCTATGTAGAAGAGATTCCAAATTGTGAATGTATGTCTCTCTTTGCAGACTCAGCATTTTATAAGGTCAGCGTTCCTCTTGTCAGTAATGTATATTGTATACCCATCAGTAGACTTCACTTCAAAACACACCCAAAACTTTCTCTTACCTTAAGCACTTAATATCTGCCTGTGGACGTCTACAGTTGAACAGACTATTAAATGTTGCATTTGGTGAAAATCAGCATAAAGTATCAAATTCCTGAGGAAAACAAACAAAGAAACAAAGAAAGCCCCTAATTCCTGCTAGTGAATGTACCCCCATTAATCTCCTCAAATGTGGATCTGTAGCAGTGACTGACATTGGATTCTGATGCAAGGCTACATACTGGGAGATCTTCTTGCAGGACATAGCTCCCATCGCAGCTAGGCACAAACAAAAAATCTCTAAATCTACATGTCCTAGATCACAGATAATCCATAATCACAGTCAATTTCTTTAAGTCCCTAGTCATGTAAATGACATTGATCTTGTAAACATACCAAGTTGCCCTGAAACTTACCAATCTGCCTGTATCTCACATGCAGATCTGACACTTGGTTGCATGGCCCTTAGTGCACAGTATTGTCAACCTTGATCTTTGGATAATAACAATTAAAATTATTTTAAAGTCTGTCTATGATACAGCCCCTTGCTAAATTTTCTTAGTTACGTTTACAGAAACTTTTAACAGCATTGCTATATTTTTCAGTAAATTTTCTATAGAATGTATATGTTTAATATGATATTATTTAATATAGCTTATGAGTACAAGTGAGGACAAAAACTCTCTGAAATGCGCGTGTGAAACTTCCCCTTCTGCTAAGAGAAATGCTTCAAGAAAATCCTCAAGGTGGCAGCACGGTCTCAGTATTTAAGCTCACACGCCACTGAAGGTAAACCAACCAAAAAACAAAGCACCTGAAAACAAAGCATTGCTAAGTTGAGCCTTCTTTTAAACAAATTCGTACCCAATCTTAGAACAAATGCCCTACTAATAAATCCCACGGCTTTCCTTTGGGCCTGAAAATTTCCAGCTTTAAAAGTGACAACCACTTCAGGCATCCTTAAGCGAATGCTAAAAAATAGTAACTAAAACAAGGCCTGTGCTTTTTCTTTTACCCAGGCATGAGGAAAATGGGTTTTACAGACTTCGTACACTAAGCAGGCATATGTACCCAATCTAATCTTTCAGACCCTCCTAAATATGGATCTTGTTACACCATCCTGCACTTGCGCAGGTATGATTATAGCTCTTGCTACTTCTCATACCTCAGACAAATGTACTGGTTAGCAGGGCATGACAGAAACATGCATTGTATCAGACACAGAACCTCCCCACACTCCATGTTACTTTATATACCCATCTTATACACTAGCTCTTCACTAATCTAAGTTGTCCGTTACACATAATATTGTCTAAATAAAATGCCAGCTAATTCACTTTTAGCCATAATGAGTACATGGACTGAAAGTGTGCAATATCCTGCACTCTGTTGTATAGAACTAATCCTACAAATTGCTTTGAGTGTTGCAAGAGAGCATTTTCTCATGAATGCTTTTTATTATTGCTAATATGACATCATTTATAAACAAGGAAAACTGCCTACAGCATGTGCAGACATCAACAATGATGAAAATGGCTGGAAGCTTCCATTATTTTACTTTAACAGTGTGTCCTTTGATACTCAGATCATCATTTAGGTTCCAACTAAACAGTTTTCATCTTAATCTGACAATTTCCAAATTTAGAAATGATGCATATTCTAAAAGTAATGTTAAGATTTACATGCTCTTGGATGCTCCACTTTTACTAACAGTAATAAAGTTGCACATTTGGTTACCTTAATGCTAATATCATTAATATCATTATTAAAGAAATCGTTTTATTTAAAACACTTTACAAAAATAAAACTTAAAAGATAGATATTCTTTTTTCAGTACTACAGGCAATCTACTCTACCCTGTTTGGCCCAGTTGTTTACAGGAAAATGTCACCCATTTCTTCCTTCCATCTGCTTTTAAGAAAATGAAAACTGAAATCCATGCATTAACTGTTAAATTCATGATTTCTAATGGTGATTCAGTTTCAGAAAGGCTTGAAAATAGCAGATAGCTTATGCCACTAGATGTTTAGTTGGAAAATCTTAAATAAGGCACAAAGTCACAATTTTACATTTGTCACTCTTGACTTTAGTGATGTCTATTATGAGCAAGTTCCTACAAATGTAAATTCAGGGCCAACCTCTTTCCTTACAATAGAAGATGTATTTTAAAAGAGCTCATCTCCAGAAACTTTCTTAAAGATGGGCAACAGCTGGTAAGAGACAGCTTGATTAAAGATGGGAAGCATAAAATTGGGCAAGGGATCTCATGTTTGAAAGCATTACTAACATCATAGATAAGGAGAAATCAGTAGATGTTAATGCACAGTTTGGTTTCTGATACACATTTGGCAGCCTCTTGCACGGCCAAAATATAGACCACTTAAAAAAAGAAAAAAAAAAGGAAAAAATAGGTGAAAAAAAAAACCAAACTTGTTTTGCCGTCATATAAAAGTGAAAAAAAAAAAGAGTACAAGTAATCTGTGGCAATCCTCCACTACAAGCACCAGTCAGTAAATATCACTCCTCATCCTTCTGGTCTACAAATTTCTCCACTGTATTTTTCCATTTATAGAATAAATTAATTGTACAGTGAGGTCCTGAGCTCTCTGAAATCCAAGATCTTACTATATTTCATAAGTTGCAGGGTCCTCAAATATTGGAGAAGTAATGACCACAGAAACAAACACCTAGTATATCAGGTTATCTTTCTTCGGAAGAGAAATAGGCACATAATATCATCTTAATGCTGCCAAGTTTCTATTTCAATTTATTTCTGCTGATGAATGGGAACAGCATTGAGGTAGCAAGGAGATTGTCTAATAAGGTACAACATCTCTGGCAGGTCATTCAGGTGAGGTTTTCTTTTATAGAGGTCTGAGAGACTTTAGTAACCTAGATTTGAAAACTGGGCCAACTACCTGAGTTGTTTTTCAAAGAGAAGCTGCAATCTGCAGATGTCTTTGAAAACAAACCCATAATCTGCTTTGCATAATGCAGCAGATATTATATGTTTCCACTTATTGCTCTTAAAATAATACTCTACTGGAGAAGTTTCAGGTTTCCACAGTTTTATTTTTATTATTCCATTTTTGGTTATGTTGTTCAAACTGGGCAAACTGTTGGTACTGATTTATGTACATCTACAATTGTTTATGCTAGAAATAATTATTCTTCCATTAATTCACTATGGGTGTGATTTTCAAAAATGTTGTTATTTCTCACTAAGTCCTCACTCACTAAGAGGTGCTGCGAAAATCACACAATCTCTTTTATATGTCCCACTATGTGGGACATAACCTTTGTTTACAAGAAAAGAGTGTGTAATTTTGCACTAATAAAGGGTATAAGTAACACTAATGTAATTAAAGATCTTCTGAGCTTTAGATATCTCACTTTGAAGACTTGTAGAGTACAGCCTATTAGTTTTAGCTTCATATAGTTTTATTACAGCTTTCAGAATACTAGAGAGGCTTGTACATGGGGCATACAAGCTGAGGAAGACTACTAAAAGCATAAGTCTACTGGATTGCTTAGGATTCAACCCAAAAGCAAACAGATGGAGTTAACATAAACCAGAGCATTACATCTACTTTAATCTAGTGCTCCTTTCTTACTCTACATGATGTGATAATGTCTGCAACCAGACCAAAGCTTTGATTTGTCACAGGAGCCAGAGTACCACATCTCACACTGTACAAGTAAAAAAAATATTAACAAATGCATTGTGCAGAACATCAGATTTTGATGAGGCAAGGATCAAGGTGGAAACAGATGCAGCAGAGGTGTCTTTGTGCCACCCTGGTTCTGAGCACTCAGAAGGCCAAAGCTGAGGTGCCTCAGCTTCTGTTCAGAGCATTTCTAACTTGTTTTTACCCAATATTGACTATTTCAGCTGCCAATGATAACTACAACATAAACATCACAAAAACCTCTTTGCATGGAAATTCCTTTTGTACCATACAGTTAGTACCCTTCTCTTGCAATAGTCATGAATGAACAAAATGCATTGGAGAAAGCACTTGCATGTCTGGAAAATCTGTTTAATTCAAACTATGAACACGACAGTCAAGAAGAAGAGTCAGTCTAAAAGAGGAACTTGAATATAACTTTCTCACATTTCAGTCAAGCAACTTGCCTCCAAACTAGATTTTATTTCATTAAAGAATTACACTAGAATACCTTATTTTCATTTTGATGTGCAATAAAATCAAGTTCATGAAATCCCCCCCCCCCCCTTTTTTTTTATAAGGGAAAATGACAATGCTTTTTAGCCTCAGTCTATCTGGCTGAAAATTCCCTAATCCTTCTATAATGTGCACTAGAACTGTAGTGCAAACCTTGTTCTTCCCACAGGTGAGTGCAGCTGCATGTCCCATTGCACACACTGTTCTTCTGCTGAGGTACTTTGTAAATTTCTCCTGGGCATGGCTTCCATGCTTCTTCTCAAACATACTACTGTACCTCATGGGGCAAAATAATCCAGGCATGATGCAAAAAGTGGGCTTTCAAAATCATGTAGATAATATTTCATGAACCAAAATGCAATATTTTAAAAGAGAAATGATCAATTTATCAAGCAATACAAATAACTTTTATTCAGGAGGATAAAGGACATTCGCCCAGCTTCTGCTTCTTCTGATGAAATTGCATCCTGCTTCTTCCCTCAGTGGGATTTTCCTGTAATACTTCTTAAAGTAGAAATAATTACGGATTTCTCCTACTTGTTCTGTAGTGACATTTTTATTTTTTATTTCTCAATTTTGCCTCCTGTGCAGCAAGCGCTTCACCTTCAACTCCGGAGGATTGCCTAAAGGCTTTTTCATTTAACTGCAGCTACATGCCGGCGCACAAATTGCCTGACAGGGATGATGTGGACTGATCAGGCCTGCATCCTACAGCAGGAGATTTACCTGCTTCTTTGAGCACACAGAGCATGGCTCCATGTTGGATACGGGTTCAGGTTTTGCAGCATGTTGTACTGCTCCAGAGCAGTAGATCTTGCCGAAAGTGTTTATAAATAGAAATTAGTGGCGATTCAGATACAAATACTGAGAATTGTTGGAGTTTAGGAAGCAAAAGTTCTACTACCTGTGTTTTGAGGATTTTCTTTTCTAGACTAGCACATACAAGCTATTTCTCTTAAACATAATGAGACAACCTAGGAGACAACAGCAGCATGCTATAGGAATGAAAAATAATATGTAATGGAGTAGCACTGTCTGCCGTTTCTGTTTCCAGGATCTGAACCCTCAGAGCTCCAAAATTACATATTCCATAAAAAATATTCAGATGTTTCATGGTTTTACAGAGGATTTTGAAATAACACTTCGACATCTAAAATACAACTCAGGGAGAACACTAATGCACCAAGTCAAAGAAAGTTGTGTTACAATTCTACCTGAGGTCTTAATATTCTATATTTCCCCCAAAGCTTTCTGTCTGTGCCCAGAAAAGCTTCATATTTTTCCCCCATAAAACAGTAAATCTTCTTTATCACCCAACAACTACTCTACAAGCTATTAATTCAGCTCAAAACATAGCTCCACAAGTGGTATGCATGGCCGTGCTTGATACAGTTTGGGCTATAGCATACCTCCCAGGCTGCGTCCAAGATTCAAGGATAGTTACTAAAAGTACTGCTTGGCTTCCGCTTCAACTATTGTTGGTTTTTTTGCAGATTTTTTTTTCCCCTGGCTTAAGAGGTGCTTTAGCATTTCATATTTTTCCCTCTCAAAAAGTATTTCTGAACTGTCATGATGTCACTACTCAACTTTCTTTTTATCCTGACTAACGGGCTGTTTTACAGCCAGTAGAAATTATTGAAATTATTAAAGTAATTCATTATTCTTGATACCTTGATATTCTTGATTCTTGATAATATTCAGTTTCCCCTGTTGGAAAATGTAAATCAAGAAATCTAATTATTGAAATCTTTTCCTTCTCTATAAAATATATTGCCATCACTCTTGTATGTAACTTTTCACTTTAAAACATAACACCAAAATTCTGTGCCAGACTTCTACAGTATGCCAAACATAACACTGGCATATAATCATTTTGTTCAAATGAAATAGTTGGAGGGGGAAGAGGATTTGATTTAGTCCCATCTCTAGATAGAGGCTTTAAATATTCCCTTCAATGGTTAGCTCCTCAGAAAGGTGAGGAAGCCTGGGTTTTGGCCCATATTGCCCAGAGGCACAATCCTATACTGCTTATTTAAAATTAAAGAACAAACAAACAAATCCAAACAGAATGACCAATGGATCAATGATTGGAAACCTTGATTTACCTTTTCCAACAGGGGTCTAATCAAAATGCTACAGATGAAGGGTGTGAAGTGTCTACTCACCTCTGGATCTGGCATTCATTTTAGCATGTTAGCATGCCCCAGTGGAGAAGTATCTTTTTCCTGCACTGAGACATTATGGCAGCCTCCTTCAGAAAGGACGGTTTTGAGCCCCTTAACCTAAAGGAAATCTGCCTACAATAAGTCACCTACTTGGTAGGCAAGTGTTCCAGTTGTAACTGTTAAGTACTCTGGAGGAATGAGCCACTCTCCAGTGTTTATATAGGGACATTTTGTTAACATTAGAACAATAGAAGTGTCTCATAGATAACAAGGAACAGTCCTGTGAATTTAAGAGAAAAACAGGAGTTCAGGCAACTCCTACCCTCAGCACTGAGTTATCTGCTCAGTGCATCAGTTTTCTAGATCTTTGTTTGATGATATCTAGTTCTTCCTCAGTTATATGCAGGAAACTTATTTCTTTGAGCCTCTATCCTTTAAGTAGACTTCCAATGGGAAGGCATTCCTTGTATATCTTGAAATGAAGTCTCATGCCTCTCTTATCCTTAGTTTCTCTAAGCACACGTTCTTTTGCCACTGGTCCTGTCACTGGTATCTTTGGTTCTCTAAGCAACCACAAACTTCTAATTCACTGATGCATAATATCAATATAATGAAATACAAAGTAGCATTACTTTAGATGTAGATATCTATCTTATTACACTGGAAAATTACCAGCTTATACTGGCATCCTCCACAATGGTTATTTTCAGATACTATAGAGAAATGTTCAAAATAAATGTTTTTTTTATTTGATTCTGTGTCCTCCACCAGGTACTATCTCGGGCTACATTAAATAATACATTAAGCCACATGCATCTATGAAATAAATAATGGTATTCACATCATAAAAGATCAGCTTGGAATGTTCTTTTATGCGCGCTGTCCTTCCTAAACAGATTATGACTGGGGCCTTTAAAAGTCTGTGTGTATGAACTGTTCAATCAGTTTTCAGAAAATGCCAATTACATAAAATTTCATTTCATCAGCCAAAATTCTTTTTCCATTACTCAAAACTCTAGGATTAATATCAGCCATCACAAAGCTTCTTTAATTTTCATTAAAGTGAAGCTCTTTTCCAACTTGAGCTCAGTTTGTTTACCACATGCTGAGTTAAACTCATGACCACATTTGCCTTTTTTAAAGCTTAGTTTGGTGCTCTCATGGCTGCTTCTGATCATTTTCCAGTGTGATTAACTATCATTGTGATCAGATGCAATCCATGCTGCTTTCCACATATCAGTCGCCTGGACAATACATCTAGTGTCCTTTACTGCCATCACATTCGGCGTCCACAATTATCTATTTTTTTTTCTTCTCTAACACGCATGATACTTGAAGAATAATTAGAAACTCTATTTTTTTTTTCTCTCAGACCTCTTCCCAGATCCCTATAGTCATCTTTTAACCTCACAGCTCCTTGTGAGGCATTCCCTTGTTACCATTGTTTTGTTGTCATTTCTAGTGATTGAAAAAAAGCTTTATAACCCCTTCCACTCCTGAATTTTCTTCTCATTTCAATAGATACTCCAATATATAATGTATCGTTGCCTTCATTTATGCTGATGATTTTTTGGCCAACTCTTTGTACTACACTGATAATTAGAGCTTTGCAAAAAGTCACTATGTGAAAATATTGTAGGTAATTCCAAACTTGTCTAGACATTCAAGTCAAATTGAATAACTGAGTGAAAAAGAATAGAATATATTTAGACAAAATGTGATTGCCAAAACTGTAGGAAACTAGAGAGTTCAGTTGTCTCATTGATGGCTTCTCTAATTGTGAACACTGTAAGCATGTTCATTGTTTTCTGAAGGAATTAGGATTGTCATTGTAGTACCAAGCATCCCAGTCATTCTGCTGTTTAGCAGTTTGTATGAAGGATTCAACAAGAGGGAAACCTCAGAATATCCTGTAAGCTACAGTGTTTAAGGCATTCATCTGAGTAGAGAAAACAGCCGTTCATGTCCCATCTTTCTGAGTAGAGAGAAGCATTTAAATGACCATTCAGCTGTGTGCTTTTGCTGGATAGAATTGCAAGACGGATTGCTGTCATTGTGGAAACTGTACATCTGTCTTTATAAAGCACTTCTAAGTGTATGGTAGAGATCTGAAATTCTTCAGTAACGTTGAGGTTTTTCTGCACTACTGTTTTTCCAATAGAAAGTTTGTTTCTTCAAGTTTTTCTCCAAAATATTTTAAAAAATCTAATTTGCTTTATTTTCAAAAGTTCTATGCAGAGGAAACAGATGTGTGCTGGCTGCATTTCAGGACAGGTGATCCTCTTCACTAATGCTGCTTTCCACCAGCAGTGATGGAGCTTGACTATTTCTTAGTCCAATGACTCTCCATTCGTGACTGTTAATTGTTCCCCAGAAATATCTGAAATGTCTTTGCAGAGCTTAGGGACTGCCTCTAAAAGTCTTTGGACTGCCATCCAAAGACTGAGCTATTGACTAGCACCTCAGGCTTGGTCAAATCAATACAGAGTTCCCAATATAAGAATTTTGACAAACCCATGCTTGTTTTTAGCAATACAGAGAGAGAATTAAGATAGAGAAGTAGCTTAGTAACACAATGTAATCCATTACTATAAGTTGATTTACATATTTCCATTCCTTCTTCTATATTTTACAGAACATAGTTGGCTTTATTCCAACAAAGGAAAGTGTAAGAAGGGAAAGATTGCTTTACCCTTGCTAACACTCACTACCAACAGGTACACAGCAGATGTTCAATCCTAGTATCAGCGCTACAGATACACACACAGATTTCAAGCAGGTATACTTATTTCAATGCTGGTCACAATGCTCTGACAATAATTTGTTATAAATCCTTTCGCAGTCAGCCCAGTTGGGATGAAGGTGTTTTGGTGGTGATTTCAACAGATAATTCATTTTTCCTCTGAATGTGGAGGTGGAAATCTAACCTCCTTCCTTAAGCTAAAATAATTATAAAACAAATAAACAAACAAAAACAAAAGCATCAAATTTTACCTGTCATTGGAATACCCAATAGTAACTATTATAACAATGCATATAACCTCCATATATAATTTACACAACTTTTATGTTTCAAGTTTCTACGAAAAACATAAAGTAATTGAACATCATCACTGTTTGAAAAACAGCTTGTTAATCATCAGATTAGTGAAGCATGCTTTACTATAGCTTTCACTCCTGTTACTGGCTTCAGTATCTAAGCCATGCAAAAACTTAATAAAGCATTTTCCTGTCTGAGATTGTTACAAGAGCTTTTTCCCATGTGAGCTGTCCTGGCCTTTAGTAACTTTGAAATGCATCCATCAGTCTGTTACTCCATTCTCAGTCTCACTCTAGTCCCCAAGTATGAATGCCATGTTTCTATCAGAAACAAGGATATATTTTAAATATTTATGTAAACCTTGGATCAAAACATAATCAAACAGGCCATAGCAGGTGGGATCTACAACCAAATAAGTTGTAGTTTTTGTCTATATACTTTCTAAAAAAGACCAGATGTTTTAAACTCTCAACATGTCAACGGTGTCCTATGCAGAGTCATCATTTAGGGTCTTCAGCCTAGTTCCACATCCAAGAGAGACAGGAGCAAGCGCAGTGAGGTGGTGAGTGATGCACTTCAGCAGTGGCAACAGCAAGAGTGGGTCACTTCCATTGGTGCAGATTTTTATGAGCACTGCACACATGCTCTTGTTTATTGCTGGGGAAAATGCACAGTTAGTGGTAGTGACTATGTTGGAAAATAGTATTTTTCAGATGAGAATTTGTTCTACCAAATTGCGTTACTGTGCTCTGTGTCTGTTGTGGTTTCCATGGAAATAAACATGGAAGCATTACTTTTGGAGTGACCTACTTAGAAATAAGATACTTTAATTCATGAAAAGGATCTTGTAGACACCATAAACTGTTTTTTCAAGCTATCAGCTCAGTACTCCTCAGTGATTAAAAATTAATTAGGGTACTAAGATGAACTATTAAAAGAAATAATTGACAACAAAGCAAAAGAGATATTTAATGTGCCTTGGTGTTTTTGTTGCATCAAATGAAACAGGATACAGTCAATCCAATACAAAGAAAGATGAAAAGGATGACAAGAAGAAATTAAACAGACCAGAACAGTTCAGTCTGGAAATGGCTCAGCTGAGCAGGCAATAGATAAGAGAAAAAAAAATACAATATCCTGAATGTGGGAGAGAAGATGAATGGAAAATAATTATTCAATGTTTCACATTGCTCAGGATGTGGAAGACACCAAATAAAATGATTAAAATAGTTCACATATAGGAAACTAAAATAAGTTCTTTTTCCTATGCAAAAGTAACATACAGTAAGTATAAAAGACATTAAAAAAAATCAGAAAAAAAAGAAAAGAGAATAAAAGTCCATCATGGGTTATTAAATTGCATGGTTTTGATGCCACTTGTTCCTGTAGATAACTCCTCAGGAAAGGAACTAGGAGTGACAGTGAGGGAAAGATAATTTTGTTCTGCTATTCCCTGCTGGTGACTGTCACAAAGTTAGATGGGCTTCTGCACTTTCCCATCATGTTCACGCTTGTGTTCCTACACATTTGAATAAATACTAGTTTTCAAACAATAAAGCAACTTCTGCAGGTAATGCGTTGAGAGCCAGTAAAACATCTAGGACTCCAATCCCTAACTCAGTTTTGTGTAATGGGAAACATCCTTCAGATTTGGAAATATGAATGTTATTTTATTGTCCTCTCTAAGGCGAACTAAAATTAGTAAAAATGTTAAAAAAACAGTGGATCAGTGGATATTGGTATGCATTAAATTTGAAAAGTCCCGCAACTTTTCATTTCAATGTTTTTCAAGTTAAAGAAAAAAATTATAGATGCAAGAATTTCAGATTCATCTGATAACCTTATTTCAAAAATGTAGCTGTGATTATAAACCTGATAAAAAAAATAAATTACTAGTATCCTGCATCAAACCTGAATAGGATTATTTCTCTTTCCTTCCAGCCAAACTAGTGGTGCATGGACATTTTGTCTCTTCATTGCTAAGGCTGAAATGCTCCAAATTATTAAGCCTATTTTCATGCAAATACATAATTAGATCAGAAACTCATACCAGAAATATGTGGGAATATTTGCTATTTTGAAAAAGTTCCTTAATAAAAGGATATTAAGAGAAAGACAGGACATAACCGTCAGAAACAGTTTTATGTAACATATGACTTGAAGGAAATTTAGCACTATGGAAAATGTAGCACTATTGCCAAATTCTGAAATTATTGAAAGAAATTATTTTGGCAACTACTTAAGAAAAAGAATTGTTTCCAGAGAGCATGACTGGTAAAGAAATTATTTGCTGGTCAAATGTTGCTAAGAAAATAATTCAGCCAGCCTGAGTTTTCCAATTAATTACATCCTTTGAAAATTTTGTTGGTCAAATATTATTTATAAAGTGTGTGTCAAATTAAAAGTTAGAAAGATATTTTTTCCATAAGAATAAGTATTATTGACATATTGGTTATACATCCAGTTACTTTTATTTTTACTGTAGACTTATTTCATACATATTTCTCTTTTTATAGCTGGGAAAATGATCCACCCAATCTAAAAAATGATAGCAAGAATGTGTCATTCTACTTTTTACTGTGAGGGAAAAGTTAATTCTAAAGAACAGCAAAAAATCTGTGGGTTTTGTTGTTAATTTTGTAAGTGCCAATAATACTTTCCAGTGATGGACAAAAAACCTATGAAAAAAGATTCAAACTTAATTTTACTTAAACAACTAGGGCGCCTCAAAAAAGGTAAACAAATACTCTTCTGTGGCATCACATTTACCACAATATTTCTTAAATTTGGCATGCTTGTATACTGTAAGTCTGTATTTATATCTTGTCATGATAAATGTTTACATTTCAATATGGAATTTATTTATAAAAATGAACTAAAAAGAGGAGTTGGGAGTGGGTAAAAGCATATGGGTAGAAAGTAAGATTTAAAAAGAAAACTGAGCTTTTCTTAGAGAAAAAAACTAGATGTGAATTTAACTGCAAAAATAGCATAACGCCACGTGAATAGCACTGCATACAAAACACACAAGTGGAAGGTGGAGAGGCAAGGTAGGGTCCTGAAGAAGGCCATTCAGATTATAAATGGGTCTAAGTGAGAGGAGAAACTAGAGCAACTATAACCCACCTTAAACATCTACACTTAGCAGGTATTGAAATATTTCTACTGAGTTCTGCAGAGCTGAGCACAGGAATCAAGCTCTCAGCTGCTGGAAAATGTAGCATGAAGACAGCATAAAGATTTATTCAAACCTTAAGTACTTATTGAAAGAGAGCATTTTTTTCATTCACAAAACCATCCCTTGGAGTACAATCCTCTCAACAGCTTGGAATTCTACTTTTCCATGATATATTTTGGAACCAGCTCTTAAGAGGCTTGGTAAAAAGCCAAAAATCATATTTGGTTGAGGATTCTGGGAAAAAAAAAGTCCTTCCATCTGAATTTGAAAATAAGATCTGCTTAGAAATTTCCCATAGAGAGGAAAATCAAAACATGATTAGTATTTATACAATCAAAATACTTTGTTCTGAAAATTTCATCTCAGTTGTGGTTTCTAATCCTACTAGAATAAAGAGAACTTGATTTCACTGTATGGGAACCAGGATGCTCAGGTATCTATATGCTCAGTTTTATGGCAGGAAGCCAGGAACTCTCTGTGAGGTAAACTGGAAGGGAGTTAGGCTGATCTCAACAGGACCCTCCATGTTCAGCTTGTCTGTTTTTTTCTTCATTACAAGCAAAATAAAACAAAACAAAAACCTGGGCAAATAGTCTATGGCAAGGCACTGATTTAATCAGTTTGAGGATTTATATTTCAAGTGTTTTCAAAGGTCTTTTAGTTTTTCAAAAGCTTTGATAGCCGTACTACATGGAGGTCAAGTTTTGCTTATTCTTAGACTTTATTCAAGGCCTGAATAATTTTAGACTATTCAAAACACAGTCATGTTAATCAATCTTATTTATAGAGCACGAAAACAATGGAGATATTAATATCATCTTACTGATTTTCCTTTAAATGAATTCCCTCTGTAGGTCCTCCAGAGTTCCACAGTCATGCTAGGTCTGAAGAAAAGAGGGTAAACCAATCTGGAACTTTTTAGAAGGAAGTTCAGGTACTGTATTTTCTCCTAGATCTTGTCAAGCCTTTGGTAATATGTTATTTGATATATAATTATCTTTATACTATATCAGTAAGAAGAGAGATAATTTAATTGTTTTAATTACATGGAATTTTATAGTTCTTAGGACTAAATTTGGACTCAGGACAGAGGCTGTCATTCTTCTGAGAGTTCTGATGCTGAGAAACCAATGATACTTCAGAATCTAGTACAAATTGCCTACAGAAATACTGTTTCCACAAGAAATAATAAGGCAAGTTGTTAAATTGTCTAAGAAAGAACAAGCTGAGCAGTTGAAAATGTTACGTTCTTGTGGACCTGAAGAATCTCTCGGAGGCTTATTTCAAGACCGCGTGGTATGACCAGAAAACACAGAGCGTAATTTGACAGAGTCGCACTGAAGTCCTGGCATTTGCTCTCTGCTTAATAATCAGATAGCCTGATTTGCTTTTTTCTTCTCCTTTCCAGCAGGATGATACCAGGCTGAGCTTCCTGAGGATTGTAACCATGAGAGGGAACCTGGCTGGCAGCCATTTGCCCATGCTCAGATAGGGAAGCAGCTCAGGTCATAAGGGAATGCGTTTGGATTTATGTGGCCCTATTGCCACTGGCTTGAATGATAGCCTACCATCTCCTTGGCTGGCCAGGGTAGCAGGTGCTGCAGCACTGCTTTTGTTGTCCATTGTAGCAGCAGTTATTTGCGTTGGCTATGAGAATGGCAGCTGCTCAGTTTGCTGGAGCAGAGGTTGGGGCATAGCTTTGTGGATGGTCAGGAGTAGCTGATGGGGCACACAAATCATTACTATTATAGTACATTGCTGTCTTCTGCCTTCATACCACCATTATTCATAGATAAAAGGACCCAAAGACAAAAGTCAAGATAGATTTTTTGCACAGTATTGATCACATCAAATACAAAAATTAAGCTGAATGTTCAAAGCCCCTGGCTATAATTTTTGTTCATTTGTTCTTCTATTTGCATAGACTAATAGAGTAATGTTCTCTCTTAGTTAGCAAATGGTGTAAATTATATAATATTTGGTCATGATTTATTTTCTCAATCTGGAGTCCTTCTTTTATACACAGATTATCCCAAGAGGCCATTTACAACCATGATTCTATGGGCTATAATCACAGCTCTAGGAATGCTAACATGAACTTCTCTATTTTATGCTGAATATTCACCAGCATCTGCTATGGGATTAATACAAAAAGATTCTGCCACACATGGCAGCCAATCAACAAACAATATGTTGATATAGTTTGAGATTATCCCTTCATCGGCCATGCAAAATCTGTGGTGGAAACATCTCCAGGGGTTTATATTGCAGTCTTCAGCTTCCAATTTACATTTGGCCTTTCAATGACTTTCTGTTTTACTATTATACTTTTCCATTATTGTACAAATATTATACGGGTGTTAACCAGAATTTCCTCCTATGTTCTTTGACAATTTAAGCCTACAAGGATGAGCATCTTTCTATCTTCCAACTGGGACTCACTAATCTGAAACTGTTCTGTTAAGTAAGGTAATGCACAGAAGGGTAAGCATTGTTTTCTTATTTTTAACGTTATTTTTTTTCTGCATTTACAATAGAAGTGTCTAGATTTCATTCAGTCAAATGCAAGATCTATTCACTAAAAATCTACCTCCAAAACACTCGGGGAAATTTCTATTTTGGAATGAAACAAGAATAAAAGTAAAGTTCCTGCCCCTGGACAGACTAGTTCTCCTGTTACCTATTTAGTTTTCCTTATTAAAATTTTTCTTTGCAACTTTTGAAAATAAGAACAAATCTGAAGAAAAAATAGATTCTGTATGGCTTGAGCCATATTTGCACCATTTACTTGGGAGTTACCTGCAACTAGTGCATTAATAGTAATTGAAGAGAGTGCAGTGAATTTTGAACAGCTGTGCTGAGGTTCACCCCTAGCGCTGCTCAAACTGACGCTTCCCCACCCTCATTCTCAGATGCAAACCCTTAACATGAAGTATTTACGCTGAAGCAAGGGTAATGTTGAGTGAAATCGTGGGCATTTTATTTCTTATTAAATGCAAAATAATATGCAAAATAACTATTTTCCTGTCTCATGAAATAATATGAAATTGTTAGTTTGACTATAACTTTCAATGAAATACAAAGGCAAATAACAAGTGAAATTGTACTTCAAATCCTAGGGGAAAAGTCTGCTAAGAAAGTGATAAAAGCCCTCAGGCAGCTTGTTCAAAGACTTAAAAAGAAACTACACTTAGAGTTCTCAGTTTAACAGGGAGGAATAAGGAAAATAGTCTAGCTGAGCAAGAAAAGGCTGAGTAGGAGCCAAGATACCATTTTGCAGTTAAGTTATTCAGTTTTAAGAACTGAGAAACATCAGAGAAGTTTACACGAGCCTGTTGCCTATCATTCTTATTCTGCTCAGTAACACTGAGATGTTAATCCCTGTGATGGGACTTCCATTTTACCATATGCAGGAAATTTAACTGTAACTTAAGTTATAATTCAGCATGTCAGATCAATGATGTCAATGAATGCTGATTTCTCCCAGCAGCATTTGTTTCTATTACTGCAATAATGAAAGCAGGTGGAATCATTTGATGATGTCTGTTGGGAGAACCTTTATAAAAGGCTAAGCTGAGCTGAAATAGGGTGGTGTGCTTAGTTGTTTTTCTGATAGAGATACAAAAGTTTTTACAACACTCTGTAATTATAAATATATATTTTTAATGCATTCACATTATGAGGTACAGATGGTGATTATTTATAACTTACACTTACTTATCCTAGGTACAGAGTTACCATACTGTGTTAACTGTCCTTCAATAATGTAAAGTTATAAAAAAATTTAAGATTTTAAATTCATAAAATCTTTCCCAAGATATCTTTGTTTTCATTCTTGTTATCTATATTTTGTTAAATTAAGTATTTCTTTCAACATTCTCTTCAACAGGCATCTCGTTACCATTGTTCTCAATTCTTTGAGTCAGCCTATCCTATTATTTATTAACTTGTGCTGACATCCCTTGTTCAAAGTTTTGGCATTTGCATGAAATTGAACAACAACATTGTGGAAATCTACCGTCCTGATGTATTATTTGAAATTATCTTAGTAACGAATGCTTTTTAGTTTAAATTAGTATTCCTCATTTTTTGAAGAATTTTTCTCTCCTGATTCTTGCAAACATTTTGAAAAATGGTATTCAAGCAAGCAAAACTTCTTTAATTGCCTGCAGGTTACTCAATTTTACTTCTTGAAACTCTACACTTTGAATACTTCTATATAAAACAGATCTTCTACATCATATCACTCTGAAATCGATATCTACATTATGTGATTTTAAAATCTACTCTGTGCTAATGAGGACAGCTGATGCTGCCTTTTCAATCCTGTTTCTTTTAATTTTCTTTTCTCCCTCTCTTCTTCATTTGATGCCATGTTACCTTGTCACAGAGTTTAAGCAGTGAAGGATTTCAAAGATTTTCTGAACCTTAAAGACCAGGAACATGGGAAAATATGGATTTTCATAAGGACAACATTGAAGAATTTAAGACTTGAGAAAGACATAGAAAACCAAAGTTATAGCATCACTAAATACAAAGTCAAAGATGTGGTAGTATAGTCCTAGACTTCTAGTGTTAAAGAAAAAGTAAATATATATTTGAAGTTAACCACTACAGCAAGCTGATGACTTAAAGAAAGGCTTTTTCTTGTCTATTCTACTTCAAGGCTCATCTCCTATATGTTTGAATTGCTTTGGAGGTTGTTTTTTTTTCTTCACACCTGCCCTTTCTTGTGTCAATTTGATGCTGAAAGGATCCAAGCTCTTAAATAACTGATGAATGATTTTCTCAGCTGCAGAATAAACATTAAAGAACTGATGTGTTTTACATTAAAATAGCATGTTTGCATAGGGAAATTTACACTCGAAGGTTCTGTCTGTGTAAATAGATCTGCATGCAAGTGTTCAAAACTTAAGCACTGTAAGCTACTTGGAGCAGAACAGGTTTTTCACTAGTTGGCTGAGCCCCCTAGAGTTTCCAGCACAAACTACTGCTGTATGTGAATGCAAAGCTTTGCTTCTGTCTGCAATTATATATATATATCTTTTTGAAACTGGTTTTATATTTGTGCGACTTACATTCCATATCTTCATTCTTTGCAGAAAATCAGCACACAAACCTATAATCATATCTTGATATGATAGTGTAAATTTTTAAGAAAGTATCAATGGAGAAGTTTTATATCATTCATTGAGCATCTTGTAATTTTATTCTTGTAGAAATGCCCTTTAATTTCACTCAGGAGAGAAGAGAATTAAAACCACTATTGATCAGATAGCTGCAGATTTTCATGTACTTTTTTTACTCCAAAGTGAACACTGTGAGTCAAGAGGCCATAAGTTAGTATCTCTGGAAAGTTACTTCTCTGTAAATTAAGATTTTTGATGTATGACTTTGTTAGTTTTTAGGTAGATACACTGACTACAATGACCAAACAACTCTACAGAATATACTGCTGAAAGTATTGATGCAAATCTACAGGTAGAAAAGTGCATGTAGATGTTGAAAATGGAGATGTCCATATCAGATGGACAAAATTTTATAAAGACTTTAAGCTCGTGTCCTAGCAGCTGTTCTTTCTGCACTGCTGGCATCAGGAAATTATCTGATCTACGATTGAATGCTGCTCATTTATATGAAAAACCCTGTAAAATATTTGATATTTTCTAGGTCCTAAAGCTGCTTCTGGCCACAAGTGGTAGCTACAGCTGAGGGCAGGGTGGTGTATAAGATCACTCCAGTAAGATCCCATATGCTATACTGGTTGTAGAAGAATTGCTTGGATCAAGCTGAGGTGGGAGCTGTGGCTTTATAACACAAGTTCTCATATTTGTTGGGGGCAGCTGTAATTTGCCTCCCTCTGAACAGTCTGTATGTGGTCTTCCTGTTTGAACCAAAGAAACAGCACAACTCCCAGCTGGAAAAAATATGTGACTACCTCTACCAAAGGCAATTTAGAAAGTGTTACCTCTTAGGTAAAGTTGAAAACAGAATTTTCAACATTAGCATTAAGAAAAGCCAGGCATGGAGCTGGAGGACATCTCACGTACTCCCTAAAGCTGTACATATATATGGCTACATACCTCAGTGCAATTTTATCTGAATGAAATGATTTGTGTTCGGGCAGCACAATAGGCAGCCAGTGTGTAAACAGTCTCTTAACATTTTGCAGCCCATTATATTTTGCTGCCCAAGGCAACCTCCTGCTCTTTGTGGTTATACAGACCTGCTTTTATTTTCTCATGTTGTCAGATATGAGCCTATATATCACTGCCTTCAAGAGAGGTTGGACTCAGAATTGTAAGATGTAACTTACCATCGGTAGCAGACAGCTACTTAGGGATCCTTCTGGTCAGTAGAAGGTTTCTGGGTGAGAAGAAAAAAGGAAATAACACCGCAAAATAGACAAAACATGAATAATATGCTTTACTAACTACTTGCATTTCTATAAACAGGGTGTGTGGGTAACAAACGTCTATTTCCTATGCCCCATGCCTGAAGTGCCATTTGCAAAGATCTATTCATTAGTTGTGAGTGATTCCAAATATGTTTTCATGTCAGCAAGTCCATTTTGGGGATTAAAATGTCCTTCCCAGATGGGCAAGCATTTGGTACTTCCCAAACCTGGAGTCAAAAGGATTCTGAATGCAAACATGAAATTCAAAGAATGAGCAAGCTTTGGTTTTGACAATAAAATAAGCAGATTAGCAAAGTGACAAGTCCTTGTGTTAAGAAATATTGAAATCTTTACAGGGAAGTGGCTGTTAAAATGAATCATCTGGTAATTGTTAACACATGCTGGTAAACCACTACTATCTGCTGTTCTAAATGCAACCAAAACATGGTATCTTAAGATGTGTGAACTGATATTTAATCCTTTTTCATCTTGAATCATGCAGCAGAAGCATCATAGCTTTTCATCTGGGAGATATTGACATGTAAGAAAAAAGCAAGAGAAAGACAAATATTATTATGAAGAGGTGTTTTATTGCAATTTGGGGGAGAAGTCTAATATACGTAAGTAGGAAGGTGGACACATTAGCATCCTACAATTTTAATATTAATTAATTTAAAAAGTTTTAACTAGGTTTCAGCCAAATCTTAGGATCCTTTTGAGGGTGCTTGCTGGGAGGAAAAATTGCATCAGCAGTGTCTTGGATATCATCTTGTTCATTTCCAAAAGAACACTGTGCTATTTCCTTCAAGACAGCAAGAACCAAGCAGCAGAAGAGTTTCCATACTTGCAGTTCTGGCTCCTTTTAAGCCTGCACTTAGCCTCTCAGATTTTTCTCAGTGCCACACAAGCTGCGCTCTGTGTGTCTGCACTGTTCTTCCTACTGCAATATCATTTCCCCTGTTTCTGTGTGCACAGAGACATCTGTTTCAGTGTGATCAATTTCCACCCTATGGGTGAAATGACTCAGGGCTGTATCACTGGAAGAGCTATTGTGGGTACTTACTAATTCCTCCTTTTACACTCTCTGTTCAGCAATGGAACTCAAAGGCTTCTTCCACTTGGTTTAAAATATTAAGTGCTGCAGAAGCTTTGACTATTCTGTTAACTTTGACTTAAAATCCTCTTTTTCCAATTTTTTAATGAACTTGTGATTTTTGACTACCTCTGTTTTCATGTGCTCAAATTGCTGTACTTTGGAGTCTGGTTGATGCATAATGTTCTGTAAAACTATGTGCCCATCAGACATTAATCAGTTTCATATTGGATATGCAAGAACTTCAGCACTAAAAATCATTTCTTGGTTTTGAAAATATTTGTTGTTGTTTTCAAAACTGCTGGATTTTCACCCTGGGCAAAAAAAAAAAAAAAAAAAAAAAAATTCTTCCAAAGCTGGAAATGTTTTTGAGTTAAAAACTCTACAAAACTGCATCATTTGAAACTTTTAACTTTTGTCTGATGTTTCTAGTTTAAGAATTATGCGTTACTTGCCTCAAGCTTTCCAGATGGTCAAATACCCTTGATAATTTCTTATTTGAGGAAAGGATTTCTGAATTATTTATTATTAATTACATTCCTACAGATAGTTCCAAAGTGACTTCTTTCTGTTCTTTTTTCTTTGCTGGCCTCAAAATGCACTTTTTTTGCCACCGTCTTAAGTGTGAACAGGACTTGCTTGTCTTCCGTAAATTATTTTAAGCTCTGAGTAAAGAAATGACTATCAAAGGAAGGAGGGAGGGAAGGGATGGTTGCAGGAAGGAAGGAAGGAAGAAAGGAAGTAGGAAGGAAAAAGGGAAGGAAGAAGAGAAGGAGGGAAAGAGGGAAGGAAGGAGGGAAGAAGGGAAGGAAGGAACCCAGGCGAATAAAAGGTGTCAGAACACATAATTTTAAATTATTTTATCAGTAACCCTCCACCTCACCACCTCTCAGTTTAACAATAGTATGAAGCCATAGAACAATCAGCAGCACTCCATGCACATTCTCAAAATTATACGGACATCTAACTCCCTTGAAAACATACTATTTAGAATACCTCATATCATTAAAGTCACCTTTAAAGTTCACTCTCAGTTCACATGTGGGTGCTGTGCAATTTAGGACAAGTGTGTGCATCTGAATTTTTCAAGGTTGTTACATTGACCAAAACTTTCATACCTTCAACAGGTTGCGTGCACGTGCATCTGAGTGTGCATGCCAGTTTTATTTCCCTTCTTCTACTCTTGGCATGAACAGTCAAGGAAACCTGTGTAAATATAGTCCTACTTGCCATATTGGATCAGGAACAAACACTGCCCTGCAGTCTTCTGACTGCAGCACTAGTTTTGGCTTTAATTATTATAGCAACTTGAGTTGACCTATTAAGGAAGTAGCTGACAGTACTTCAGGACACTGAAAATCTTTTGAACAAATAAAAGGTATAAAGAATGGGTTTCTCAAAGTAATATCAGCAGCCTTCCTAAGAGACTGCTGCAGGAGGCTGAAAATTTTTAAATCAAATCTGTTTTTAAGGGAAATAGATTTCTGATGGATCCTTGAGTGATTTTGTGTGTGTGTGTGCTACTCCTCTCTTTTGTAGACAGAATTTCTTCTCCATCCCAAACTCACCATGCCAGATACCTTTAAGGCATACATGTGATGTAGTGCATGATGGTCAAGAAGGTTGTGTAGGAGAACTTATGTGCAGAGCAGGTGTAGTGCAATTTCTATAGAATGCTACAGTACTTCTGAATCCAAGTATGTAACTTTCAAGATTAAACTAAATAACTGTGGAAAAAAAAATCAGCACAAAAATCAGTTTAAGGCTGAATTCTTCAAACATAATGCCTCTGTGATTGTGGGTATGACAGTAGCTTTCACTTATTCTAGCAGAACTCATAGAATCTCCACCAGAGCTGGTAGAAGGCCTGCTTTTCCCCCTCACTGTTCATTCCTGCTCTTCTGGTTTCATATCCTAATCTGTTTCTCTGTGGTTGTCCTAGTGGTTATGCAGGGTTAAAAAGCAAGTCTGTCAGCATAGCTGAGTGGGTGGCAATCTGCAACACAGACACGGAAACCAGCGTCCATAGTGAAGTTACTTTTCAGTTTTTCTTATTATAAAACTACAACCTAACATGGGAAGATCCTTGGCCTTGGACTGAGATTCCGTTCAATAGGAACTACTATCTACAGCAAAACCTTTTTGAAATTGTAGTATTTTCAGTTTGCTACTTTCAGTGATTATTTAGGCAAAGCATTCAAAGTGGTGCGTTCCTTTCCTCCCCCCCCCCCCCTTTTTTTTTTTTTTTCCTTTTTTTTAATATTCACAATAATCTTCTTGCTATTTCCACACATTTTCTACACTACTTGGATATCTAGCATTTCTCCAGTTCCTGGATTTTCACATTAGTATTTCATGGAGAACTATCACAGAGACAGGAGGTGTGGTCAAGCCATGGAAGCCATGGTGGGGGGATCTGAGGCTGACACATTACTGACATGTGGAAAAGATGCTGTAGATCCCCCTGAAGCCAGGGGGCCACTCATTACTGTGCAGGGACTCCATACCATATTCCCCCATTTACACACATACAAATGTGTTTTCTCATTGTCCATGAGTTTCAAGCTTCAAGACAGTCAATAAGACATACAAACAAATAAGACATATGTAGATTATTGAGAAGAAAAAAAGCTTTATTTACCACTAAATGGTAATATTTGCCACTCGATTTTTTTGTAGCATTGAGGTTGAAGTCAAAGCACAATGCTTCATATCAGCCACATGAGGATAGGCTTTGTACAGAATGAAGAAATCATGGCATAGTCATCTGATAGTAAGCCTTTGATAAAGCTAAGTAGAATACTCACAAGTCCTGAAACATAACGTTCCTGCAGATGTCCTGAGTGAAACTCTTCCTAATGCAGACATTTGTAAAATAAGCAGGGGAGAAAAAGTATTCCTCAGAACAATACTAAAGTTTTTGCTCCATGCATACATTGCGCTTCATCAGAACTGCCTATATTCTAAATTAGCCAGGGACCACTGGTACCTTTGTACTCTGCTACTGGAGATGAATTCACTTCGGAAAATTTAAAACATATGGGAGGAAAGTGCTTTTTTTATTCTTTGGTCAGTTCCCTTTTAGAGATGTGTCTAGCATGAATTTTATTACCCTCATATCTCTCTTTTTTATTATGCTTAGAAACAGCTAGGCCACAGAGGAAGAGACTAGTTCTCTGATGTGCTTTCCCATCACTTCCTTGTTCCCCTTTGTTTGTATAACATTCTTTTCCCATGACAGTGTTCTCAGCCTCTATCATTTCCACACTCCAGATTCCACACCTCTGTCACACTGCACCTATTTAATTCCTGTAATAAAACATTTGCCTTATATCAGTAAGTCATACTGGAGTCTTTATTGCTTATTAACACTATAGGCAATCATTCATTTCTACATTCATTGCATTTATAGCCTTCAATGGGGTACTTATAGAATCAAATGAGAAATGTTCAAAAGAGCAATACTGTTACAAAAAAAAAAAAATATATCAATGAACAGAATAATTGTGTAGAGATCACATGAAAATTCTTGGATGTACAGTGCTATCTTCAACATCAAACTGTTCAGAAAATAACATTCAGCTTTCATATATGCAGAATATCCCACATCTTTTCTCTGTCTCTACCAACCCTATTGCACAAATGCCTCATTGACAATCTCTCAGCTGCATCCAGTCTGAAGGAACAATGTATAAGAACTCAAAGTGTTAATCTCTGGCACACTTAGAACTATTCCTTCCACACTTAGTCCATCCCTTCCTAGGAAGGAAAAAACAGTTTTATTTCATTTAGCAGAATAAGCATCAAGCCGTCGTGGTGCTGACCACAACAGTATAATTCAGCTTGAAGGAGATTAGCATGTCAATACTTATGGGTACTCTTTTCTACTGAATAGAGATTTTCTTTCTTGGTCAGAAAAATGCTGATTAAATTAAGACTTCTATATTTAGGGCCTTCTATTGGAGGAAAAAAAAAGGAATCTTCAAAGAGCAATTCAGCCTGCCCAACATCTGACCTGTCCTTGATGGTCCTCATTGGTGCCCATAGACCAGACTCCTAATCAGGCAAATATGCAGACATGATGGGACAAAGCTGTTTTCCAGCTTTGGAATAATCCAAAAGAGGAAGCTGAAGATGGCATTATTTATAGTTTCCCTTCTGGCTAACATAAAATTTTTTGTGAGATTATTTTCTTATGAGGTCTCTGAAAATTCTAGGTGCAGTTGCATCTTTCACTGTGTTGTTTTTCTTGTCTCTCAGATTTGCCAGATGAGGACTTCTTTGATTAAATACCAAAAACTAGGAATTGGACAGGTATTTCATTTAACAATATGAAAAATACACTATACTTTGGTTCTATTACAGACCAATAGAGTATGTGACCCTTAGGGAATGTATGTCATGTGGGTACTTCTATTCTGCTGATATGTGTGTAAATGTCATTATTAACAATTTGCCTTGCATAAAACACATTTTCTGTGGAAAACAAGGTTCTTCATCTTGATGCCTAATCGAGTGTATTAGAAGAAAGGAAAGGAATGTCTATAACAATTGCTGGAGTCTTATCTCTTCCACTAAGTAAGAATTTTGAGAACAGTTCTATGAAGAGAATTCTCATCTTTTCTTTGTTCAAGTGTCAATAATAGAGGTGGATAAATGGCTCATAATATATTGTGCAAACATATTTTCAAATATTTACATGGCTACTCTGGTAGATTCTTAGAAAAATCTTAGAAAGCCTACTCCTAGTGTGAGAACTGATTTATATGAATTGATTGTGGTTAACCTTCAGGTACGTTGTGTAATAGCTCACATAGTTTGCAGTTGAACATTACTGCACTGACTTGTATACTTTCCAAAGGTGTCTCCTAACTAACAGAATATTTGAATTTTTTTATTAGTTTCTCCTATATTTGTATAATATTAATGGAAAATAACTGTGATGGTGGGAACTTATCACAGTGATACCGAGAAAGGCATTAGAGCCCCACTGCAGGATGCAAGGTGTTGGCCTTAGAAAGAAATAGCTCAATATTTCAGAGACCAGGGAAACGCAAAGTGGTCAGTTATATTAATGAACACAGATAAGGTTCCAACTACCATAGGTTTGCCCATCACTTCAACTTTTCATCAGTAAAATTCTTCAATATCAAAAATACATTAAGATATTTATACTAGTTGTTTGGTAGGGTATAAATTATCTCTAGAAATAAGGCCAAAATTGTCAAAGAACATATATATGAAAGTCCTGACTTTGTTCAGATAACATGGGAAAAAAGATATAATTATTCAAATTAATTATTGATTGATTCATTAATCATCATTTGATGTCTCAACTTTCTTCTAGGTTTAAGCTTTGCTACACTGCCTCTTAACACTCTTCTCACAACGACAAACTATTATTAGATAATACGTTGTACCACAGATGTAGATGTACTGAGTATAAATGTGTATTCAGCAGGAGCTTTGCCACTGCTGTTTAAGAACCATTCTGCACAGTTTTGAGAAAGGTAGAGGAGAGTTTGGCATACCCAATAACAGTTTGAAACAAAAGTGTCAACAGCATACAAGTTCTATTGGCTGGAACAAACTTGGCATAGCAAAGCATCTCTCATTCTGTCTGAATATGAATAAAGAAAGTTTATCTTTCCTTCCCAAATTCTATCCAGGATTCCATGCATGCTAAATCTTCTTACTTGTTAAACATGTTCCCGTTTTGTTCAAATCACTGGATCAGTGGGAAAAACCTTTTAATAAAAGATACTTTTCACATTGACTCACCTCTCTGCTTAATCTGTACCTTGAATAACCTCCTCCAAGACAAAATGTGCTTTTATTGTCTTCGGAGCTCCCATTTTGTGACAGGGATGGTCACAAAATGATTTATCTGTGGTAGACACATATCCACTAGGAATAGCCAGGAGATTACAAAGACCTCCAGATATCTTTCATATACAGAAGTGCATCTGTATATTACTATATATGATTTATTTTTTATAATTCTATATCAGTGTATCAAACTGAGAAATCACAGATAAATCTTATCCCCTTAACTGCATGAATAGAGTAGATTCTGGTGTAGTTTTTCAAATATCCATGCACAAAAATCAAGACCCCCCCAAAAATCTGAACTAAACAGACATTAAAATATGATTACTTAATCAGCATATTTATCAAGAAAAAATATTTCTGGAATACAGCTTCATCATTTAAAATCATATCTATAATTACTTTGTCGAATTCGCACGTATTTGTTGTACTCCAGTGAAGAAACGCCATACTCAGTGCAAATGCATGCCTATCTAGGGATCTAGAAATACAACTGAACTTACCCACATCAGGAAAATTAAGCTACAGCCACACAGATCAATCGTTTTCTGTATTAAAATTAAAATTTAAAGTTTGTCAAAGATCAAGTCTCGTGCTGAAAAATGATGGTACGGAAGAATCGCTTCTGTAATAAAAATTGGTTTCCAAGCAAACTCTCTGTAGAAACTCTGTACTGGAGGAACTTTTAAGCAAAGCATTACTGATCAGGAAAAAATAAATCAAATACTAGGCTATATGAACTAATTAAAAGTCATCACAGTAGCTCACACTCACCAAAATAGCTTGAAAGGATAGCTGAGTGACAAATCATTAACTGTTTCAAAAATAAGTAACAAATGGTTTTCTGTAATCCTGACTTTCTAACACACTGAAAGGCTGAAGAATACAGTCCTTTTCATGAACTTTATCTAGCCATTAGCCATTACTAAACAAATTGTCTTTTGTGGTTTATACTTACTGACAGAAATATATAAATATATATAGTGAGATAAAAAATAATCAAAGTACACCTGGTTATTATTTGTAAAGTCTTAACTGTAAGTTTTTAATGATTAATTTATCTGGCATCTAATACCTTAATAGATCATGAGAAACATCAAGGGAGGAATGTGGTACTGCATTTTTAAAGTCTCTTTCACTCTCACTGAATGATAATAGGCATGGAAGCTATCATTAGTCTTGTTAGATGATGGTTCCTTTAGGAATCTCTTATGTGTTACCTTTTAGAGGGAAGGTCAGAGAAAATCCCCCTGGGAGTTCCCTTGCAGGATACAGCTAACACAAGCGTAAACTGTATGGAAATGGCTAAATTATCTTTAGAGAGACCTTGTTCTTTCACATCAATCAGACCTTTCTGAACTAGTAAAAAAGATAAGCATCCTGCCAGTAAGACTGTTACTATCCATGTTTGCCATGACAGTCACAACAAATTTTGAATGAAAATATCATTGTCATACTTTTCTAGAGGAAAATATGTCTGTTGGTAAAAGGTAGCTGCAATTTATTTCAGTAAGAGCTATATGAACTGACGGTATACAAATATAACATTTGAGATTGTAGTTAAAATCCACAGTCAGGAAACATAAAAGTTAATGCTGCAAGAGCTACCGCAACATATCTTGTATATTTTATGGTATAGATTTTATAGCATAATCAATAATCTATTAAGTTTCACATTTAACAAGGAAACAGGATTACGAATGGGATTTTTATAGAATCTGATCAGTAGTTGTTGAAAACTTTGTGGATTTCTTGACTTTTCTTGACTTTGGCTATATAGACTTGATGTTCTGTATTTAATTTTGTTATTATTTCTGAAGATTTTTAGGAAGATAAGAAAGAGAAAACTGGCTGCTCCAAGTGTTTGCTTCATTGCCTTCTGGGAAGTAATGAGGAAAGGTGGACAAGAGAGACAGGCTTGTGTGAGAAACTCTGCATATGAAACATACAGTGCTGCTCTTATGAAATATTAGCTATTTGCCCATCTCATTTATAAGAGTAACATTAATTTATGGAATAAATTAACTTCAGAAAGCAGCCATCCTGTCTGAAGTTAACTGAACTCATTATATGAGTACCTCTACCTTCTTTCTGTCAACTCTTGCCCTTTCCAACTCATTTATTGGCTATTAAGGTTACTTTGGAAAGATTGTAAAGTATATGTCTAGCACTACCACAAAGGTATGATGTGGATAAGGTAATCACTAATTATTATATCAGCCATTCTGGGATACATCTGAGATCTCTTAGTCTGAGAATGCCACCAGTGTTTAAACATTAAACATCACTGACAGTCATCACTGTTACAGCTCAGGAGGCTTTTGACGGTTTCCAACCACTGTTTGATAGTGCAATTTTCCTGTGCATTTTGACAAGAACTGAAGCATATTGTATGGGAACTACTGAGTCACGCCATGAATTGTGCTATGGCCAATTCTTTTGCTTCTGATGGCTCAGGCATTGTGGCCCGAGACACCTGAGGTGGCTTTTTTTTTTTTTTTTTTTCTGCTTGGAACAATAAAATCTTCTAGGTTCCATGTTGTTGTTGGTACCCTCTCTATAACCTTTACCCTTGAATTCTTAGGGTAGCTCTGGAATTTTTGATTGTCCTTTAGTTGTCTCCAGAGCTGGAGAAGGACATGGTTGGGCTGGCGGTCGATCTCAGCAAATTGGACCCCAGCCCGAATTAAATCATTAAACATTTGTTTTCGGGATACCCTTATGGGTCCCGATCGAGGAGCTCGAGTAGCTGGCATTTTGGTTTTATTTACCGGCAGGACCTCTGCTTCTTCCAATAGCCAAATATTACGCCTAGTCCGCAGGCGTTCTGTTTCCCCCAAGTCGGCAACTAACTGGGCAGCCTGCTGGACTACGGCTTCTGACGCTACAAGGGGATTTAATATGGAGACTAGGGTGCCGTACAGATGGGAGGGAGCTTGCTGTAAAATTAAATCTCTCATCCCTGCTGAAAATTTAACCATATCAAGGGCCATCAAATGTGTCTTCGTAGATAGCCTCTCTTACACCCAGTTCGCAGATATAATTTTGAAGGTCCTCCATGGAGGACCACATGCCTGTATGTAAAGGTATGTCTGATTTATTCAGCCATACCATACGGCAGGCCGCCATTAACCATTCTAGTATAGAATGGTTTTCATCACGATATTGATTACCCACATAGAGCCTCTGTCTGAGAGCAGGATGGACACTCATGGTGGCCAACTTGGCTATTTCTGGGCCATTCACCAAGACACTTTCTGCCCCAGAATCCCACAGCCTTAATAACCAAGCTGGCACACTTTCTCTAGGCTTCTGCCAAAATCGCTGTATTAAGTCCATCAATTCTGTTACCGTGTATCGCCGAGCCGTTACATGTAAATGAGTCTGGGCAGGGGACCACTGATCAGGTGGCACCCCTGCCAGTCTGTCCTGCACTATTTTTGTTTTCTGGGTTACGACAGGACGGACTTCCAGTGGATCAGTCAGAATTGGATATTCAAGGTCTGATTTGGATTTATTGTTTTCCTGATCAACGAAGTCTGTTGCTTCAGGAGTCTGGTCATTTATTGAAATGTTATGAACTTGGCCTATGGGAAGATGTAGAATTGGCTTCTTCCCTGTTAAAACGCCAAGTTCGTGCTCCAGTTTTTCAATGCAATCTTTCAAAAGCTGATTTTCAGTCTCTAAAGTATTATTTCTTATATCTGCATGATTTAAGGCACTTAATAGTGGCCATGCCACCATGGAGGCAGCCAGTTGTCTTTCTTTAATGATGAGGACATCCTTGCTAAGTCCTTGAAAATAGTCCACCATGCGATATGGGGAGATATTACCCATAACGCATAAGGGACCCCATTTTTCAATGATAACTGCTAACTGATAATAGGGGGATCCCTCAAATCCTGGGATCTGCCCTGGAATCATTTTCTTTAGAGGAGTATTGTTCTCCCCCTTGACCCATTTATAGAAATTCCAAAGAAAAGACATGATGTGAATTTTAGTATATTTCTCCTGCCTGGCTCACCAAGTGTATAATCAATAGATATCAAGATGTTACAATCACAATATAAACAAGAGAGTTAGGCGAAGTGGACTATGATAATAAAAGAGAATAAATGGAAGGCTTACCCTTATGCTGGGCTCACCACAAAGCACCAGAAGGAGGGATCTCCAGACAAGACCCTTCCCCACTGGTAGCCAGCTCTTAAATAGGTCTAGGAGAGGTGGAGCCTGGCTCCACCCCTTCCGGCAGCACAGGTGAATTGCCTTCACCTGTGCTCCTCTGGCTGGCTCATGGCTTGCCTCAGGTGATCAGAGGTTCAGGCCGTGACTCAGTAGTTCCCATACACATATCTACCAAATTTATTGATGTCTTCTATGAAAGATGAAGTTTTGAAGATCTAATTTATTTCACAGCTGCAGTAGCAGTAAAATTCTAAACAACTCTTTTGAAATTCTGATTTTAAAATAATAGTAATTATCTTTGCATAAGAATAAGCTTCTCAAAATCCTCTGAATTTAATCCATCTTCTATAACTTTCCATGTCTGAGGTTCATTTTAGATTTCTGAATTCAATTCTCAACATTATCAGGAGTATTCCTGTTCCCCTTATCTCATTCAGTATTTTTACGAAGTATCCTTTCTCTACCAATCTAAGAGATGGTGGTCATTATAAGGCTTTTTTCAATAAACTAGCAAGTCTTACAATAATGACTAGAAAAAATGTATCTTCCTGGATACTGAGTGAGATAAGTAAGCCAAGAAATACTTGAAGTATCAAAGTAAACAGAAGTTCAGCTCAGTGTTGTGGTTAGACTAAAATTAACTTACTGATCAATATGATCTTCTCAATGATTCTCTGGGGTAAAAATATATAAAAGTGTGGGTATGGAAGTGAGGATTAGAGAATCGCAGGGTTTGAAAGGAACCTCAAGACATCATCACATTCAACTCCACTCCATTCTAAAACAGGTACCCTATAATAGATCACACACGTAGGACCCCAGCTGGGTTTTGAATATCTCCATAGAAGGAGAATCCACAAGCTCTCTGGGCAACCTGTTCCAGTGCTCTATCACCCTCACCATAAAGAAATTCTACTGCATGTTAGTAAAGAACTTCCTAAGTTCATGTTTTAGGCCATAACTCCCTGTCGTATTGCTAGATGCCACCGAGAAGAGCCTAGCCTCATCCCTAAAACTAACCCTCCCACCTTCCTTTAGATAATTATACTTATTTCTCAGATCTCTCTCAGTCTTGTTTTCTGCAGGCTGAACAGCCCCAGGTCTGTCAGTCTATCCTCATACGAGAGATGCTCCACTCCCTTTACCATCTTTGTGGCTCTCTTAGAAGTCTGAACTGGACACAGTAGTCTAAATATGGCCTCAGTAGGACAGATCAGAGGGGGAGGATAACCTCCCTTGACCTGCTGACCACGCTCTTTTTAATACACCCCAGAATATCACTGGCCTTCTTGGTCACGAGGGCACACTGCTGGCTCATGGCCAAGAATGATAACCTTTCTTTCCCTAGAAGGTCATATTCATCCCATACGTCTTTCTTTTTCAGGAAATCTTCTTTGACCAAGATTACCTCCTTCTAAATAAGGAAAACAGAATTTACCTACAGATATTTCCCCAAGAAATATCTTGGAGGACACTGGATTTGCTGATTTTTAATTTATTTGTATGACTATTCAGGCACAAATACGTTGCTTCTATCAAATCTACTCTGTGCAGTCTTTTTAGTGGTTTTCCCTACTTGTACTCACAGGATGGATACACATATGCCTGGGAGCTCGAAACCTGTACCCTTCTGTCTCTGTGGCACCAGGATGACATTACTTTTGTCTTTCCTATTTTTTCTCTCCTTACTTTTATTCTATCTACAAGGGTTGCTCTGAAAGTAATTCCTTCTATTTTATTATGTTGCCCCATGATGGTAGAAGCAGATGTTAATGGTATGTCAGTAGAGGTTGAATCTTCTTGCCAACATTCTGTTAAATTTTGTTGCTGCATGACAAACTGCAACAGAGGAGTAGTCTGACAAAATGTGCATGAATCATAAAATAACAGAATCACTAAGATCATCTAATTCAACTGTCCACATACCACCAACACCGTCCACTAAACCAGGCCCCTCAGTGCCACATCCACACTTTTCTTGAACACCAACAGGGATGGTGACTCCACCATCTCCCTGGGCAGCCTGTTCCAGTGCCCAACCACTGTTTCAGAGAAGTTTTTCCTAATATCCAACTTCGGCCTCCCCTCGTGCAACTTAAATCTGTTACCTCTTGTCCTGTCGCTAGTTATCTGGATGAAGAGGCTGACTTCCAGCTCACTACAACCTCCTTTCAGGTAGTAGAGAGCAATATGATCTCTCCAAATCCTCCTCTTCTCCAGAATAAGCAATCTCAGTTCCATCAGCTGCTCTCCAGATGAGTTGTGCTCCAGACCATTCACCAGCTTTATTGCTCTGATTTGGACTTGCTCCAGGGACTTGATGTCTTTCTTGTAGTGAGTGCAGATTTTGATGAGTATGGCATGCAGGCTCCTGTTCGTCACTGGCAAAAATGCATAGCTAACGGTGATGACTGTGTTTGGTAGCTGAAATACAAAATAATGTTTTGTATCAAATAATACTATTGTGCACTTCATAGCTGCTATAGTTTCCATGGGAAAAAAAGTAGGAAGCATTACTTCTGGAGCTTTTGAGCACTTGCTTCACTTTTTTTTGCATACTTTGTAGTTTATTATTATTGTAGTATGTAGTTTATTATTACTGGTTATTATTCACATTATTCACCAGTTTTCTCATTTATTTTCTGGTGAAAATTTTTTTGTGCGTTTCAAATTTCACTTTTCACTTTTTCAATTTTTAGAAATACCTTTTTTTTTCTATTTATATTCCTTTCATTAGTAGCTTTCTCCTACCTCTAAGCTGCATTGTAAGCTGTAAGGGAATAATTCTTTATTCTCATGATCCTGCCTGCTGTCTATTTTGCCTGTTTTTCTGCGTAAGTATTGTATTTTCTGTGCCTTAAAGATTGACAACAGGAGAAAACACAAGAAGAAACATTTTTCTTAATTTCAGAGATAATTGCCTTGGCCACATACGAATTTGGCTGGTTTCTCCCAGTGAAAAGGAAAATAAAGCTCCTTTGATTTAAGGGTTCACTGATTTGTCACAAGTGAACTTTACACTGTCTACTGCATCTTGCCTTTAAATGCTAATATGAGCCTACCATAAACGCAGATTAACTTTTTTACCTTATACAACCTTATTTAGCTTAGTAAGCATTGAAATCCCCAAACCAGTTCTTCAGTTAGTGCCCTGAGAAAATTTTTTAACTGTTTCAATGAACTCATTATTTCTCTAGTATTTGTACCTCTTTTTCTTATTAGGAATTTGCATGACACTTTAGATGTTTACTCTGCCCATAAAGATTTCTCCACTTAAAAGATTTGCTACCCTCCCTTTCAGTTCTCAGTGTGGGAATACTTACGCAGTGTCAAGAACAATGTTCTGCCATGGAAAATTGCCCATGATCTTAAAGACAAAAAAAAAAAAAAGAAAAAAAAAAGAAAAAAACCCACCAAAACCACCACAACAACCTGGAAAAGACAAAGGCAAAAAGGCAATGGCAATGGCAAAAGAAAAGAAAAAATAAGAAAAGAAAAAAGAAAAAGAAAGAGAAATCAGTTACTATTAAGAACTTAAATAAAGGTTCTCCCAAACGAGTCAAATACAAAAATCCTCACTTCTCAATAATGATTTTTATTAGTGAGTAAACTCAAAGATAAGTACTGCTTTGTGTCATTAACTTCAGCTTGAGAGAATGCAAATCTGAGACCTAAAATTATCATGATAATAATACTCTTGCCCTTCAAGAGTAACTTCTTTTTCTTAGACACCAGCAAGAAATGCCAATTATCTATCAAACTTCAGGATCTGCCTGTTCCTGAAAGTGGTATCTTTTCCCTTGATTTATTTTTCTTAAGGTTCTTTTTTAAACTAAAATCAAAATAATTGTCATTCATTATCAGTCATCTGTGGGTAAATTCTTTTTTTGGGTGAGCTTATTCTGTTTTCAGCACAGATGCTTACTTTCCCTCAGGTAAAAATTTGTTATCATTGGGATTTCATTTATTCAAATAGTGTCCAATATTAAGTATAGTTGAAAATAATATTTAATAAGGTAATCTCATCTCTCTTAACAAGGAAAAAGAGGAATCAATAAAAAAATAAAAATAAAAAATGAACAGCTTAAGCTTAAGATTATATAACAAGAACAGGGGAAATCTCTCAGTTTTCCCAGAAATGTTGTATTGTTGCACAACTGTAGACGGTTTTATATATAACAGAGAATTTTTTCCCTAAATTACCAATTTAAACATACAAGCAAACAAATAAAAACAACTACCAACACGATATTTAAGTTGTCACTAGCTTCTCTTTGCCTTCTTTGGATGGAGTTGTGTCTTAATACAAAAAAAATAACATGTTTTGGTGATATCAGCCACATAATATTTCAACTACCTTCTTTTCACCAAGATTTTTTTGTTGAAAATATTCTTTCTTTTGTCAATGACAAAATTTAATATTAGGCAACATCTTTCTCACCCATCATGCAGAAGGCCAGGTATTATTTACTTTCATATTGTTTCACAATACATTGAACTAGAACTATATTGGCATATAACATAATGTAGAATATTGTTAAATAGTGAAATAGCCATTCCTCACTCAGAGATGTGTTTTAAGTAAGCAAAGTTACATAGTACAAAACTTTGGTATATTTGCAAATAAAACATAAAAGCTCTTGTGCTAATGTTCATAGCACCTCTTACACGTACTGCTATTGTTTGCCTAAAGTTATGTTTAAATTAATACCTGAAATGTAACTTGAATCTGCAATTAAGCTTCAGCTAAAGCAGAATAGTCAGGGTAAAGATTTAAGTTGCAGCTGTTTCTGCCATTCATTTGGGTAATCACTGTAGATAAATTTATATACCATGAAAAGTTTTTATTTGTGTTCATATGGTGTGAAAATTGAAAGAAAAACTCTAAATTAATTACCTTTTTAAACAAAGCAATTCAGATTTATCACATGCAGCAAGGGAATTTGTTCACATATCATAAAGCCTCTGTGAAATACAGAAATTTAATATGAGCTAGGAAAAAGGGTTTGTGCTCTGTAGAGACTTTAAGATGTGAAAAACAAATTAACTGCGCCTGACTTCAATCAACATGCTCTTATGAGTTTGGGTGAAATCTACCTGCAGCAGGAGCCTGGTGCCCTGCAGAGGCTCTGTGGGAACGTGGAACAATGCCTTCACCTGAGACACTTCGATCCCCAGCTACAACTTTTAGGATACATACTTCATCTGTTGAGGCAGCACATTATTATTTTTCCCTTCACACCTTACTAATAAATGTCGGTCTAATGCCATTATAGTGCAACATGTCTTCCTAAATACAATAAAGAGAACTTACTCTTTTCTGATGGGAAGTATTGTTTTCTTCGACGTGAAATGATTGTGGTTCTGTAGAAAAGTGTCGATATTTTGATTTCTTGAATGCTTCCATTATTTCTCATTACAAATATCAAATTCCTTACTGTATACACTTGATTATATCCGAGTATACTATCAGTGATTTAAGTAGTGTTTGCCAGCATGCATCCACCTTATACTAAGAAAAAGAAACATAATCTCATGAAATAATTTGCAGCCTGAAATTGATCTCATGAAATAAAATATAGTCAATATCTTTTGCAATAAGAAAACAATGCTATAGGTGCCCAAACACAAGGAGTGCAAAGATTTTTGTTTTTTTCAAACACAGCCAAGGAGAAGTGTTTGCTTCAAAGAGATATAAAAATATAAAATGTCCAGAGGATATCATTCAGGGAAGAGAAATATTTTAAGATCTAATTCTTCAGCACTGTTGTTTCAGCATGCTAACAGAATCAATGCTAACAAAAATCACTTCCTTTTAATCTGTTATTCTTTTGTTCCATTGAAGTAACCCAAGATCAATACGTATTGATTTGCTCCCTAATTATATTAATTTTACTTTAGAAATTAGGAAGGCCATAATGAGAATGTGAAGTTACTTGAAGACAGTACATTATAGGTAGTCTAATTTAGAAAGAGTCTGTGCATGAGATTGATTCATTAAAAGCAGCCAATTACCATACAAACAAGGGAGATAAATAAGATTTTCTCCTTTAATTTGCATTTTATATATCCCTTTGTAATTTTTAACAGCTTAAATGAATTTACAGCCTAACTATACTTTTAAAGTATATCCATTTTATTCCTGGGGCACATAATTGCATCTAATTTTAACCTTTAACTTTTTCTTCTAGGCATAGCATTTTAAAAAAGGAGATCATTGCATCTACATATGAGATATTTCATGAAATATTTTAATGAAGAAAAACAATGAAGTATTAACATTTCTAACACTCCAGCTATTCTTTGCACTAAACTCTTCTGCATTTACATATACTAAAATGTTCAGTTGATAGGTACAGACATGGGGTGATTTGACCTGACATGTTTGTGGATCTGGTTTCACAAATGTAAGTGGGACATTAATAGCTATCTTTGATCAAAATCATTTTTTTCAATTGGATAGCTACATGTTTCATCAATGCAAAAAGCTGCTTGATTATATGGTTACTTGAAGAACTTGACTGTTTGCTTAGGTTGAAAAGGACTGGGTTTGTTTTGTTTTCCTTTCAGGATAATTTTCTCCTGGCCATTTTAGCACTGTACCCTAGGACAATCTGAAGAATTTGAAATCTACATGAGCTTCTTTGTTCCTCATTGTCTTACAGCAGTAGAACTGAGAATATCTTCACAGAAATATCACAGAAGTAATCATACTTGTGTAACTTAGTGTCTGTAAAAGATAGAATCGGACCCAACCTACCTTTAAAATAAACTTATTGTGATGTTAGGCTATCTGAAATTCTCTGTAAAATACAACCAAAAGTTCTTTTACTAACTGAAAACTACCATTTCCAAAAGACAATAAATTGTGTAATTGTTTTTTTAAGAATATGGAAAGATAACAAAAAACAAACAAACAAACAAAAAAAAAACAAAACAAACACAAAACAAAACATAAAACTAGAAAAATAACTGAGAATGTTTACTGCTAAACATCCATAAATTACTGTGTGTAACATAGGGTGCGCATAATGTTTTTTCTTCCATACATAACATAATCCTGCAATACGCTCATCCAGCTGTGATTCTGTGATCCTTCTCAACATTTTTATTTTGCTCTATGATAAAATTATGTTTGATTGTATCTCTGTTCAGAGCTTTCAAGTAATTAATTGTGTTTAGGTAATGTGGATCTCAGGACAAACACCTGCAAAATATAGGTCTTGGGCAAATGGAAAGTCTCTTAAATAGGAGACCCTGGAGTTGGTGATCAGTTTTGAATAAATGCATTCCCAAATAGCTGATACTCAGTGTCAAACCCTTAGCCCTCTACTGCCAAAACTCAATGCAAAATATTTTGCTAAAGGGAAAGACATTTGGTGTTTAAGTAGATTTAGGAGAGTCTTCTACCTCAAGCTGAGCTGTCTTTTTGGTATGGGTTTCAGTTGTGGTAGTTCTCAACAAGGAAGATATAGCTGCCATCAATATCTTTAATTGATGCCAGTGGACCATACAGAGGACCTGGACTAGATTTACAGGCTTCCTTGGATGTCCACAACACAGACAGTGCTACTAAACTGAAACAAAAACAGCTGAAGAGATTAGGCTACCAGATCTGGTGAAGCAGTACTTCGCTGCAATTTCTCTGTATGGTACAAGATCCAGGAAACAACAAAGAGGAGTTTAAAAGCAGTTTTAGCAACATCTGGTGCCTTCTTAAATCCAAACTGCCTTTCTCTGCCAGCAATAATTATCTGCTTCATGGAAAAACACAACCAATATGAAGAATTGTTATTCATATTGCAAGCAGATTGCCAGACAGATAACACATTATGATAATGATGATGATTATAATGATATACAAATGTTATACATACTGCATTCCTATTACATTCCTGCACTACAGAAAATAAAGGAGTCCCCTTACAGAAGCATTCAGCAAAAATTGATGGTGACATTTTCAAAAGTGATCAACATCTATTTGTCAAAGGATTTTCTACTGCTGCCCACCACTGTAACCACTGAACACAAGCTGCAGCGATGGAATGCTTCCACTGTATTTTGGGTGCAATTTGAGAACAATGGGAACTATCATCCCATTAAGATTTTATCCTTTTTTTTTTTTTTTTTCCCCATCAGGCCCAATAAGAGGCTGATGGAATAGGCTGTAGCAGGAATGCGAGGGTAACAGTTAAACAGGAAACAGGGTAAATGAACTTGTGCAAACCCTTGGGTTACGGTGCTCGGACTGCCAGTGTCACATTAGTTAATTCAGAGCTCAGTCAGACATTCCAGCAGTATCCAATTCTTCACTGTAGCATTGTTTCATGCTCTCTATCAGGGCTTCTCCTTATCATAGGCATTCTGTAGAAAACTCTTCTAATCTTATGTGTTTCCTCCTACAGCACTAGTATACTGTTCTGTATAGTATACCATTTAGTCCACTCACCTGTGTGAGTGATCAAAACAGAGGGTTTTTGTCAAACACTGGTACATGTATGTTGCCTTCTGTCCAGTGCTGCCATTACAGAGTAAGATATGACCTCACTCAGTTTTGAAGGAAAGGGATGGGCCTTGCCAAGATCCCTCAGTTGTGCTCCCAGGTGTATCTTCTAAAAGTGAGTGCAGTTCCACCAACAAAATTGTGACTTGCTCATGCTAAGCTAGCTTGAAAGAATTTTCTGTTCACTGTGTAGACATTGAGCACTGGGGAAAGCAAGTGAAGAAAAATTGCCACTTTGATTTGGTATCTTCTGTATTTACTACTTATCTTCTGAAATGTAAACTAATTTAGGTTGGAAGGGACCTCCAGAGGTCATCTAGTCCAACCACAGAATGCACTTTGTTTTTTTCCTGTAACATAGGTAAGAAAGACCTAACAGCATGAATCAGTTGGATATATGAAAGAGTAGGCAAGTTTTGGACCTCTGTGTTTCTTTTTCTCAGCCTTCGCATGTTAGGAAGCTCTGCTTAAAAGTCAAAGAGAACAACCTTATTACAATGTCATGTGTATTTTTTTCTGACAAAACCAAACCGTTCTTAGATAAGCCAAATTTTATAAGAATTTGTTGATTATTTCTAACTTATGATGTCTAGTTATTCAGTTGAAGTTGATAAATAAAAATTAGCTGCCATTATTTGCTACTCACTTCACACAAGCTGTGTGTTTAGTTGTTCTTAAAAGGATACTTTACTTAGATACAGACATAATACAACTGGAAATGAGTTAAACACTGGATTGCTGTCAGTTTCAGACGTCTAGAATTCTAGTTTGTTTAACACATTTAATAAATTTATAGATGGAAGGAAACAAGCAAAAGTTGAGTTCCCAAGTGGAACTTCTCAGAACTTCACCTGAAAATAGAAACATATTTTTTGTAATTAAAGTTTCATTGCCATAAAGATAGCAACATTCTAAGGAGTACCAGGCATTTGATCTTCAGAATTGCACTCCAATTCTGAAAGAATCTGCTTTGAAAGCAATTATGATTTGAAGTTTCAAGGGTAGCTATTCCTCCCAAGCATCTACATCTGCATTCTGTGAATTCCTTTACAGTGACCACCAGCATGTTTCCTGCTCCTTTATTTACAAGTCAAGGTGAGAATGTTTGAAATTTTTCAATATAATACCTTCTAAAACCACTCTGAAATAAGAGGGTCTAAATTAATAAATACAAGAATGTTTGGAAGAACCACCTACAGCTGAGTGTCAATAAGCCAAGTAAACAATGGCACAATATAGACACAGCTGAAAGCACTTAATTAGTTTGTGACGATCAGAATAGTTATATGAACAGCATCAGCTATTTATTTTTTCCAGTAGAACTATCTCTTGCTCAAGCAAGCACACTAAAAATATATAAGACCTTTTGCTTGAGATAGAAATTTAGGAATGTTCTGTGTTTCCAGTACAAGTGCTTTATAACTCTGCGACATCAGACATCCATGTGTAGCTCACTCTGAATGATGCACATTTTTAGTACCCAATACAGCTGTTTTCATTTACTGTTTTGGTCACTTTTGTCATGCTAATGTATCAGAGAATCTTACAGTATGAAAACAAAGCCATCTGGGGTTTCAGTTAGCAATGTACATACACTAGACTGTGAAGCTCAATCCTCAAACTTTTTCTTTTCTTTAGATTACTGTTGAGAACTACTCGTAAGGGAGGTAGGTTTATGCACCTGGTTCCATAGACACTAACAGCTTTTAAGCTGTCTCCTAAATTAATGCATGAAACTGAACTAGCTTTCCAATAAAGCTTTGCCTTGCTCCTTCTGGTTTGCTTGCATACCACCCTGGAGACTTGTTAAAATCTTAAGCTAGGGCCCAATTCTTCTCTGTCAGCTAATGTCTAAACTCCACAGTTCTTTAGTATAAGCAATTTCTGAAACAAAGAAGTTCCTGAAATAAAAATCAATTTTCACAGGCTGACAGCGTTTAGAAAGTCCACTTCTTGTTTTTAATGTGCTTGTACAATGCATGTTTCTTGAATGCAGATCTACTGAGGTAAATCATTATCTTTTATCTCCAGACTAATGGTTCTGTCTCTTACATTTATTCAGGAAAAAAAAAAAAAAGTCATTCAGTTTATGCAAAGACTAACAGGACAAATTCTTGTTCTGCATCACCACCCCTCCAAGATATTGTTCTAAGTCAGACGTTTCATTTCAATTAATCCATTTCTGCTCCTCTCTGCTCTGGTAGCACACTATAGAGGAGCACCTCAACTTAGGCTCACCATAGCAGGTAAGAAAGCGCTGTTAGTGGAAAATTCTCAATAACAGAGCTTGTAGCAGTGAAAACCAGAGCAGCACAGTTTAACTGCCACTTGCTGACAGTCCAAGTAGCAAGATAATGCCTAATATGAAATACAGAAACCTTTCAGGAAATGGAATCATAAACCCAGTCTAGCAGTCTAGCAACACATAGCTCTGGAAAATAGACTACATATACATAGACCCGCTTGTCCCCACTCTTCTGATATAAAAGTCCTTTCACTCTTGGCTGTGCTGATGCTCAGCTTTAAGTGTAGCAGGGAAACATTTCCCAGCCAAGGTCATTCTGCAGAAGGTAATACGGCCTGTGAGATATGTCTTCACAGCTGCTACCTTGGAGCTATCCCGTGGGCTAGGGTGTTAGAAGGTAAGGGGGCCTGTGAGAGCTGGTCGGCATTTAAGCAGCTCTTCTTCCAAGCTCAGGATCAGTGCGTCCCTGTGAGGAAGAAATCGGGAAAGGGTGGCAGGAGACCTGTGTGGATGAGCAAGGAGCTCGTGCGCAAACTCAAAGGAAAGAAGGCGGCCCATGAAATGTGGAAAAAGGGTCTGACCACTTGGGAAGAATACAGGAATGTTGTCAGGGCCTGCAGGGATGCGACGAGGAAGGCTAAAGCACGCCTGGAATTAAATCTGGCGAAGGGGATAAAGGATAATAAAAAAGGCTTTTTAAGTATGTTAACAGTAAAAGGAAGACTAGGGAGAATGTGGCTCCCCTGCTAAGTGATGGAGGTGTTCGTGTAACGGGGGATGCTGAGAAGGCGGAGATACTGAATGCCTTCTTTGCTTCTGTCTTCAGTGAAAAAGCTCCCCCTTGGGAATCTGAGACCCTGGAGGTTATTGAGAGGATCTGGGGAATGGAAGACCTCCCTTCAGTCAGGGAAGAGGCGGTCCGAGAGCGCCTAGGCAACACCAATGTTCACAAATCCATGGGACCTGATGGGATGCATCCACGGGAGCTGAGGGAGCTGGCAGAGGTGATTGCTGAACCGCTTTCTGTCATCTTTGAGAAGTCTTGGAGGACGGGGGAGGTGCCTGAAGACTGGAGGATAGCCAATGTCACTCCGGTCTTCAAAAAGAGCAAGAAGGAAGATCCAGACAAGTATAGGCCAGTCAGCCTTACCTCTGTCCCTGGAAAGGTGATGGAACAGCTTGTGCTGGATGTCATCTCCAGACAACTGGATGAAAAGGAGTAGTCAGCATGGGTTCACCAGGGGGAGGTCGTGCTTGACCAACCCAGTAGCCTTCTATGACGTTGTCTCTGGCTGGGTGGATGGGGGGAGAGCAGTGGATGTAGTCTACCTTGATTTCAGCAAGGCATTTGATACTGTCCCCCACGACATCCTTATAACAAAGCTGAGGAAGTGTGGGATAGATGAGTGGACAGTGAGGTGGGTTGAACACTGGCTGCCTGGCAGAGCGCAGAGGGTCGTCGTTGGTGGTGCAGAGTCCGGTTGGAGGCCTGTAACTAGTGGTGTTCCTCGGGGGTCTGTGCTGGGTCCAGTCTTGTTCAACATCTTCATCAATGACCTTGATGAGGGGATAGTGGCCACCCTCAGCAAGTTTGCTGATGATACGAAGTTGGGAGGATTGGCTGACACGCCTGAAGGCTGTGTTGCCATTCAGCAAGACCTGGACGGGCTGGAGAGCTGGGCAGAAAAAAACCGGATGAGGTTTAACAAAAGCAAGTGTAGAGTCTTGCATCTGGGGAGGAATAATTCCATGCACCAGTACAGGTTGGGGGATGACCTGCTGGAGAGGAGCTCTGCAGAGAGGGATCTCGGTGTCCTGGTGGACAACAGGTTGGCCATGAGCCAGCAGTGTGCCCTTGTGGCCAAGAGGGCCAATGGCATTCTGGGATGCATTAAAAAGAGCGTGGCCAGCAGGTCGAGGGAGGTGATCCTCCCCCTCTACTCTGCCCTGGTAAGGCCTCATCTGGAGTACTGCGTCCAGTTCTGGGCTCCCCAGTACAAAAAAGACAGGGATCTCTTGGAAAGAGTCCAGCGGAAGGCCACAAAGATGGTGAAGGGCCTGGAGCATCTCTCCTATGAGGAAAGGCTGAGTGAACTGAGTCTGTTTAGCCTTGAGAAAAGAAGACTGAGAGGGGACCTGATCCAGGTCTATAAATATCTAAGGAGTGGGGGGCAGAATGGTGAAGATGGACTTTTTTCAGTGGTGAGTGGAGACAGGACAAGGGGAAATGGCCGGAAAGTGCAGCATAGGAAGTTCCGCACAAATGTGCGCAAGAACTTCTTTACAGTGAGGGTGATGGAGCACTGGAACAGGCTGCCCAGGGAGGTGGTGGAGTCTCCTTCTCTGGAGATGTTCAAGACCTGCCTGGATGCCTACATGTGCGACCTGGTGTAGGGAACCTGCTTTGGCAGGGGGGTTGGACTCGATGATCTCTGGAGGTCCCTTCCAACCCCTACAATTCTGTGATTCTGTCATTCTGGGAAAAGTTAACATACTCTCTTCCTACACTAATACTTCCCTAGGTAATTTGTCATAAAAAAGGCTGTCAATGATTGACGGGCTGGTTCAGCCCAGTTCTGTGACTAGCGGGGTGGAGGGATATAGTATCAGAATGCAAGATAATGTGGTATAATGGAATTGAAGCTAATAAATCATAATATGAGAGAGAGAATATGTGTCCGAAAGGTGGATAGGCCTCACCACAATGCAGAGGTGAGATATGCAATGCAGTTGAGCCAATGAAGAAAAGCAGACAGAGAAGAGCAGACGAAGAAGTGCAGACAAAGAAGAGAACATCAGGTGACCTTGCTAGGAGTTATATCTCCTTGCTGACCGCAAAGCCCCATGGAGAAATGTAGTTCTTCTTCTCTTCTGGAAGGCACCCGGTACTTGAGCATCAACAGTCAAACCCCCAGTACATTACATGGTGTTATGATGTGAAATACTGATAACCAAAAATCATAAAACCATGACAAAAGCAGGCACTAACCTCATTCCACTGTCTTTCCAAGGAAAGGGACATAATTTGCACATAAGAGAGTGATGCTTGTCCAGGATGTGCTCTGGGCTGCTGGCAAGCCTTCTGAGCCCTGTCACAAAGGACTTCGTATTCCTGTGTCTCACACACATGATTGTACAATCATGGATAGCTGTGTCTGAGCAGAAAGCAAGCCACTGAAAAAGGAGGATTTTTGTAGATGCGTACCTTCTCCATCACAGGACTTAATGAGTTTTCCACCACAAAAATAACACCAGAATATCTCACAGAATCACAGAATGGCCAGGGTTAGATGGGACCTCAAGGATCACGAATCTCCAACCCCCCTGCCACAGGAAGGGTCACCAACCTCCCCTCCTGTTTATAGGAGAGTATATTATATATACTCTCTTTAGGTACTGAAAGGCTGCAATGAGGTCACCATGCAGCCTTCTTTTCTGCAGGCTGAACAAGCCCAGCTCCCTCAGCCTGTCTTCATAGGGGATGTGCTCCAGTCCCCCGATCATCTTTGTGGCTCTCCTCCGGACCCTCTCCAACAGCTTTCTGTCTTTTCTTGTATTGGGGGACCCAGACTGGACAAAGTTCTCTAGATGGGGCCTCACAAGAGCAGAGTAGAGGGGGAGAATCACTTCCCTGTCCCTGCTGGCCACCTCTCTTCTGATGAAGCCCAGGATACCATTTGCTTTCCAAGCTGCAAGAGCACACTGCTGACTCATGTTAAGTTTTTCATCCATCAAGACCCCCAGGTCCTTCTCTGCAGGGCTGCTCTCATGGACTCCTCCTTCCAGTCTGTATAGATGGCTGGGAACAGAATAGCCAAAGTCTCTGCTGAGGGCTGTTTGAAATAACCCAAATAACCTGTTTGGCTTTGCTGTGACACATGCTGCAGGAGTTCCTCAGTCAGCTACTGACTGAGGCAATTAGGAAATTGTTCCTTACCATTTCACAAGCTGTCTGTTAATGGCTCCCAGCTGAAGTGCAGACACTGACTACGAAGCACTAACAGTCCTTCACAAAAAAATACTGAAGGAGCAAATCTGAAGACAAGAACTCATTTGGAGACAAGCAGGAAAGCAATAAACTTACTGTTAAGAAACAGTGGCTCCTAGCTCCGACATCTAAGATGTCTGATGGGGCTTGTGTCCATGTCCGGCAGTGGTTAGCTTGGGATAGGCTGTAGGAGAAGGATTTCAGCTGGAAGCCATTAACTTACAGCTGAGAGGCAGTAAGGAACAGTTTCCTAAACTCCTCCCAGCAATACCTCCATGAGCATTTCCTTTTCAAGACAGAGTCAAGCTGATAATATAAAACTAAAACTTAAATTGAACTCGCCTCATGCCAAAATCAAACAAGCAGGTTGGAAGAGCTCATATGTTTGGGAATAAGTGAGAAGTTTCTGGAGCTGTTTTCTATCATCTCTCAGCTGTTTGATCCTGGCTTCCAGCTAAGACCTGGTAACTGACTGAAGATGCATGCAGTCCCTTTGAAAGCAAAATCAAACAGGTGAAAACTGAAAGCTGCGACTCCAGTGATTTAAACTTGCATCTTTAAATTTACTCTGAAACAGAGCAGAATAGTTTACTCAAAATCCAGTAATGCAGTGCTGAGAAATAATAAAAAGCAACCTGTTATGCATTAATGTCAAAAACAGCATGTAAGCCACCTGCACTTTGCTGCAAAAGTGGTAGAGTCCAGTTTTAGAGCTTGAGCACTTGAGTCTTTCTTCTAGACTCTCCTCTGTGCTCCAGCCCAAAGCATTTTCTATTTAGATTGTGAAGGTGGCAAATAGAAAGCATAGGCTCAGTGATACGAGCCTGTGGTCGTTTGGGTAAAGAAAACTGGCCAGACAACTGCCTTCCAACATTTCTTTGAAGAATTCCTGGTGCGGGTGTGTTTTTTTTGTTTTTTTTTTGTGAGCATGCTCACTGTTGTGATACCCATCTTTCACATATATCTTCTTCCTTTACTATATAGGGATGGAAGGCACTCACTGCAGATTTGCAAAGCCTATCCTTAATTCCCAAGGTTGCAGTGATGATAATGAGTAGCTTTTGAGAGGTGGGCAGAAATCAGTTGGTTAACTTCTGAAAGCATGCCATATCCATTGATTTTGTCTGAATGATACCTGACAAATCTGATTTTGTCACATAGAACATTTCACAGAATCACAGAATCACATTTCAATTCTTTCATTTAAGAACACCATAAATCAAACACTGAGTGAGGCTCAGACTACAATGTCATCTTTAATGTAAGAAAAATCAAAGACTTCTTGGGTTCTACATCAGTCTTGGCAGCTCTATCTAGGACACTTTTACTATATAATACTGTAGTTTCAGTTCAAATATAGTAAAATAACTGTCTCTCGTATTTGCTTGATTGGAATTATTTTTTCAGTAATGTGCAGTTTTGCTACATGATTATATGCAATACTTTGATCAGATGTTCCCAAATTATATGATAAAAAAGTTCATGTTTACAGGAGATTTTGGGACATCCTAACTGTTACTGAAGTTATACTTTCAAAGTAACTGTAATATCAAAATTATTTTTTCTTACTTTTATGGTAACAGAACTGTGCAGACAGTATGAAATCTGCATATTAGTGCTTAATTAATCGGCTTATCTAGTCAGTGGTGATTTCAGTCCCTTCCATATTATGCAATAAGAGTACGACAATGTAAGTACAGACTTCATGCTCTTCACTGGCAAATTCAGGCTATGTACTATGTGAATCTTTACACGGGATTAATATGAATTAAACTTTCTTCAAGCATATTTTCTTCTGAAGCCTTTTTCTGTAGTGAAAGATTTACACAGTAAAACATATTCCAAGCTGCTCTTTAGTCTGAAATGTCAATGCCAAGACCTAATTTAAATTCTAAGATGATAAGCAAATAAATGTTCAGGTTTTTTTCGAAACAAAACAAAACAAAACAAAGCAAAGCAAAGCAAAGCAAAGCAAAGCAAAAAAACAAGAACAAACCCACAATATTCAGTTGTCTTCTGTTTTTTTTTTTTCCTATTATATTTACGAAGATTCCTTAGGCACTATGTGGACTATTCTGTTTATTTACCTTTCTTACACAGGCCTAAGTTATTTGCCCTTCAAAAAATACATATACCAAGCTTGATACTTTTTAAGCCTATGTATCATTTCAGATTTTTCTATTAATTTTTATGTTAGCTTTTCTTGAAGCAGAGGTTCTGCTTCAGGAAACATTTATTCGTCATGTTTTATTGAAATACAAGTAGTATAAAGATTCTACAGAATAGAATTCTACAGTCATACATGGCTTTAAATATTTTTGAAATTTTTATAATTTGGAAGCTAACAGCTGTTATAAACAGTATAAAAGTTATATCTAGAATCAAAGACACAATTTTTTCTTATTTTATCTATCTTGATTTTATTCCAGTCCAGAAAATGGTACCATAACTTTATGAATACAGCTTATACTGTGTAAATACATTAAATTAATGCACGCATAATTAGGAGCCTGGAGCATCTTCCGTATGAGGAAAGGCCAAGAGACCTGGTCCTGTTCAGACTGGAGAAGTGAAGAGAAGACAGAGAGAGGATTTCATCACTTTTGATAAATATCTGAAGCTGTGGGAGTCAAATTGGTTGGTGTGGACTTTTTTTGATGATGAGTAACATTAGAACAAGGGGCAATGGGTTCCATATAAAAGTTCCATACTAACACGAGGAGGAAGTTCTTTTCTGGAACAGGCTGCCCAGAGAGTTTGTGAAGTTTCCTTCTCTGAAGATAGTCAAGACTACTCTGAATGCCTACCTGTGCAACCTACAGTAGGGAGCCTGTTTTAGCAAAAGGGGGAGTTGAACTAGATGATCTCTAGAGGTCCCTTCCAACCCCTGAGATTCTATGATTCTGGGAAATACAAGCATGAATGAACTGATATATATTCAACATTTTTAGGTCTCATTTGAAAACACAGTCTTAGCAAAATCAAGCTTATTTGGGAATTTAAGTAATGTCTTACAGTTTTAACCCCAAAGGACATCTGTAAGTGTCAAATAATTTCAAACCCTTTTGGGATGAAGTCTCTGGTTTTGAGGCTCACAGAGTCCTGATTAAAAAAATTACAGAATGCAACAATCCAACACATGCAGTAAGAATGTTCATGCAGAAGACTGAAGATCAATCCCTTCTTACCTCTTTTAGAGCATGAATTTGAACCAACAGCATCCAGACTGCAAGTCTTCCACATAATGAATTTTTAGTGCTTGAATTCTTATTTTTACTCATAATTGTTCATTATTTAAAATTTTACATAAAACATTAATACTGGAAAAGATTGCTTCAGTACTCCTTTTAAAAATGCATGCTTTTCAGTCTTCAAAGACTTGCAATAAAAATTGAGTTCAGAAGTTTGGGGCTTTCTTTGTCATTTACATGAAATGACAAATTCAGAAGAAGAAATAAACCCTTACTGCAACTTTTCTGTCTATACTTGGAATGTTTCTAGGTTATAAGAAATCAGCTAATGACCTCTGGCTTCCATTTTGTGAAAATAAATAACAGGGTTGGAAATAACCTCAGAGTCCTGTGAATCTTCCAAGGTAAAATATCAATAGCAGTATTCAATCGATATTTCAATTATCACCAGATCTTTCTTAGTATTTTTAAGCCATTTTTCAATTAAGGATTGTGAAAATAGAGTAACTCGGGGATCATGAAATGTTGTGAGAGGTAACTGAAAATGAACATTTCAATCCTGCAGCTTTGCCATGTGAAATAACACATGCCTTCACCACCACTTAATTAATGCTGAAGTCAAGCCTGATCAGTGCTGTCCCTAGCTCCAGGCTCATAGTCCCCCAGAGATCCTGTGCAAGGTACTAGCCAGCACCGCTTAATGACCTAGGCTTTCTTCAATGAGCCAGAACAATGCAGAACTACAGATAAATGAGGCAAAAAATAGAAGCTTAAAATTGAGAGATAGGTGTTTTTTTTGTTCTTTTGTTACGTTGATTTTCATTTGTTTGTTTCAACTTCATTCACTTGGGAGGACAGAAGGAAAATTGAAGCCAATGAGTAAAACCTGCTTTAGCGTCACTCCTTGAGCAGGGAAGTTGGACCAGATGATCTCCAGAGCTTCTTTCTGACCTCAGCTGTTCTTGATGCTGTGAAGGAGCCCTTATACTGATGCCATTGAGTGAAAACTGAAGAAAAATATGCTCTATTGTTTCCAGCAGTTGTTTTCCATCCCCCTCCCCACTCCATGAGATGAAATACTTAACCAGAACTGCAACCAGAAGCTCAGGTTCAGGTCTACATTAAAAAGCTACTTAGCCTAGCCTGGCAACCGTCAGTCAGGTATCAACTTCTACAGTGAATTGGTAGATTAGGACTGATATCATTTACCTGGACTTCAGCAAGGCCCTTGACATGGTCCCCCACAACATCCTTATCTCCAAATTGGAAGGATGTGGATTTGATGGGTGGACCACTTGGTGGATAAGAAATTGGTTGAAAGGCTGCAGACAGAGGGTGGTCATCAATGGCTCTATGTCCAAGTAGAGGCCGGTAATGAGCGATGTTCCCCAGGGGTCTGTCTTGGGACCGGTGCTCTTGAACATCTTTATCAATGACATCGATGACGGAATTGAGTGCACCCTCAGCAAGTTTGCAGACGACACCAAGCTGAGTGATGTGGTTGACACTGTGCAAGGAAGGGATGCCATTCAGAGGAACATCAACAGACTTAAAAGATGGGCCATGGTGAACCTAATGAGGTTCAACATGGCAAAGTGCAGAGTTTTGCACTTGGGCTGGAGGAATCCCAGGAGGAATCCATACAGATTGAAAGGAGTAGACCTTGAGAGCAGCCCTGCAGAGAAGGACCTGGGGGTCTTGATGGATGAAAAACTTAACATGAGTCAGCAGTGTGCTCTTGCAGCTTGGAAAGCAAATGGTATCCTGGGCTCCATCAGAAGAGAGGTGGCCAGCAGGGACAGGGAAGTGATTCTCCCCCTCTACTCTGCTCTTGTGAGGCCCCATCTAGAGAACTTTGTCCAGTCTGGGTCCCCCAATACAAGAAAAGACAGAAAGCTGTTGGAGAGGGTCCGGAGGAGAGCCACAAAGATGATCGGGGGACTGGAGCACATCCCCTATGAAGACAGGCTGAGGGAGCTGGGCTTGTTCAGCCTGCAGAAAAGAAGGCTGCATGGTGACCTCATTGCAGCCTTTCAGTACTTAAAGGGAGCCTACAAACAGGAGGGGAATCAACTCTTTGAAAGGGTTGATAACAGCAGGACAAGGGGAAATGGCTTTAAGTTGAGGGAGGGAATGTTGGATTTCAGTTGGATGTCAGGGGGAAGTTCTTTACAGAGAGAGTGGTGAGGTGGTGGAACAGGTTGTCCAGAGAGGTTGTGGATGCTCCATACCTGGAGTGTTCAAGGCCAGATTGGATGGGGCCCTGGGCAGCCTGGTCTAGTATTAAATGGGAAGGTTGATGGCCCAGCATGTGGCAAAGGGGTTGGAAATTCATGATCAATGAGGTCCCTTCCAACCCTGCCCATTCTGTGATTCTGTGATTCTGTGACCTATATAGATTTCTTGCCTGTGAAGTATTAATAACTCTGAAAGAAACATAAGAAACCTATGCAATTTTTGCAGTAGAACATTGTCTTATTCATACAGGGTGAGAAATTTCTCACTGATGCAATGGAGGGACAATGTGATCCTGTGTGTAGCAGGCAGCACAGAGGTCAAGAATTAAGCACTTTCAGATTTTTCAAAATGTCAATTAAAACAAGGAGAAGATGTTGTCTTCAAACTCCACATAGGCAAGAAATAAACAAACTTGTAAGTATGAATACAACACTTCCTTGCATGACATGGAGCTGTTAAATCAAACAGCTCAAAATGTCATCTCCTTTGAGTATTGTTTAGGTATTCAGAGCAGTGGGGACATAGAATATGTATTTTATTTAATAGTACTGATAAATGAAACCAAGTGCAGCTTGTTACCACTGGTATTAGGATGAGTCATTTTGAAATACAGTATCTGAACAATTCCAAGTCATGTCTTAAGCAATCCAGCAATGCTGTTCAAGAATGTGTTTTAAAGGCCTGTTTATATCCTCATTCAGCCATTCTGTTCTGTCTTACTAATGAACATGGTACATGTATGGTACATGAAGTTTGGATGGAGTCCTACGAACACATCATATTCGTACATGGAGGAGATAAAAGAATCTATACATTTTCAGGATTCTCTCTGACTGGCTTCTTTTAACTAGTTCTGTGCTGAAATCAAGGGCTTGTGTTTGAATGTGATGTTGAAGAAAGGATATAATCTAGCCTCTTAACATAAAATGAAAACAGCTTCTTTACCATTCTTTCTTCTCTTAGTAAAGTGTCTCTTCTATCTGATGGCAGAAAACCAAACCATATTTTCACAGTATTGTATTTTAATATCATTTTTTGTTGGAGGACTAGGGCATTGTAGAGGAAGACCTGCACAAACATATTATCTGGAATAACAGAAATTAGAGAAATTTCACCATTCAAAGCGCATGATCCCATTTGCAATAGCAATATCCAATGCTATGAGCAGGAGGAAAGTACAGAGCCAAAAAGATTTGCTCATATTACCTAGTTACACGAGACCGTGAAATAAATGTCATTAGAGCCAAGAAACAAGACTACACAGCAAAAAATTTGGTGATATTTTGTAATAGTAGACTTACACTGAAGGTATACAGTTTTGGCCTTTTTGGTCTTACATGGTTCAGGAAGGTAAGTTTTATCCTGATGGATGTAGAGGATAGATGCCAGCATATTAGCAGACAGGTATAGAACTCATGTTTTTTCTGATGAAAAGAATGTTAGGAAAACTGATTACTGATATCAGTAAAATATGAAAATGGAGAAGCATAAAGAGGGAAAAAGTTTGAAATAGCCTTCCAATGGATGTGTTCGAGTGAAACCCAAGAAACATCAGATGTTGTTTGATAAGAGAACCGTATATTCCAACTTAGAACAATTCTAATGTGTTGCCTTCAGTCTCACCAGATGTATTTCCAATCCTGAGACTGTGATCTCATATTTATATAAAAATCATGACTATACATTTTACTGAAGCTCTCTGATCACTATTTTTGCATGCACATGGTGAAAAGAAGATATCAGAACTATGGCTGTGCAACCTTCTGTTGAACTGGATCCTTTCACAAAACTTATTGACAGTAAATCATTCCTACTTTTTAAACATTATTTTGGACTTCACAATAAAAGAAAAATCTGACCTCAGTTACCTAGGAGTACATCTGGTGCACGAATTCCATGTCATGCAATGTTCTGTAAGAAACAGCTGGGCTATCTGTACTCATTCAGATCCTGTAGCCCACAGAGATGCATTAGCTTGGTGTTTCATGTAACAGCGTTAGTCTTGTCTCTCAAGAGAAACAGTTGGACTCAGCACAGGTCTGATGCTGCTCTAAGAGTGGTGTTTCATAATCTAGTGAACAGAAACCTAGCCCAGGTATTTCAGGATAAACAGAACCTTAAAACTGTTAAGAATTCCGTCTTCTTGAGAAACAAATATCATGATACCAGCACAGTTACTGAAACAAATATGAATCCTTCCATGTGAGGGCAATGATAGTGAGTCATATAGAATGGCCAAGTTGTTACATAACCTCTCTCCTTTTTTTTTTTTTTTTTTAAAATATTCTTTTTTTCAAGATTAAGAGGAAAGAAAGAGAGAGAATGAGACACTATAGAAATCTTCTGCTCTACTAAATTGAGCAAGGCTTAATTCTCCCTCATGAAAACAAGATTTAAAAATAAATAAGTTAATTGAAAAGCTATTGGTTACTCAAAGATATATACCTCATTCTTCATTGAGTTTTATCATTGTGTGAGCACCACTGGTTATGTGGGCTGAATTATTCCTTTCAGAGTAATGCTAAAATTTTTCCATATTTGCCTCTACATAATAATGCAACTGACAAGATTTAGTTTGTGTTTATTTATACTAAGGCCATTCATTAAGGTCTTGTTGTGGTTTAACCTGGCAGGTGGCTAAGCACCACACAGTCATTCACTCCCTTCTCAACGGGATGAGGAAGAACATGGGGGGCAGGGGAAGAAGAACTTGTGGGTTGAGATAAAACTATTTACTAAGATAGAGAAAAGGAAAATAATAATGATTATGCATATGTATGTATACATATGCATATAACAAGCAATGTACAAGAAATTGCTCACCACCCACTGATAGATGCTCAGCTAGTCTCCAAGCGAGCAGGACAAAGATGAACTTTCACTCCCTTCTAAACTCTTGCATTATGTCATAAGGTATGGAAAATCTCTTTGGCCAGTTTAAATCAGCTGCACTGTTTCCTCTATTACTCTTAAATCAAGTACTAATTGTAGGGAATTGGCACACATTCCTCCTGAGTTTATTCAATTAATAAAGAAAATTTAAAATATGGAACCTGTTCATGGTGGAAATCATTTGCAAAAGTTGCCTTCATTACACATAGACAGCAAAGGATTGTAATTGCTGATGTCAGATCTGACCTTCCTGAATGCAAAAATTATCTTACTTGCCTTTATAGATAAGTATCACTGTCTTAATTTTTGCCCTGAGCCTTGGAAAACAGTGTGTTGCCTTTCTCACAGGAAAATGCAATCTACGTAAGCAAAAATTTTCCAATATGATAAAACATATATATATTTTTTTAAGAGAAAGATATTAAACAAATATACCCCAGGTGCATATGAGTGTATTATATTACACACTGCACTTCACTTTATACTTTGATGATATAGTCAAAAGTATGGTTTTTTTTATCCAAGGAAAAAATTAAGTTTTGCATCTCTTGGGTTATGCATTCAGCACAGTCCATTATCACACTCTTACCCCACATAACTGCAAACAATAATCACCAAATATTAGCAACTTTTCAAGTAGAAGAATCTGAGTTCCATGCAAGAGATATCCTCTCATCAAGACATTGGTCCAAACAATGGAAAGATGACATGCAAGGGGGAATAGAGTGTGAATGGAAAGACAGGTGTTGATGGGGAGCTTTTGCCACACACTTGGTCATCTTATAATTCTAACCATTCAGTGTAAAACAGACAACAGGGATGATTGCTATTGTTTTAATGATTAACTATTCTCTCCCTTTTTTCCCCAAAGACACCCTGGCAAACTCTACTTAGTAAATATTGACACCTGTAAACCAAGCTGGCTGATGCCTTTGGCTCTTCAGCTCTCTTCCCATCTGTTGCCTGGGAATTATAAGTGAAGTATTTTGGGACACTTGCTCTCTTTTCATTGAAAATTGTTAAAAAAAAAAAAAAAAAGGATAAAAAAAATCTCTATCCAAAAGCTAATCCTAGAGCCACATGGTCTGTAGTAACTAAAGGGAAAAACACAGCATATGTAAAATGCATATCTCACTGGCCTCTTCTGACTACTCTTCTTTAGTTAACAGCATGCCAGGGTAATCTGCTTAGTTACCAAGTGGAGCTTTCTTCCCTTTTCCCCATGAGATCACCCTGACCATGATCAAAGTCCAAACACATTCTCGACTAACTCTATTGTTCCCAAGAGTGGGATTAATGACTAATTATGTCAGGTCACTCATCCAGATGGCCTCTCAGATGTTCCTTTGTCATTCCCTGACCTTCCATATGCCCCTTCGACCTTGAGGTTTATTTCCATGACAACATGAAGCCTCAGTTTCCTTGCTGAGATTGCCAAGAAGTGGCCAAAAGGGGGATATGGGATAATCTACCCACATTTTGTATTCTGCTTCCATCTCATGCCTTGTTAAATCCAATGAATAGATAAAAAATGCTATCTGATCCCAGCTGAGTGATGACCATGCTCATGATTCTATGTTACATGCTATGTTTTTTAAATTAGCAGACAGCTTTGTACATGGAAACGTGCATTTAATTTGAAGAACATCAATCGCCATAATGTGATCTTTTTATCTCATTAATGTTAAGCAAGGGTAATAGAATGGAATTACAAAATATCACTGTGAAAGGAATACAATTCAGAGAATTATAGATATCCCCCACTAAAACCCTAGAGATGTTTAGATAAGTCTACTTGTTCAGTTTCATAAATTAAAGATTCTTTTACCTTTCCTGTGGTTTAAATCTAGCCTCAGATGTTGATCTTATTCTGAAGAAGGATTTCAACATGGTTAGTGCAATGGAGAATTTTTCTGAAACAACAAAATAAGTAAATAAAAATAGAAAAGGCCAGTGACTGATGAACTCAATTATACAGAAAGTCTGAACAGGTATTTCCAGGAGTTCAACTATATTCTATTTTAGTTATTGTTTGAGAGTAAACATTTGGCAATATGTGAATTTACTACTATGCGCTGTCATCTGTAGCTAAACTGATAGCTAAAATGTAGCTAAACTTGGTTCTACCTGGCCATTCAGTGAAATTACAATCTGGTAATTTCAATTTTCCTTAAATTTTATTCACTAATGGGGTAAAAACAATTATATGTGCAAGAAGGACTACTGCTTTCCCCTCCAAACCAGCATCTTAACAGAGCAGTTCCACTGCTTATGCCATATCCCTGATTTTCTCTACAGATTCTGTTTATTAAAGAGCCACTTACATGTATTGAATAGGGCATAGAATATACCAGCAAATTTGGACAGTCATGCTAACTATATTTTTTCCTCTATACTGAAAGATTTCAATGCACAATATTTTGCAAATTCCTTTACAGATTCATTCCAAATTTACATAATCTTAGTAAAATTTCCTGTAAAATTCAGAAAGCATGCCAGTAGATAACACAGTGCTCCTTAAACTGCTTATTTGCTCTTTATTCCTAATCTCCTGGAACTGCCACTGAAAGTGCTATTAAAAGATGGGCAAAACCACGGAACTGAACAAAGGCTGATATATCCTTGTAAAGGCTTTACTATAATATTTTAGCACTCTCACAAATTTTAATTAAGTTAAAGTGTTTCTAAAGAGAACAAATAAATAATTACATTTTTCTAATTTCAGTTCTTGTTCAGAAACATGTTGTGAAGCACATGTAGTAAGCCCATTCTTCTAAGACCATATATATATTCCCCTTCTTTGGGGTAATGCTCTATAAATACAAATTGTACCAGAAACTATGTTGCTGTATATACAAATGCACTTACTGACTGTAGATTTTAAAGTCTGATCATTGACGTCCTTATCCATAAATAATGCTGACTGCACAATGGCAATATACAATACAAAGAACAGGTTAATTTTCAGAAATGCAAAGACATATTTTAAGCATTACAACACTACCAAATTGACACACATTTATTTGATCATTGAGAGGTAATGGAAAAAATAGCTAAATAAATACAGATAATAAATATATTGTAAAAAGAGTGTAATGTGGAATAATGGGGTACATCTGGAGGTACTTCATAGTCCTGGCTTGGTGTTCTCAGAAGCCAAATCTGGTTTGAGGAAGGAAAAAAACTCAAGTTACACTTTCCAAAATGGCCTCTCATCATGGGTTTGAAAGCTATTTCCTCATCTGATTGAGGTTTGATGTTTCCACATTCTATTGAATTTGTATGACAGTGACAGGGTGGTGAAAGACCATAAAAAATGATTTGTGTATAAAACTTGCATTCATAGAAATGCAAGCTACACAGAGGACCACTGGAAAGTTTGCAGGGTGACTAATATGATCAGAAGGAATGATTTAATCAATTCTTCTACAGGGAGTAACAAGAATAGTTTGGTGGTTTACAAGTATTAAACCAGCATATACTAGTATTCAATTAAAAAATTAAAATAAAATCTAAACACGAAGGAAATATATGAAAGACATAAACTGTCATTTATTGTTCAGAATATCAAATTCTTTAGCAGTGACACACACAGACATGCCTTAGCACAGACGTGCAGGCATGATGTATAGAGAAATCCATATAGCAAATGGGAGGGACAATTCTATCTTCATGAAGCAATTAATTACTTATAAAGTAATGGTAGTGTCCAATCATTAATACTTTGAAAGTGTCTATTTCATCAAAGTTTACTGCTGAGTGTTTTATCATGCTCCAAGAAGTGATTAAGTAGAATTCAATATGTCTTTTTAGGTCTGGCAGGATCATCATGTGGTTAAAGATAGATCTGGATGTTCTTCATTGCTTTCCCATTTAGCTGAGGTAAGTCTTTGAACAAATTGCACAGATGTTCAATGTCTGTTTTCCTACATAAGAAATCGAACTAATATAATAATTGCTGACGTTATGGATGTGCAGTGTGATTAAATTAACTAGCAACAGTAAAGCATAGAGGAAAATAATTACACACCATAGTATTCCTATGAATTAGAAAAAAATGGGGTTTGAAACAACTGCAGGACTTTATTAAATATCTACATCCTTCACAATCTGTGGTGTCAAAACTAGGCCTTGTAGAACACCCCAAAGCATGTGAAAAGTAAGAAATAACCATCTAACTTACAAGCTTACATAAAAAATTGTAATCCTCGGCTCATCATGGAAACCTTAATGCTGGTGGCAATGGAGGGTACAAAATTACCAGCCAAATAATTTTTTAAATGTGAAATTTTTTCCTACAAATGTGCAAAGCAACTGAACTACCTTAACACATATCACGAGGAAAGAAAAAAAAAGTTGTTTTATTTCAAAAATCTGTATGTGATTTTGAACATTAACTATGCATTAGAATGACCAAGGCATGATTATTCCAGACTGTCAATGCACTAAGGCATATTTCCCAGGTATTTGATCAAAGGAATGGGAGATTTTAAGAGAGCTGTTTTGAAGTGTATAGAGCTGGTAAAGCTCTGCAATGATTTTTCTGCAGTTAACAATGTTGCAAGGTTGTTTGGCATATTGATATATAGTGCAAGGATACTTTGCAGACTTTGATGTTTGCTAATTCCATTAAATTTGTTTTAATGAAGTACTAATAAGAATAAGAAATGCCACTGACTCTCACTAATATCCATGTGCTATAGTACTTTTGCAGATGTGCACTCATTAAATAAGGTTTGTGGCATGGATACCTCACAATGAATTGTTCTATGATGAGCAAGGGTGAAAAAGAAGACAGAAATGCTAGGCCAACACTATCACCCATTTCTCTATTTTTTTGTTTTATATACAGTAAGATTTACAAATATTTTTGAAAGTTGCACACATAATGTTCCAAGCACTAAAAGAAAAAAAGATCAAAATCTGTTCTTTGCAAACAGCTATATATTTTTCTCCTTTTTCCTGTTACTCACTACATACGCTAAATATTTTAATAGAGTTCTATTAAATATTGCATACTTAGAACTCATTGTTTGGATAATATAATAACGATACAATTATCGTCATTATTTTGCTCAGAGTTCTGGATCCAGGGAGATGCTGCAGTATATAGACAAAGTGGAAACCAGTTCATTTGGAGACACTTAAAAAAATTCCAGATCCTATGTTAATGAAATCTTTTTAATGAGAATTAATTGAGACCTCGACAACAATTGCACCCAGAGCACTCACTCATCAGGGCTTTGGGATACTCAGGTGGGGTCACACCTGTGAGCAGGATTACTGTCAGGTTAGAAGTTCCTGAGCAGAACTGTGATTAGATATAACAGGTACAGACAAGATGGAAAGGCAGAACAATAAAGGACTAACAAAAACGGGGCATTCATACGGGAATAATCATAATAAACATACATATATTGAAATCATTTAGACTTGTTGCTTAAAAAAATCCGAAACATTAGAAGTACATGCAGATAACTATCTTGATCGCTGGCTACCCTTTCCTAAGTTCCTGGATTCACCCTGCAGAATCTCCCTCTTCCTCTCAGCTTCCAGATGAGTGGGAAGGAAGAAAGCAGGGTCACTTTATCTTAATACTGGCTCTGAGACCTGTGCTGCTCATGCAAATCTCTCAGCCTGGTTTCCTTGATCCTCTTCTCTCACAGAGAGGCTTCCATTTCCCTGAGGGTACACTACAGTGAAGGAGCCAAATGATGGAATGCTTATTCCTCTCGTCACACACCTGAACAGTGAGAACAGGATGCCTGTGCTGCAGCTGTTCCTAGAAAACCTGCTTGTCTTCACCATGCTGCTGAGTAGGGAAGGGTCCCAGGTGGAGGACCTTCTCAGAACAGCAGGATGTGGCGTTTAAGGGTAAGGAAGTGTGGCAGAAAATAAATCCCCTTGTGATCCAGCTTGTCCTTAAATAAGAAGGACTGGGTGAGACTGGGGTTAGACTCAGAGTGATACCCAGTTTGGCACTGCAAGTCTGGTTGCATTCAGTATACTGAACTATCATGATTACAGATGTGCAGATAGCATAAAGCATCTTCAACCTCACAGTATTTGAACAAACTAATACAGCCTTCCCACCTCCCTGTTTAAGGAGTTTGGTTGCATTTAATGAGAACTTTCACAGCTAGTTTAATGAATAGTGCTGTTTGTTGAAGCAACAGAATGCAGATTCCTTTGTATCATTGGTGATAAATACACTGTGCAGAGCATGTGCAAGTACCAATAGAGTCATTAATACAGCTGACTGCAAACACATTAAATCATGGAATAACACTAGAGATTTCTAAGTTTCCTGGGAAAGAGCTTATTATAACTGAATGTGCAAATCTCACGCAAAAGGTGTCCCTATGGAGGGGAAGAGAAGCTCAGCCCATTGACAGGTCTTGGAAGTCAGAAACATTCTCCCTACTTGTCCCCAGTAGTATCTCTCCTAAAATTCCTAATCTCTTGAGCGACTTTTACACTGTTTTCTAACTTTCAGGTGGAGCTTGAATGACGCTACTCACACATACTTTTTGTTGCAATTGCTAAAAAATCTCACTTTGCTTTTAAAGGTATAGGCTAAAAAAAATTCAGAGCATGTGCTCAGTTAGGGGTGATCACACCTTGGAGGCAGGTAGCCTTCGGGATGGAGGTGTGATTTGGTATTATAATGAGATTATAATTAGCAAAGATCACCCAGAAGTGTGTTTTCAACAAAGAAAAAGGAAAGAAAACTGCTGCGTCAGAGTAACAACTACATAGTTTAACAGTTCCATACCACCACCAACTTCCCATCCCTGTGATGTTATCACAGAGCCTGGCCAAGGTGTTTCTACTCTATTCTATGTGCTGTTTCTCTTAGAGACATCACCGAAGCTCCCCTGATGCTGCCAGCTCCAGGGCTGCAGGTTATGTTGCCTAGGGAACCATCATGAAACAGATTCTTCACACATTCACTGTATTCTGCTCTGGAGGTTTCCTCAGCACTGTACCTTCTCTCAAGAGGGTGACATCTCAGTAAGTCACCTCTAATAATTATTCCATACAGAGTTACATACTGCCAGATGATCAAGCCATCCTGACTACAGGGATGTCTGTACTGCTTTCATGTGGGAAATAAAGTGCGTGGAAATGTTGATTCTGTCCTCTCCTCTTTTCAGGAAGCAAAGCTGCCAAAATATGAGAACAAGCTGCCCATTCTTGTTCAGTTTGCCATTACAGGTTCTCAGTACCAATGGTTATCTTTTCAAGGTGTAAATCAAGACTTAATGTGAAAGAAACACTGGAAGGGCCTCGTCAAAGAACCAGGTCATAAAACAGGCTTAGGGGTATGCCTGATTAAAGGATAGGTATTTTATGGCTAGCCTAGTCTAAATTCCTGGCTTCATAAGCTGTGGCTTCTTATGTCTCAGTCTCAGTTTTCATTTCAAAAGAAATTTCATCTTCTTACTCTCCACATTTTTCAAGGAAGTGCTGAAATTCTAACTAACTAGAACCGACATAGTTACGCCTGTCTGGGTTTTGAAGCAATCCTAGAAAGTAACCTTATCAGAAGAAAGCAATTTGTTGCACATCATTGAGATTTTACTCTGAAGACCAATTTCTTCTGTAGACCAGAAAGTAAGAACATATCAGCAGGAATTATGTGGTGTCAGACAGAAAAAGGAGGAGGCTCTGGAAGTTATCACCTATGATGTTGAGATAAACATGATAGGAAACTTTTTATTTCCCATCAGAAGAGAACAGGACACGTTCCACAGTTCCCTAGCACATGCTGGTTCTGTTTCTATTCTTAGAAGAAAGAAGATATACTCAGGATAACCCACAGTTCTTAGCACTATAGGCAGTGATTCTAGAATGGGGTTAGGGGCTTTGAAAAGTTTGCTCTTAGGGCTCTTCTGTTTCATCTACCTGGTTGGTTGGAAAATAAATTGTGTTTCAAAGGCTGTGATTGTGTAAGTAAGCATATACATAAGTCAAAAGGTTCCAATTCAATTTCTCTTTTATTTATTCACTTAATGGCATTGCTGAAATGGTTTAGCAGTATATTAGTTATCTTTCCAGCCTGTAATACAGTGCTTTTATTTTTTCCCCTCTCCCTCTCTTCCTTGCATGCAGCCAACTACAAGGCACAGGGTCCAGGCAGTACTTTTTCCCTAAAGATTTCACCAAATGGTCTTCTCTGGAGAAAACAGAGTTCACTCTGTGCAAACAATTCTTCTAGGAAGAAACATCTCTAGCAGTTATTCCAAGAAGTATCATTAGTCACATTGTCTGCAGTGGAGAGCAGTATTAACTTACATCTTCACAAGGAGAGCTAATAGCATTATGAAACTTTGCTAAGATGCAGGATTATCTAACGGCTCATTTTAAGCATTTGATAAACCAGTGGATGAGTTACGGAAGATTAAGAATTAAATGGGATTTTACTGTTTAGTAAAGAAGTATTATTTTCCATGGAAGACGTAATGATTAACTCCACTTTGTGACTTTGTTTTATATTGAAGGCTGTGACGTAACAGTATTGGCCCACACTTGACAATGATTTATAAATTGTCATTAAAAATGCTCTTGATTCAGTCATGGAGAATCTTATTTTAGTGAGGAGCTACAGTTTTCCTCATCACTGTTATTGTTGGAAAAATACCTGTTGCCTGTAAAGACTGGCAGAGATAAATATATTTTTCCCTTTGCTGAAGGGAAAAATATATTTATTTTAAGCTGCTATGCCATGTTCAAGCTGCACAAGTGTGAAGAGCATTCCCAACTACCAGATTTCTCAGTCTATAATAACCTGACAAAACTCCTTATGGAACAATCAAAATCTGAGAAGTAATTGATTTTATCAACGATAGTTATCAGAATGTTTGTGAGAAAATATAGACACGCATAAACATGGATGCAGACACAGATGTTATTTAATATATAACTACTTAACAGAAATTATCTCTAAATCTTCCAAGAATTTTTAGAGTTTAGGTTTAGGATGGATGGGGACTATCCAAATAGGGAAGCTATATGTGACCACTTCCTTTCTCCTACACTGCAGGTGATGGGAATACGTATCTCTTTCTGATCCATGGCACAATGACTGAGTACAAAGAATAGCTGGTTCTGTGGCTCAGCATTGCTTTGAAATTACACCCTTTAACTTCTGTATTGCCTTCAGCTTCAAAGTGAGATCTAAAACTGCAAACTAAGGCTTTGGATGAGCTTGGTTAGAGCAATAGATGGCACATATTTCTTTAACTAGTTTCCTTGTTGCCGCAAAAAGTCTAATGTAAGTTCAGACATTAAGTTAAGAGATCTGATTTCTCGAAGATCCATTGACTAAACTGTTCTGTCACAGTCAATTAGTTTTACTGTCATGTTCAGAGACTACACATTTTAAAGGGAGGGACTTGTAAAAGAAATAAGGAGATATTTCTAATTTTTAATTCCTTCATACTTGCTTTTGAGTAATGACTGCTGTTATTTTTTCAGTTCCTAACATGTGGCTTTGAAAAGGAAACAGATTACTTTGAAGTCATTTGTGAAGGTGTTGGTTGCTGTGAAAACATTCACTTTCAGATGGTCACTTTGGAATTCTAAAAAGGGAAATAAAAGAAAGAAGTCAAATGAATCGCACATGGTTCAAAACCATCATCACCAGAGAACCCCATTTCATTAACAGACATCTGTGCAAAGCTTCTTATGTAAAATTATATAGAAAACAAAAGACACAGATTGAGGTAAAATGGACAGACATTTTTAGCTGTGTGCACACTCAGAGAACTGACAGTGATGATACAGGTAACGCACCTGGCCACCACTGTGTTGGGCAAACTACCCTGGCTCACGTTGGCAGTCTGAAATTACGGAAATGACACGTGCCCATCACCGCCTCAGCAGCTCCCCACTGCCCAGATGTGCACAGTGATTGACAGCATTTCCTCCTCTGCTGCATGGAACGCTGTGGGGAGCAACATGGCCACTGTTTGCTCAGCTGCATCTACTCCGCAGCCCGCCCAGAGAATATATGAGAAATGTGTTCCCTTGGAGGACAGGGAGAAGGCGAAAGTGAGCAGGGATGGCAGAGATGGAAGTCTGAAATTGCAGCTGAAAGCCTGCCCAGCTGATTGAGAAGTGGTGACCTTTTTTTTGCACTAGTGTAATTGCCTGGGTTTTTCCTCCCACGAATGTGATGTCTATAAAGAACAGAAATCAAATCACTCAGATTTTTGCACAATAAAGTGAAAGGAGAATTAACTAGAAAGGGTACATCATTGGTTTTTATTTTCCTGCTCTTTTTCCTACCTTTCAACTTAACTGTGAGGATTAAATTCAGAAGATAGACTTTGTCCCTTGTCTCAAAACCCACATTGATCCTGCATTTAAACATGCTCATCTGCTCTTTATGGTAACGTAAAAGATACAGCATACATGCAATTTCAAGCTGCAAATACGTTACTCTGGTCTTGAGGCAGAAAAATCAAATCTACATAGACTCTTTAGAAAGCATTATACTTCTGTTTTTACAGTACCTTCAATATGACTTCTAAATTTCATGCAGAGTTTTCAGATTTAAATTTAAGTATCTGCACAGCTGTGTCTTGCAGACATGGAGACCTTTGAGCAATTCTCTCAGCTGCATGGCAAGCTTCCCACTGGGACCTTGCTACTTCTAGCGCTACTCTGTACCTCCAAAAGCCATACGCTTTCCCATTCTCCCTTCTGGTTATTTCTGAATTCTTGTGGAAATCCTGCCACCTTCAACTTTCCACCAAAATGCTGTCACCCATTCTCCCGTTTCTATCTGATCTATGGCTAAAACCGGTGTGAAAATGTGGGAACAATGCAAGCTACTTTTTTAACCATATGATTGGGCATTAGCTAATTGAGGGGGAGATTTTCTTTCTGAAATAATGCAGCATCACCTAAAGCACTTTTAGGCCTTTTCACTGTATAAATAACCTTTTGCACTTCAAGGGTCATTAGATCACGATAGTTTGTAATACAATTATAGTCAGCACTCTGCTCTTATGGGCTGCCTGGTAATTTGCTTGTTAATATATTAGCACAAAGCATTGATCAAGTAGCTAATCCAATCACACGCTTGTTATTGATCTCTTATTGAGCATCCTGCCAGTGATCACTTTTCGCCCAGGCCCAGTCAATAGCAAATGCCAAATAGGCTCTCCCACACCTAATGAGCTTACGAAATAAACCAAACGTTTTCCTTTGCCCTCAAGGCTAGAATCAATTGAGAGCTTTTAGAACAGAATTCAGATGATTTTTTCATCAACTTTTCCCCTTCTTTATGCAAGCATGCAGGTTTGCATTAAGACCTCTATCTAGGAGTTTCATTCTAATTTGAAGACATCTGAAAAGCAGCTGCCATGTCTGAAATGCAGAAACAGCTGTAAACAATAAATCACGCGGGTGAGGAATTCTGGGCTGCACGTTGGCATGTGGTCTGTCAAGCCAAAAAAATAAAGACATACAAAAGATCAAGAGGTCAGGGGTACCTGAAGTCTACAAAAAATGAACTAGTCCCATATTTCAACCAAGAGAGTCATATTTTGGAGGAAGGTCTACCAGCATTCTTTTATGGGAGGATCACACACTTATACACTGAGGTATGGGGAGGCCTGGTGCTGCACTGAATTAGACATGAGCCTTTTCATATTACCCCTATTGCATTAAGGCTATTCCAGTATCAGCTAATGGAATTTCACACTACAGACACAGACTCATGCTGATGAAAAGCACACCCGAATTGTGCAGGAAGAAACAGTATTTCAGTCACATACATAAGTGCCAAATACTAGTTCTTTAACTTATAATAGTTCCCAGTTGCTTACCATAGAGTATGTGAATTTGAGCATAATGGCTTTACAGTTACTCAGGAAAGAAAGGAGTGACAAATTTTAGGAGAGATAGCTTTAACATCTCACAGAAATTTTATAACTTTTATCAGATGTCTTTTCAGCTAAAACAGCTTATTAAGTCACCAAGTTATTCAGAAAAAATATTTTTCCATTTAGTCAACAGCCTTATAGCAAAACAATAGTGTTGTAATAGTAGCTTCTATTAGATCATAAAAAAAAGAATGCAAGATCCTTAGATCTTAAATAGCCTTGCTTCAGCTATTAGCATTAGTACTATTTTATATAGCTAGGTTGCATTTGCACTTTAATCACTTTTATTTCATGATCTTGTTTTGATTATTGTGCTTACTATTTTCCTTATTACTGTACCAGATTTAAGTTACAGAAAGGCACAATCTGAATATAAACCAGGCACAGATTTAAAACCTTTAAAAGCATTTGTAACATATAAGCACGCAATTTAAAACCATTACCAAAATCCAATTACTTGCCTGGGGAAAAAGAAAACAGTTCAGCTTGAAACATTAGTGATACCTTTTCAGAATTCTTTTGAATTAGTCACAATTATGCATTACAATCATATTTATTTGGCAGATTTCTTCCATCTCAAAACTGAGTGCAACTGACACCTTTCTATTTTGCAAAATCCCATCATTTCTATTCTGTTTTCTTAATAACCATATGTATAAACTTTTACTGATGAGACTAGACAACCTTAAGAAGACCTTCATTTGCATGACCATCTTGCCATTAACAAGATTGATCTACTTCAACAAATACTTTACCTCCATGGTTTTGCTCTATGTTTCAACCTTGTCTCAGCCAGCACTTATTCTCAGGCTTTCTTTGGTGTGCATTGGACAGTTCCTCCAAGATTATGCCATATATATGCTTCCTGAGGTGGTTTGTTTGGGATTTTCATGTAGATGAAATTCAAGAAGACAAAGTGCTGATCACAATAACTCCATGCAATGCTGCAGGCTTTGGGCAGAGTGATTGGAAAGATGTGTGGAGGAAAAAGGACCTGGATCTTGGTCAACACTCAGCAAAGTAAGAGTGTGTCCAGGTGGCCAAGAAGTCCAATGGTATCCAGGCTTATGTCATAAATAGTGTTTCAGCAGAAGCAGGGAAGTGATTGTCCATACTCAGCCCTGGTGAGGCCACACCAGGCGTACTGTGTTCAGTTTTGGTCTCTTCATAATAAGAAAGGCATTAAAGCCCTGGAGCATGTCCAGAGAAGTGCAACAAATCTGGTGAAGAGTCTGAAGCATCTTGTGAGGAGCAGCTGAGAACTGGGATTGTTCAGTCTGGAAAAAAAGGAGGCTCAGGGGAGACATTATACATTTCTACAACTACATGAAAGGAGGTTGTGGAGAGGTAAGTGTCAGCGTCTTCTCCCACAAGAGGAAAAGAGGGAATGGCCTCAAGCTACACCAGGGGAGCTTCAAGTTGGGTTTTAAGAACATTTTCTTCTCAGAAAGAGTGATCAGGCATTGGAACAGGTTGCCCAGGGAAGCGGTAGAGTCACAGTCCCTGGAGGTAGATGTAGTACACAGGGACATGGGTTAATGGGCAATACTGATGTTGGATGGATGGTTGGCCCAGATGATCTTAGAGACCTTTTATAACCTTAGTGATTCTATGATTCTATTCTATTTTATTATTTAATCCTGACAAAATTCCTGAAAATATTTAACTGATTATAGGCAGTTCCTCCCAAAACATCTGGTTCATACTGTAAAAAAACAGTATTCTGGTGGTTGTGACAGTCTTTAAATTGTTTAAGGATTTTTTAATGAAAAAGGCAAATACCCAAAAAACAGTATCTGAACTTGCAGAAGCAGTTCAACAGGTCCAGAAGAATGTGCAGGACATGATCTCAGTATGCTCACTCTGCTCCAGAAAAGATGATCTGCGCACAGTTAAGGGCCACATTACACCATTTGGTTTGGAGGCAAAGTAGGCATCATAACAACTCTGGCTGCACAGGCAGAGAAATCTATCTTATGCAACCTCAAATCTGGAGAAAGTCTTCTAAATTAATGGAATTAGAACAGTATACATGGTATACTCTTTTCAAATTATACTTCATACTACCACACTTAATTTGGATAGTATGTATGTTTTTCTAAGTTTTCCTTTCACATTCTAACTTTATGGAAACTATACAGGCCTTGAACAACAAACACTATAATCAGTTTCCTATAAGTAGGAAAAGAGACATAAATTAACTTGGGTTTGTCTTCTACTGGCCAATTTTCAATGCCTGCATTTTTCTCTAGTTAGATATGTATTTTATGTATATCTCACTAGGCTCTGTACTATATATAATTAGCCATTTAAGTTTGAGAAGTTGAAAATCCCGTTCTACAAATAAAGCCTTCTACTATGATAGTTTCCAAAAAGACTGAATTGATAGAAATGAAGATTCAACATCTAATGATTCCGTGAGTATTCACATAATATATGTATCTAATGAAGGCTGTCTGGGAGAGGTTTTTCTTGGCTTCCTGGCAAGTACCTGGCAGTGCCTTCTCTGAAACGGTGAAAGCTTTTTGATGAAAAATGAAAGCTATTTCTAAAATAGCTGAAATAAGATTTTAGTGTATTATATTTAGCTACATATGTTATCATGACTTGAATTTGCAATGTTCTTGGTTGTTTCCTCAGTACTGATGCAAGCCATTCCAGAGTTCCACAGTGGAAATAAAGCAGCTTATCTCCATGAAAACAAAGACTAATTGATTACACATAGCAAGGTGAAGCACTGTGAAACAATATAGATAAGAAGGAAAGAAGTTATCATTTTCGTGGTGGACTGGCACTGTTAATGAAACTGGAGTTACAGATTTAATAATATCAATATTATTTTTGCAGCTTATGCCTTAGTGGAAATATTTATTTTTGTCATCTACCTCCAACAATTTTAATCTTGGTCAAATATAGCAAGGCATGTAGGTGTAGCAAGAAGTTATGAAAATGCCCTTTCCCACCAAACATTTAGATAAGTGCTTTTCTAAATAAGAAACAAATTCTCTATGATCAAAATATCCATCAGTGTTTGGGACAGAATGTTGTAAGTGATCATTATCAGTTCCCTTATACCATTTCAAAAAGAAAAAAATTACAAAGCCACATTCATCTTCATTCCCTTGTGAAAAAAAGGCATTATATGGTCACACTCTGAGGGAATACAATATCTAGAATGTCAAGGAGGATAAGAAAAATGTTAATTCCAGTCACAACATCTTCGCACACATCTGATATGAGTGAGGTAAATATTAAAGACGTAGGAAAATTATAATATGAAGCACTATAATTTTTTACAGGTCTGGATGTAGTACTCCAGATAGGGACTTAGAAGTGCAGAGCAGAGGTGGATAATTACCTCCCTCTCACTGCTGGCCACCCCTATTTTCATGCAGTCCAGCATACTGTTAGCCTTCTGGAATGCAAGAGCACACTGCTGTTTCATGTCTAGCTTTTTGTCCACCAAGACCCCCATCTCTGCAGGTCTGCTCTCAGTGTATTCCCCAGACTGCATAAATATCTGGAATTGTCCCAGGCCAAGTCCAAAGTGTCACACCCGAGTTTTTTGAACCTCATTAGGTTTACTTGTGCCCATTGTTCAAGATTGTCCAAGGCCCTTGGATTAGCATTCCTTCTTTCTTTTGTATAAAGTGCACCACTCAGCTTAGTGTCATCAGCAAACTTGCTGAGGGTACCCTCAATCCAGCTAAGTTATTGATAAAGATTTTGAAGAGCACTGGTTCCAAGAAAGACCCCTGAGGGACACCACTTTTCAGTGGTCTCCACTTGGACATAGAGATGCTGATCACAACACTCTGCCTGCAACTATCCAACCAGTTATTTATCCACTGAACTGTTCACTCTACAAAACCATATCATTTGAGTTTAGAGATAAGGATATGCTGTGGGCACATGTCACAGGCTTTGCAGAAATCCAGGTAGATATCAGTTGCTCTGATATCACATAAAAGTCCAAAATGATCAGATGAGGCAACCTAATTAAGACTTTAAGACATTGAAAAAGACAGGATATTGACTTGCTAGACTGTTAGTCCAAGAAAAAGATTTCAAGAAAGCATGAAGGTATTTAAAACACTTTCAGCAACTTCTTAAGAGCTATGACACAAGACACCTTAAAAACTTCTGAACATGTGCAGAAATACTCTTTTCTCTAAATCTAGACCTACATTTTCTCTACAAAGTTAGTTTGAACTCAAGTGGAATTTCTAATTTTATCAATTACTCACTACAAAAATCGTGCTCAGAGCACAAGTGAAAGCCAAGATATCCTCTGACCGATCTGAATACCCTGACTGTTCCACTACTAAGTTTCAAGTGTTTTACACCCTTGCTTGTTCTTCCTCTAACTCAACGACAGCTGCAATCCACACTGACCAGTGTCAATTGGATGAGGAGATGCCTCTGAACCACTGTCTTTAGTGTGTACTGCACATGTTCTTGAAGTGGATGAGGAAAGAAATGTTATATTCTCAGGCTACGAAGGAAACTGACCCTCAGCTTCTGCCTTTCCAGACAGCCTCTAAAGCCACTGGGTCATTACATGAAAACAGATTCACACTTTAACACTTCATTATAGCTATTCTCTCATTACAAAAGCAGGATCTGTATTCTCCATGTTAACAGCACAGTTAGAGTCCAGTGTTTCTTAGGACTAAGGTACTCATCGGTTTTTCTGCTTTCCAGATGATGAAGTTGAGGGAGAGTTTGTTTGTCAAAGCATTTATGCAAATGTACAGAATGTGAACTTAAGACATCATCTATCAAAATGTCAAGACCACTAGCAAGACTCCAGCAAGATATCTAGAAATTTCTAGACACTCCTAAAGCTATGTAGTGCAGGGGATAATCTCTCTAAATCACTTCATTGATAAAAGTGCCAGCATTATACAAAAGTCTGAATGTAAAGTGTGTGAATTTTATTTTGCCTTTTAAGTTTGCTTAAAGCCTAATATTAACTTTCTTTTTTTAGGTGGGGGGAAGGGGAGTCTGAAATTATCATTTTTTAATGTTGAAGAATAGTTTATTCTATAACAAATTCTATTCTTATTCAGTGAAGTTAGCCTTAAAAGAAGCTGACACCTGACATTCATTAAAAGGATGAATGTCTGGATTTATCCAAAAGGTTTTGTTCACACATTATTAGGCAAACACACCAAAGTCAATGGAGGCAACCAAGACAAAACTTTAGCATTCATTTTGTGCTGAATTTTAATGACTTGTTTTTCATTTGATTTGTTTTTAAGAAAGGAAAACAAGCATGGTTCTTTAGTGTGGTCTCAAACTTTCCCGTAAAATCTCAAAGCATTCTCTTACTTCTACTCATAGTAAGAACTGTTAAATTATTACAACAGCAAGGGCAAAGTACATTTCGAGTTGTTTCACTTCAAGTGAAACATACACAGATATATGATTTGAAGATTTATACTCCCATCTTGAAAGATGCCAGCCTTAAGTTTTAGGAAGACATTAAACAACTACCCCAAATTAATTTCAAAATACTCTCTCTTCATATGCCTTGCCCATAATATATATGCATGTTACTGCTGTGTAGTTCTAAAGAGTCCAGCTTTTCAGTTAAAGCTGTGATTACAGTACACAAGGAGGTTGTAATCACAATTAAATGCAGAGATTTATACCTATAGGTGATTCATACAATGGCAACTTAAGAATGAGAAGGAACATCAAAAACGTACTGCTTGACATTGACACAGGAGACTATGATGCTGTTTTGGATATCTATGTACTATTCTAATATTTGATTGCAGATACAGATGCTAGCCAACTGAGGTACCAGCAGCCACTTAACCACAGTACCCTACAGCTCTCTGTGGATCTAATACCACCACACTGCTCGTGTCTCAACATCATGGTCATCTTATGTAATGCAATCCTCACGTTTTCTTCCTCTTAAATATATCCATATTTGTTCTGCGTATAAATCACAGTTCCAGTAAAGAACAAATCTCTCCTCTTAACAAAACAACAGAAAATTAACTCCTGCCAAAAATGAACGGATTGAGAGAACTCCAAACAGTCTCTTTGGTCATCAAGGCTTACTTAAGAATGACTAATCAGAAAAGGCAGACTTTGGACCATGTCCATTTTATGCTCATAAACAAATGGAAATTCCAAAGTCAAACTTTTTACTGAAACTACCTTGCATGTTGAGCTCTGTGAACATGGCATTATCTGAATTAAAATCCATGAGGACCTAGAAGTACAGGGAGCAAGTTGCATATTTTCCAAAATAAATTCATAGCTGATAAAGGCCACAAATCATAGCTCTAATGCACTCACTGAAAGAAGTTGTGCTTAGTGAAGTCTGCAGCACTCAAATGTCTAGTCACCCATGAAACAGAAATCCCAGAAATGCACATTAATGTAGGCTTGTCTCCTAGGGTTTTCTGTAGCAAGATTAATATCTAATATTTTAAAATATGTCTTGGCAAGAACAGATGAATATTAGGATTCCAGCAACATTTTCTGAGTATGGCTCTAGATGGCAGAAAAACAGCTAACTCTTCCTGCACACTGCTTTGTTAACAGCAGCATAGATAGCATCCATGGCAATGATTGCCTTTGACACAGTCACAGTGAATCCATTATTTAAGAAAGAGATATTCTTCAGTGAATTCTCTAAATAAGCAATAACAAATACTTTATGCTCTTGGTTTTCTGCTGAAGTGGTAATGGGCAGAAACTCAGAGCATTATTGTTGCCATATGTCTCCACAGTCATATTGATTTAATTGGTTGTCATAAAAATCTAACAAGAAGGAAGCCAGTTCATAGCTGGGTATGAGCCAGATAATACTGGTGAATGGACTACTTAAATATCTCTAAAGACTCCTTGCTTTCTACCAATGCCACTCACTTGTCTTGTCCATACTCCAGACAATCTATTTTATGGATGAAAGTGCAAAACTTTGACTTTTGGATCTAATTTGTCTTGCAGAATTAAAGATCTTACATGGTGTGGAAAGTATCTATGCTTAAATACTAATTTCCTAATACACAAAACATTTTCACAGAGGGCAACAGATGGACTGCCTCATCAATTGTATCCATATCACCCATCCGTAAATCTGTACTGTATTTAAACTGCTTCAGTCTTTCCTTAACATCAAAAGGCAACCACATGCAAGAACATCCATATTACATAACAGAATATTTAGCACTTGCATGAGAACTGTCATACAAGAAGTGGAATACACTCTTACATATCTGTGGTTTACTGCAGGGTAGCATTGCTACCCACATTTTACAGAGGGAAAATCAGAGACACTTGAGAAATGACTTGACTTGGCTTTGGAGTGTGGTAAAACCAGGAGTGCTATGCAAGGGCTCAGATTTTGGGCTATGTGCTTTGCTAACAGAACTGTCACCCTCTTTTCCTCTTTTCTTTTTTTTTTTGTTTCCTGTCACCCTGACTCTCAAGTGATACGAATACACTGCCCTATTTTTAAGAAAGAAAAAAAAAAAATTCCTCTATGTAGAAAATACAACAGCCAATACATATTGTTTGTATGCTCATTTTATAACATGTTCATCATACCACTTACGTTCATCCATCAGAAAGTTAGGTGTTCGATCTGTGTGAATTATCTGAGATACCCCTATGTTCTTAGGCAGCAGAAAGATAAAATATGCCCAAGACGCAGAGATATTCATTCTTAGGAACTGAGAAGAACTTACAAACATCATATAAGAAAGGATTTTGAACAATTTTGAAGAAGTTTGGTGTATTGATTTAATATAACATTTTTAAAAATACATTGTAGACACTTTTAGATGCATGAGAGCTGTCGTAGATTCAGTGCAGACGTTTTAGAGAAAATACCACATGTTCAATATAATTCATTAATCTATGAAGAGGAGAGACATGAACTTAAAGCTAATGTTCAACTTATTTTTTTAGTACAAAAGATGGATGGTAAGCTTATTTATTTTGACAATGAGTTAAAAATGAAACTAAAAGTGATGTAACACTGCTTGAAAGGTTTTTTTCACCTTTTTTTTTTTTTAACTCCAATAAAATATTTACCAGATTGTATCCATCAAAACACTTACCCTATTTTTTTGGCTCAAAGATCTATCAATGTAGGTAATTTATAAATCTAGACATTTATGTCCATAAAATTGTTCTATGCAATAAACAAATTTGACAAGCTCATCTGAAAAAAATCAAATTAAGTTCTCAATTTTCATGCCTTTGTAAATGGTTGGCTAGTTAGGAATGAATTTAAATATATAAATTAGTGTCAACATATTCCTGAGAGATGATTACTGAAAACAGCATACTACCATGGCAAGAACTGTGCAGGAAGGCAACATTTCTATGCAGTAATTAAGATGATACCCATTAGCCAAGGATAAACCATGAAATTGACTGAACAGATTCTGCACAGTAACTAACTCTTATTTCAAAATACTCAAGTGAACAATCATCTGTCCAAATACCACATTATTAAACTGAAGAGACCATAGCTGATTTTGGCTACTATGGCATAAACCTTGAGAAGAATCCATGCTACTAATAAATTTACTCAGTTTTCACCACTAAACTTGAGATTGACTCACTGTAAAGAGTGTATTTGATATGATAAGTAAACCAGTAGTTCACTCTGGTGAACTGCACCTGTGCAATCCTCCTTGGGCTGTTTCAGATGAAAGATGATAGAAAGCTGAGCACTGAACATTTGTATGTTAAAACCCTGATGGGTTTTAAATTCTTAAGAGCTTGGTAAGCTCTAACAGAAAAATCAATTGTGTTAAAGCAATACTAAGCAGTTTATTGAAGACCCTGTTTTTCCCTTGTGTAAGGCTTATCTGAAATTATTTTAGATGGTGACAAACAATTATTAAAAAAAGGCTTCCACATGAATCTAGATGAAGACCTTCTGATCTAAACTATTCTAATCATTAATCAAAACATAAACAGAAGAGTCTTTAAATTTGTTCAAGTTTGGAAAGTTTGAGATATTAAAGCAGGAAAAATATAAAATGCTGTTCTACCTTGACAATGCGGAGGGAAATTCTGGGTTTTGGGATACCTACAAAGAAGCAGAAAAAAATATTTACTTTTGGATTTTCCACTTCTAAACTTACAATTCTACAGGTGTTGACTTGATCTCATCTACACTAAAACATACTTTGCTGATTTATCTGCTAAGAACTACATGAAACTTTAGAGATGCAGATCTTTTACTAACAGTGAGATGATCAAAGCCAGCACTAAATTGCTTCCTAACCCACTACGTGCAAAAAGTACCTGTGTTTTCCCTTATAAAATTAGAGCTGTTCAGAATTTTCTTGATGAAACCGAAAGAGCATCTAAACATCCTCAAACACATTGGGAATTTATTTTCAGAAAGCTCACAGTTCTCCTGCAAGGTAGATTCAAATCTGGCTGTTCTTCATCCTAGGGGGTATTACAAGGATATACCGACAAATCTAGTGGGAGCTGGAAGACCGTGCTAGAGACCACTGACTACAGTGTGGGAAAGACAGTGACTGTGCTTGCTATCTTCAAGATGAAAAATTGAAGTCAGCCATTCTCAGCCTCACAACTGCTCTCATGTCCTGCTGAGTTCTTCTAGGCCTTGAGAAGTCACGCACAAAGTAGGTTCCACCCTACACCAGGCAGCATCTATTCTTAAACAAACAAACAAACAAAAAAGTAAAAAATGTTTCAGATCTAAATCTTTTAGAGAAGCAGCTCTTAGATTTGTCTTTTAATTCACTAAGTAGTGTTTGGCACATAGTTTCAGAGAACTTTAAAGTAGTTGTTCATACCTAAATGAGGGACAGTACAGCGCTGCTTGACAGTATTTTTTCTGAATATGCTGTGTTTTTTTTGTTGGAACTGCAATCAGATTAACAGAGAATTGGAAAACTGTTTGTGGTTTTCCATGTATGACTCAGTCCCTTATCAATTGTGTCTATTGCTCCACTGAAATTCTATAAAGTTTGGAGTTGGCTGGTGAAAGATCTTACAGATTTAAAAAGAAAAGAAAAAAAAAGCTGAGTCAAACAATGTACTCTGTGATTGCAGTTGGAAGACAAACCAAAGATAATTATTAAACCAGCTCTAACCAGCAAATATTACTTTCTCACTTATTGCTGCACTGTATTTAATCCCTTCCATAAACACAGACATGTCAGATGAAGAAAAAAATTAAGCATTATCAATTAGATTTACTTTAGAGAAAACGCAGGTTAACCATTTGCAAAACATGATCACCTCTAATGGAGTACCTTTCCATTACATTCTTTCTACTCATCCTGTTCAGCAATGCTGCTGTGTGCTGACCAGGTTGACAGTGTTGTTCATCTGCACTGTTTCTTGCATTGCTGTTCTGCAAGATGAAATCACAAACTGTTCAATTGTTTAATTAATAATTAAATTCTTGATGCATTTTTAGATTTTAATCTTATCCATATACTTTCCTGTACTTAATTATTTTAAAAAGGGATAAATAATGTGAGCAATAAAAGATTCAAAAGTCACATTTTGCATTTTTGAGACGGATCTAAAAGGATACAATAAATAATTTCGTCTGAATTTGTTTTGAACAAATCATTTTAAAAGGGAAACAAGTACCTAAAAAATGTGAAGTATCTTCACAGTTTACCAGGACTCATTATTTGATTATGATCAGTGCTCAGCTTAACAATTTCATCAGAATTTGAAATCAGCTCTTGTGTTAAATCTTACAAAAATAAGAAAGTGCTACATCCAGCTCGAAAGTGCATGTATTAGTTAACAGTTCACAGAAAAATAACACACCACTCTATGAGAAGAAGCTAAGCACTTTATGTCAGAAATAGCCATCACTTCTCTTTATCTTGTATCAATGAACACGCAATATCAGGAGCCAGATATTGGAGAGCTAGGGGAAAGTTTCAAAAAGCAGTCCAAAAGCAAAAGCAACTGCTCTCCATGGATTTTGCTGTTCCTCTGCCTAGAGGGGATTGCAGTGAGCAACAGCAAAGCAGAAATCTCCATGGGCTTGCTTACTCACACAGCCAGAAGTCCAAACTGCATGGCCTCCATCCTCCATTTTACAGATATCACTCAGTTTAGAAGATTCATTTCAGTCACAGGGGAACTACATCTGACTAATTGCCATGGGCTCATCACCCTGGTTCACATGTTGTATCCATTCGGAGAATTTAATTTGGAAAATATAATTGCTTCAATGGAATGATGGCCAGCATCATTAAGCTAACACAGAAATTGTAGAAAGCTCTTGAGGTGGCATCAGCTTTTAGTTTTTATTTCAGCTGGATGTTGGATGAACAGTGGGAACACCAACAGTTAAGTTCCCACAAACTTCATGATGAACCATCAGTTTGGGGAGTTATAAAGCTAATGAGAGACAGCTTCCTGCTCTTCCTTCTTTAAGGTGCATGTCCAGTATCCAGGTGCTGATACCGTTAGCTGCTAAGTTACAATCAAATTTAAGAAGCAAAAGCAAAATACTGTAGTTCAAAGGTAGCCATAGCAAAGAAAAAAAGTTACAGAAACTAACATTTGTTTGGTTTTATTTTCCAAAAGTTAAGCACTTTGCTTTCTATATTGCAAATACATATTTGAAATTCTTCCTGTTGTAAAATTGCATTTTCAGCTCACTAAAATAATTCCTATATTAAATCTTAGAGTGTTAGTCTGGGAACATTAGAAGGAACATCAAAGGTTGATGCCTTGTCTAGTGTAGTCTAATTCAGAAGTAATTATCAAACGTTTCAAACATCTTGACAGATGAGTCAGTCATGTAAGTAATGGGCAACACTGGACAAAGAAAATAGGAGTTGTGCTTGTCAGCATGAGGGATTTCACTGCAGGAGAGCTGCTTTCATTATTTCAACGGTCAATAGATGTTGCTATAGAAACTACGTAGTTAGCAAGACATGTAAGCAAAAGAAATATGATAAAAACAAAACTCATATCTATCCAAAAAGTGGTAGTCAGTTGTTGGTTTTATCTTACAAGTATATTGCCAATTGATGAGATTTGTCCTAATGATAGAGTATATTCAGACAGCACTTGTCTATCCATCATGCATTATAACACGTAATAATCAAAATGAGCATCAACCCTAAATCCTTTAAATATCAATTTAAAAATGAAATAACATCCAGTTATTTTAAAATGCAAAAATAGCATTTGGCTTTATAACAAAATCTCTGTACTCAATCAGTACTAATGACTAATTACTACAATCTCTTGTATGATGTACTTCCTTTGATTATAGGAAAAATAGTCATTTTATATTTAAAGTAGCTTTTAGAGGCCACAGAAAGTACTTACAAATCCTGTCTGATGTATGAAATTAATAAACACATGCATAGCAGTTTGGCTTGACTGTGTCCATATCCTGCACTTACACTGATTTGAGTATTTGTAATTAGTGAATGAAACATGAGATTTGTATTATTTCCATTTTGGATCATAAAATAAATAGCCAATGTGGTATTTTACAGCAAGTAGGATTTAAGAGAGCTAGAAACTTAACATTTTAAAAGAAACAATGCGTATGACAGGTGATCATATTTCATGCTTGCCAAACATAAGGCTTTAAATAGAAACTATGCTATCAATAGAACCCATGTCAATATTCCTGGAACAAATTTGTCAATATTTGCATAATCACATTTTCCTTTAAGTTGATTTCTGTTGTGCACATTTTCAGTAACTTTTTCTTTTTTCTTCTAGAAATGAGTATAATAAATACATTCAGAAAAAGACGTGCACATTAGAAACTGCCAATCCTCTTATTTCCTTTCCAAGTCCTATGATCAGGGTTGAGTTGCAGAGACCTGAGCTTTGCATTCTTACTGCCACCAAGATGAAAGATTTTGATACAGAAATCCCCAGCATCAATCACCAAAATAGACGCATTAAATAGGCAAACGCCAAGAAAATGAGAAAATCTGATATATCAAGATGTGAACTGTACCAAATAACTAAAAACAACATGAGTATTATTGTCTTCAGAGAAAGAAAAGCACATTGAAGAACACAGCAAAAAACCACATTTGTCCTCTATTCAACAGTAACTTGTTTATCTAGCCATCACAATTAAGCCTTTCATTATCTCACTGCTTTCCAGATTTATGAATTTAAAATGTCAATACATAGAAATAATTGCTTGTATTCCCACTGAAAGCCTTGGTGCTGTTAACAAGAAAATCTCTGGACTACAATCTATAAGCCTTGGCCACTAAGTTGCTTTGGAAAACAGAATACCCAGTGTTTCATAAATGCTTGCATCAGAACTATAGAAAAAGATGATTAAACAGAAAGAGAACAATCAAAACTTTTGTATTTTTAACAGAAGAAGCAATATTCAAGAAATAACAGTTTAAGTAGGACACTTCTGGTTTGCAATGATCTATTATTTGGCCAGTTTGGCCATTTTAGCTGGACTATTAAAAGTAACTCTTAGAAAAGACATTGAGTCTTCGAGGGTCTCATTCCCTTGCTATCCCAGAGGACTGAGATTAATGTCTACTATGGGACTGTGCCAGGAACATGGTCTTTTCTTGTTAACACTGCTCCTGGAAAAGAGAGAACTATTGTAAACCTCTTAACGCACTTTCCTCTTGCCGTGTCTCTCAACCCTGTCACACAATTTGAAAGGATATTAGAACAGACAGAGAGTGCAGAGTTGAAATCAAGCATATGTCCTTATTCCATGAAAGCTTTGCATATCACAGGGCCTGTGTTATGAAATGGTCAACCGTTTGCCCCTGAGTCCTCATCCATTACATTCACATAAAAAAGACCATCTTACAGTCAGAGATGTACAAAGTGTTAGATACCACCTCAATATGGCAGGAGAGAGGAAGTTCACTGCCCAAGCCCAAGCTCAATATACCCAGGGGACTGAAGCTGAACCAAGACAGTCGAAGGACAGATGTAAAACCAATTTGGGTCTTTGCAGACGGAAACATCTCAGTCTCATAAGATTAGGGGTCTCCCATGTGGAGAGAGCTTGGAGCCATATCAGTGACAGGGGAAATGCATACCACTTCAACTAACATTAATTCACAATACAGAAATTCCTTAGGCAAGGACTGGATTTGGCAGGATTTCTGCAGAAGGAAACTATCAGTATGAGGCTTAAGCACCTATGCCTGATTTACAACACTCTATGCTTTATAAACAGTAATTGGAAAAAAAAAATGACTGAAATCTACTAAAACAGTTTACCTCTTTTCCACAAAGTACACTATTACCATCTAATAAAAGAAACAATCAGCAGCTGTACAACATTTGTTCACAGAAAACACTCAAAGAGTGCAAAATCGCAATTAATTTTTCTCATTACCTAAGGGAGGTAACTCAGTGGCCCCAGTTCACATCCCTCAGTACGGAACCTTGCTCAAGTTCACACTGTAGTCACTAGATGAAAATGATTATCCATGGGAGAGCTAGCTCACCTCACATCTCTATCATTTAGATTCTGGTTAAGCAGCTTAATTCAGTAGCCAAGTTAACAACAAACTTTAGAGCAGAACTGAACTACTTTACTGTTTTGAGGCTGTTGGTGGTCAGCCATGAGGAGAAGTGAGTTCTAATTACAGGAAAATTGATAGTAAATGGGATAAAAATGAAGGAAAAGGACGGTTTATTTAATGTGACCAAAGGTATTACCTGTGTCCTGATAAACTTATCCAGGACCAGATCTTTCCATCCTGTTGAACTGTTATCTGTTTTCTTGGCAAGACTTCAGCCAAAGATTCTAGCAGTGCGCTGATACATTCAGGAGAGGACACAAGCTATAGTCTGCATCCAACAGGCTGACTATGAACTTGGTGCTGCAGATGAGATTAGCTTTATAAAACAAGTTTGTATTTTACTAATTGCATCTGGGGCTAAAGATTAGTCCTGGTCATGCCTGACCTACAGACAAAGTTGTACAACAATTATGCTTGTCACTATTTCAAGGACCATTTTCAAGCCATATTAATGTATTTTTTGGAGTCTGCTCCAAAAAATGATACCAATTCTTTTACTACTTTGGCCCACAATGTCAGAGGTGGATATTGGTGATATGGCAGTAGAGGCTGAATCTTCCTGCCAGTATTCCATTACATTTTGTTGTCATGTGACGGATGGCAGCAGAGGGGCAGTCTGACAAAGTAGCATCTGACATGGAAGTGCATATGACGGAAAGGTGTGCCACTGAATTCCTCTATGTGGAAAGATATTGCATTCATTGACATTTGCTGAACATTTAGGAAACAAAAAAATGGAGTGCAGTGAGGCAGTGGATAGTGTGTTTCAGCAGTGGCAACAGGGACAGTGGTTCACCTCTGCTGGTACAGATTTTTACGAGCATGTCATGCAAGCTCTCATCACCACAAAAAACTGCATAGCTAATGGTGGTGACTGTGTTGAAAAATAGTGTCTGGGAGCTCTATGAAATGGTATTATTGTGCTTTTTGTATTTGTTGCAGTTTCCATTGAAATAAATAGGAGACACTGCTTTAAGAGTGACCTTCATAATTTCAGCTTTACTGTGTTTGGAGAGATGTGAAATGTTGGAAAAGACTGTGTTAGTTTAAATAATTATCTAATTTCAAAATGTCTTCTTTCAGCGAAGCTCTGTTTCTTTACCTTATGCAAGGAAAGCTTAAAAGCAGTCTACATTTTGTTGACTTTTCTAAAATTTCTGTAGATTTTGCATGTTTTTTTTTAATTGTTCTCTCTCTTTTATTTTATTTTCTTAAACAAGACTGCCTCTTAAGCTCTCTTTTAATCCTGAATTGATACTACTTGTTCATATTGTTAATATTTAGCTGATTCTTCACTGTGGCTCTGAATTGGCTTCCATGTCATCTAATTCAAGATCAGTGCCTCATATATGGTGTGCATGATCTACTTTGTATTCCTATGTTATCAGTACTAAATGGAGTAAAAATGATGGAATCAAAATCACACGGATTTTTCTTGAATGTAACTCAGGAAGAAAAATTATAAGGCAATGCAGGGATTTACAGCTCAAGAGCACAGAACTTGCTTTTCTGATTACTTTTTACTTGCTTGTTCTAAATTTACTTACTTTTGTGGGAGGGTGTTTGTGTGTTAAAAAAGTCTAATGCTGCAAAATTAAAGTAAATATAGTCAAATACAGATATATTTTTTCTTTATTACAGAATATATAGATTTATAATTTTTCTTCCCTACTTGAAATGAAGGCAAATTCTGAAATCTTAGAACATTAATTATCAGGCAAACTTTTCCTCAGAGTTTTATTGTCATTATTATTGTTATTATTATTATCATTATGATTTCATGAGCAATGATTTCATTATCTAGGCCACAACAGAAAATTGGTACAGGTCACTGGCAGAATCTAACTAGACTTTTTGCCACCTTTGGGTGTAGATTTTCCTTTCGGAATTAGAGTTTGAAGATCAGTTTAATTTCTTCAATACAGGCGTTGTGATATTTTTTATTAAACTATTTTTAACCATAATACAACACAGTACTGTGCCCTTATGTTGTTTATGTTAGTACAGCTAACTTAATCGTCTGGCATTGATTATGTGAGCATGTTTTAATTTGTTATTTGCCTATGCCTGTTATGAGATTTTCCACGGCTTTCTTCAGAAGATTAGCCATCTTGATTACTCAAAATACACTATCTTTTTTTTTTTTTTTAAATGTCAGGACATTATACCTATGTTTTTTTTCAAATCAAGAAAAAATGAATGAGGAAATCCATTGGTTTTCTTCTATAAATGGTGTATATAAGTTCTCCAATCTTGTAGATTTAAATTGTTTTACTATGCTAGATTTGAATTAACATTCTTGCTAGTTGATGGTAGTCCTTGCACCATTATTTCATACTCGTCTACACTCTTATTTCTTACTGGAACTCTATGAACAACAGGATTTTCTTTTTTTTGCAATTCTTTTTTAAGGATTAAATTTTAAATATCTGATAGCTTACGTCATCTATTATCAACCACTGCTGACATTTATTGTTAATAAATCACTCATATGTCTATATATGGATAAACATGTTTCCATGGATTGTTCAGTGTCTATGTATACATTATGTATGGCATTCTCATGACTCTTTCTGCATTCTAATCACAGAGATATATTTTGTTTGGAAATGCTACTTGTTTTTCTAGAATGGCACTGTTCTGCAATTTTCTGACAGTATATGTCTGTAGTAGACGTGCAAAGCAAAATATTAAATACAGTTATGAGACCAGAGTTCAGATTTCGCACTCCATCTGTTTTCAATGCTTGAATTTCGGTGTCATTGCTGGCAATGCACTCAGACTAGAGTAGTAGTGTTGCAAGTTTTTTTTTTTTAACAAATATTAACACATTTGTACAAGAAATCATAAGGTTAGGATAATAAGCTATATATTTATCAAATATTAAACATTCACCCTCACAATTTTAGGTGCAACCACAGAACTATATCTTCTACTTCCAGAAAGGCACTTGAAAATAGTGCAGAAAAATGTTTAAGCTACTAGTGGTTTGGTAGCACTCTGCCATATATCCACGATTAAAAAAATCAGGATGTTAACAGACTGAACAAATCTTAAAGGGCAAAAAATCTCTTCAGCCATCACTCACTTAAACAGTTGCCATTAGAGGAAGTTGTATTAAGTGCAGATGTTGAGTGTCTGCAAGAGCTGCGGTGTGAAAACATCAGGCTATTCAGCTCTTTCCAAGGCTCCCAGCGCATGAACCCTACATGCCATTCAGACTGAATATCCACTGTGACAAGGGCACTTGCGCGGAGTTCTGACTCCATCAATACATCGCACACTAAGATCTTATTATTTTAACAAGGCTCCTTACTGTGCCAGTTCCAAATGGACATTAATGCTGAACACCAAAGTAAACAGTGTGGACAATGAACTTAATCACTGCAAACACCTGATGACTACTTCCACCAACCCCTTCTTTTTTCTGTCTCTCCCAGGCTGCCCATTATTTTGGTCCTTTGGGCAGCAATTAGCTGTCATCAAGCTCCCTTTCTCAGGCATCTTTTCTGTTAGAGACTAAGCTCCCTCAACACAGTCCATTCTTCTGTCTGTTGTCACTCTTTGTTGGCTACACCGTGTGCACAAATTAATTAGGGCTCGATTCAGGGGCTGACTCAGCTGGTTAACAGCACAAATGAGTACAGCTGTTTTTCTGCATACGATTTTCACTTCTTTTTATTTTTTTAGTTTGGAAATATACTGTGTGTGTGCAAATTAAACATGAGATTTTTGGCAGATGCAATTGGCTAAGGAAGCTGACAACATGGATCTGTTTAGCCCATCTGCTCCTGAGGATCCAACTCAATTTCTTGCAGAGCTTTAGGGTTAGGACCACTGAGTTTCCAGTGTCAAAGGGTGGCTTCTCTGCCTCAGACATGCTGGCATTCTGATCCTGGGAGGTCCCCTGCCCCAAAGAAACAGAAACATCTGGAATCACATGGACAGTTTGTTTGCTGAGTTCAGCAACAGCGATCCCTGTAGCTACAGCTCCATCCCACTGTTAGGGGACCTACAAAGCACTTGGCAATTACTGTCTTTACTATAGGATTACAAGTGCATTTGATATCATATGTACAGTACAAGTCTTCAGATTTTACAAAAAATATTCTTGAGGTATAGTTTACACTGAACTACTTCCTCAGAGAGATAAACATAATGATGTTTTAATTTAATTTAGGAAATATTCCTGAAATAAAAGGATATTTTATCTAAGTAACCATGTTATGTTTATATCCTCTTACATATGCTTGAATTTTAAAATTCTGAGTAATGATTCAACACTGGAGCAAGAAACACCTCAAGTGATTGGAAAAAGCACATTATGAACATGCAGATATTATTCTTCACTGCACAACTCAGGAGTCATTCTTTGCTCATGAAACTGGAGCGTTTGATTATGTTCCTACTGAAGTCAAATGGGGTGTTGCTGTTAACTTCTATGAATGCCTGTGAAATGCTAACATACACGCATTTATGAGACTTCGGTACTCTGGGCTTCACTGCTACTCGGCATTAAACATGGCAAAAAATATATAAATGATGGCATAATTAGCTGGTCAAGGATGCTCTTAGATTTCATGGAGTTCTGCATTCCTTGCAGCCACTTGAAGCTTTATCTTATTGGAAAATACCACTAATTTATGGTCTAATTGCATAAACATTGCTGCAATACACGCAAGTACAAGCACAAGCTTCAGAACTTTAGGAATTTTTCACAACCTGGAACAATTTGTTTATATTTTCTATTTATATAGAAATATATATGTCTGTATGCATGTGTAGGTATATATATGCACTCACATACATATATATGTATATGTCATATAACTTTAAAAATTACAGGGGCAAGCACTGTCCCTGACTATGTGCATAGAACATTCTACAGGAACTTAAAGATGGGTTCAACCCTCTATACAACCAAGATCCAAATAGTGGCAAAGCCAGTTTGGCAGTTGGAACCAGAGGACTACTGTTACTATCTTAACAATTAAACAGGTGTTGAAGCACTTTATTAAAGAGTTAATCAGCTCCTCCCAGAAAAAGCCTATTGAAATAAAGTTATATATTATTTACCGAAGGAAAAATCTTTGGGTTCTTCCTATTTAAATAGGAAATAAATACATATCATTCTGTCAGTTTTATCTTCATTATTTCTTTTCAAAAAGTAGGTGCTAAGCTGTCATCAGTTCAGATGTGACTACTACCTCAAATGTCGAATACAAATATGTTTGAGTCACTCGTGGAATAGATATGGAATTATTAGACATACAATATGTAAACATCAGGGCAAAAGTCTCTGTGATTTGACCTTGGAAGGGAAGTTATTTAAATCAGTAGAGTGAAAACAAGAGGTAAAAAAGGTACAGTTCAGAAGAGAAAATATCTTCATAATTTTCTAGAACAAACATTCTAATTTAAATTCAACTCTGCTAAAAAAAAAAAAAAAAAAGCAAATACTTACATGAGCAGAATCTCACCCAGCCCAGTCTCAACACTTGTACGCATGAATAACTTTACACACTTTAGTGCTAAGACTGGCTTGAATGGCATTCCTCTGTCTATCCATTACCACATAATTATTATATGCCTTAAGAAAAGCATTCCAGTCTAAAGAAAATACATTGCCAATTCAAAATAAACATTTTCTACACAAATGTACAGTTACCTGTAGAGTTTGCTATTAATAGACCCTGATTTTTAGGCTATACCTCATTAGGAATTTCTGTACCGATGAAACCACTTTTTAGATTGACAGGTGGCTGATTTCTAAAAAAAAAAAAAAATAAATCTTATTTTGAAGGTTTTTATCAAGAAAAAACCCTCTCAATCGGCCCAGTGCATTGTGATTTCCGTGGTTCTTTTTCTTCTGAGCTGTTCAATTAGTTGGAAATCTCTCTCTGATGGACTGAAGCAGCTTGAGTGAACGCCTGAGCGCACAACCAATTAGGCTCATTTGAAGTTGCAGAATTGCCTTCTTTGGTGTTAAAACCCCATGTCAAACACTGGGTCTAAGATCATTTGTACTACAAAATGAGATTGACAGAGCAGCTGCAACAGGGGGCATGCCTGCTGGACGACTTAATTGTAGAGACTGAAGGGCCATCATGAACTGGCGTGTGGAGATTGTATCACCACTGCTGCATTACAAATGCTCTTTATTAACAGTGATCCGTAATCAATGAGCTCAGGCTTTTTGCCAGAGCTCCAAAACCAGGCGGGCAGCTCTCCTCGAAAGGAAGAGGTGGAGCCACCAAAGCAGGGTGTTGCACCGATGGATGCAACCTCCCTGGCACCTCGCTAGGGCTGGGAATCCGCGCATTCGGAAATGTCCATCCGATGGCAGTTTTCCCATTTAGCAGAATATGCATCAGCTGGGCTGAGGAGGCAGCAGTGTACGGGCAATTGCACTTATATTGGCTTGAATGAATGACAGTTACTTTGACAAATCAGTATTTAATTAGTGAAAGAGTACACCAGCCCACAATGGTATGAATAAAATAGATGTGATGGTTGTATAATGCCTGTAACTTAATGGTAACCTGGTGAGACAAGGTACCTGAAATAAATTCAGTGCACTTAGTTTCAGTAAAATACTGAAAACAAAAAAAAAAACAAACAAACAGCATCCAGCATATTTAAATCTTTTGGGTAGAAATTCTCCTTTTGTTAATGAAACACCCTCATTTTTTACTGATACTTCCACGATAGCTATTGTTTATATCCACATACTGTAACTTACTACTGGAAAACAAAACAAAACAAGAACAAAACAATATTCACAGATTACTTAATGATGAGACATTATAAAAACAATGTTGAAGTCAATATTCAATTTAGCTAAAATTAACAATAACTGACTGTAGTTACTGGCCCAATGCCTTTTGCTATGAGAATAACTTCAGCACTTTCTTCAAAGATATTTTATTCTTGCCTGCTTTGTACTCTGAAAGATTATCAGAAAAGTAACAAGAATTTTGAGCAAACAGTGCAGGAACAACTCAACTACTGTGGCAAATCATCCTGCCTGGATGCCTACCTGTGCGACCTGGTGTAGGGAACCTGCTTTGGCAGGGGGGTTGGACTCGATGATCTCTGGAGGTCCCTTCCAACCCCTACAATTCTGTGATTCTGTGATTCTGTGATTCTGTGAAATCACGTGCAGATGAGCTCCTGAGTTATAAGAGAGATCAGTGTTTGGATGTGTACACTAAACCTGTGGTACCTCACATCAGTCAGACAGACAGACAGACTTTTAATTACAGGGTTGGTGGTTTTTTTTTCCCTTTCTTTAAAAAATATATTGCAGAAACTAGGATTATCTGTTCAGGTGCTTATTACAGATTTTATTTTCCTTAGCGACTAATTTTATTATCAGTAATTACAGCATGTTTATAAAGGCAGTTGAAATTATACAGATTCACACTGTGTCATTCTGCATCGTTTACAATCAAGCAGCAGGCAACAGAAATCAACTTGTTTTAGGAAAAACTTCTGAAGCAAATACCTGTACATGTACTCACTTTTAAGTTATCCTTAAGAAATCTCTCTTCCCATTTGACACTGTTTTGCCTGCATCTCGTCTCGTGGTTACCTCATGGACCCTTGTATAACTGTCCACCTTCTGCTTCTTTCCTTACAACTCCTGTGTAAGAAATTGCTGCAACCAATGACCTGGAAGGATACAGTAGAATTGTACTGGCTGCTACTGTTACCAAAAAGCCAAGAAAAATCCAAGTATTCATCTTGTTTAGTGTTGGAAACACATTATATCATATTGTTTTTGCAATGTTTATTGTCTCATTGCCAAATCTTGCTGTGAGATGATGCACCAGTGGCAGGAATTCCTGATAGCAGGATGGTAGGAGATAGGCAAAAGAGAGATCTATAGGTAAGAAGATAATTAAAGCATAATCAAGACATCAAAAAAATTGAAAAGTAGGATCAGTTTCTAAGTGAATGAGTTTATATACAGTGTATTCATCAGGTACCTCTGACCATCTTAGTCTATATTTGTGAGAATTTTTACACAAGTGTTCACACCAACGCACTCCAACTAAAACAAGATCTAAACTTACACAGTATCTTAAAAAAAGGAAATAGCTAATCAACAAATTTGACTGAAAGTAAATGGATATGTGCTTGTTTCTGCTAATGGATTTGCAACTAAACCAATGCTCCACTCAGTCAGTAAAGGAATGAGACATATATTCCTTCTTCTTCTTCCACTTGTAATTTCTGCATATTTCCTTAACATTGTCTTTCCCACTGATTTCAGAGTATGGTCTTAGATAAAGGTGTTATTGGGCCATTGTAATCTGGCTGAATCATCTTGCTGTTCCTCTATCTGATCCAAAATATTCTTAACTTAAATTGTTCACCATTTCTTGCAAAACTTCTGTCCCCATAAAAATTTGAAACATAACACATAGACATGTGACACTTTTGCTATAGAAAAAACAGAATTATTCAACCAAAACAGAATTATTCTGCAAATTTGCAGAGTGTCAGCAGTTTGTGAAGGTTTTCATAGAATCATGAAGGTTCAAAAATACCTCTAAGATCATCTATCCAACCATCGACCTATCCACACTCTGCCCACTAACTACATCCTCAGCATTACATTTACATGTTTCTTGAACACCTCCGGGAACGGTGACTCCACCACCTCCCTGAGCCATCAGTTCCAACACATTACCACCCTTTCTGAGAAGAAATATTTTCTAGTATTCAACCTGAATATGCTGGTGAATGGGTCCTTATCATGCTGTCTGCATGGAGCAAACTCAGTGGTTTCAAATGTCAGTGTACGGAGATTTCACTATGCTGGAAGATGACCACAGCATCTCTGGATAGATGGGTGACCTACCTCTTGAAAGATGATCTGATGATAAAGCAGGATTATGTTTCCTTTCTGTTTCCCGGTTAAATATATATTCACACAAATTCATAAATATATAAATTTATATACATTTATATGGATTTCCAACTTAATTAAACTCATTGCTATATTTTACAGTTAGGAACCATAATTCAAACAGCATAGAGAAATTGTTTTCCTATCATGCTTTGCTGAAGTATCAGTACTTTCTCTTCTCAGTGATGTGAGAGATTTGACCATAATATGAGACTGCTGTCATTTTGATGAATATAATGATGTTCCATGCTGGCATGGTGGAGCACCAAATTCAAAGTACATATAACTAAAACAGATTAGCTTTTGAATAGAAAAACAAATAGCGTAGGATAAAATGAGAGAGATAAAATTAACAAAAATGCTCACTTTTTAGACTAGAAATCTATTGTAACTTCTTGTATAATTCATTTTTATTTAAATGATCTATAAAGAGAGCCAAAAAGCAACAACGCAGAATAAGAGAACTATTAGAACACCATTTAGTTCTTAAAATAAATATGAATGTAGGAAACTACTACATTTATTTGTAAAAACTTAACTTGGTTACCATCACAAAACTAAACAATTACAATTCATCAAAATCTAAAATGTACAGCAGAGCATATTCTGCACCCAGAGAATCAACAGCATAATTTCTAATTGTCTGCAGCTTAAAGTATCAAGGGCCAACTTTTCAACCTTTTTCTTACAATTAACTAATTAATTTATGTGGGTTCATTATTAATTAATAATTATTAATTCATAATAATTCATAATTATTAATTCATGATTGTGGGCTTGTTTTTTTTTCTTAAAATGTTACTGTTTCCAAGAAACCTATCTCGTAAATTTAAAATTGATCCTTAAAAAGTTATCTAAGCATTGCAGTCAAAAAATACACACTCTAAATGAATGTGTAACTCTAAAATTGAGTAATGCTACTGGTGCTTTGAAAATATACTTCTTGAATATTATTTTTTAATAATAAAAATGGCTCGTTTTTCCGTCCTGCCAAAACAGAGAAACAAAGCTGGCAGAATCAAATGTCAATTGGTTTGTAGCAATAAGCAAAGATTGGGATTGATCTCTAATCTAAAATTCCTCGTTTTAGAAGTCCAAGTCCAGATGCCCATTGTGGGCAGTTATGTAACTTCAAGAAATAATTCATGTTGCCTACCTTAACGCAATCAGTTTAAAAGAATGCCTTCTTTCTCTCATTCACCGTTAGCTGTTCCTAGGGAGACTACCCTGAATTTAAACTAACTTTTAACAGTTAAATTATGGGAGATGAATATTCTCTCAATCTGTAAAATTGATTAATTTACAAGACAGAAAACCGGCTCATACAGCAGCAGACAGCGCTCGGTCTGCTGCGATGACCCTGAAACTCTTTATCATTTTAGTTTTGTTTCAGTCATTCTAACTGATTCATACCTCTTTAATTTTCAGTGAATTCAACAAGATGGTTCATTTCCTATCTCATTAATTACTCTTTTCTATGTGTAAGGAAATATTGACCTGCTTCTCTGATTAATTTTTAACATTAGCAACTATTGTTCCTCTTTGCGACCAAGCAGGATTTAGAACTTGAAAAATTCTTTCTACATTTATGGGTTAGCAACCCTCCTTTTCATCAGTCAACTTACTATTCATATAAAAAGTTATAAAATAAAGAGTGCAACACAAGAATAAATAATGTCCTAAATGCAGTAGAATCTATATGGATGAAAGTTGCAGACTCTGAACAAGCTACAGAGAACCTTTAAATACTTTTTGTTCACTTTATTATTGTGAACAAATATTCAAACATTATTATGAAGCCTATTTATAGGAATTTGCAATGATAAAAAAGGCAAAAATTCCTGGGAGTAAGATTGTGAGTTAACTAATTCAAACATGCACAAAGAGTAACAGTATGTCTCTTTTACAGTGTTCAGAATCAGTTGTCCTCAATTCTAGAGCAGTTATTTTAAAATGAATGCTCATTTGGATAAAATGTGAAGGTGGTTTGAAATTGCTTTTTGAGTGAAAACTGATCAGCTGGCAAAGCTTCTATTACATTTAGATAAGGATAGAATCTTCCTTCAAGAGGAAAAATATCTATATAACTGATGATACAGGTTATTGCTCCTATTGGGTTCTTTACTTGCTGATTGATCATTTAATTTGTTAAAAAAATCAATTTTATTTTATATAACCAAGTGAAAGCCTGACCTGTGCATATGATGTATCACTCATTTGCGATGTTTCACACACTTAAGTCAAAATCTCTGATATCTTTATTGAATGCAGTGGTCTCCATCTTGCCCCAAATTCTAGCCATTTAGAATTGCTCTGTATCATATTTCAAATGTTCCTGGAGATTCTTCTTCAATGCCAGCGTACAAATTATGATAGGATATAATGTGTTTAGTACGGTAGCATGCATGGTAGCCAGAGACTCAGATGAAAATCTGAAAGAGAAATCTACACAATTTTTCCAGAGATAGCTGCAGCACAATCAACAGGTTATGATCCAAATTCTGTAGGCCTTCATCTTGATGATGGAAATCAGTGGAATAGCTTCCTAAGGGACTTCTAAGAACATTTATTCTCCCTGTGGTTCTTTCACAGATGTTTTGTTTTCAAAGTAAAAGAGAAATTAAACATACTTCATGTAATTTGGAAAAATCAAGGAAAGAAATCTCCACTACAGCTTTCTAATACATTATTTCTGAATAAATTTGCTACACTTCATAGATTAAATTCATTTTAGTTCATCACAACACGACTAATGAGCAGTGCTTTATTTACAAGCAACATAAATATTTCAAACAACTCATACAGTTTTTCTAAGCAATTAAAATCTGACATGCAACCTTTCTTATATTTATCTTAAAATATAGCATAAATGCTTCCAAGAAATTTAAAAATGTTGTTTCCATGATAAAATGGGAAAGCATTCAGGCATATTGAGTACCTCTATTTCAGTATTCTCCAGACACTAAAACATTTGGGTTCCAAAAGCCAAGACAGATAAGTGAAATATTTACTCTCTATTAAATACTGCAGAAATGGCTGTTAAATATCACACAGTAACACATTAAATAATCAGTTTTCAATTAGGTCTTCTTCCCTTGTATAAATCAGAAAAAGAATCCAAAACTAGGTTGAGAAGTTCAAGTATCATCTCACATGCAGAGGCTGATGGTAGGAAAAGCAGGACATGCTAGCTAGGAGAGATGAGGAAGGACAGTGTATGAGCAGGCAACCTTCCACATTTAAAATAGCTAAGAGATAGCCACTTAAAATCTAGGAGTTCTGAAAAGCGTCATGGTGCTAACCTAACCCTAAGGTCTCAATCTCTGTTTCGAAGTGAAGATGTATTTCCTACGTTTTCTGCCCTGAATTATATGTGCAGCTGCACTGACAGTTCCACAGTGTAATTTTTGCTTGAAATAAAATCATATCAAAAGAGATCTTGTTTGTCACATTTGAAACATCTTCCTCTGAGTATTCCTCCAGCCAGGAAAAGTTATTTCAGAATTTTACATCATCTTGCAATGTGAGTATTATAAAGTATGAAAGAACCCCTCCTGACTTTTCTGTACCACTCTACTTCCTCCAAAAAAATGGAACCAGATGACATTTTGGTTTATTTGTTATTAGAAGGAGTGGGAAGAATGTAATGTTGGATACACCCTCAGTCCATTATTTCTGTGCCAGCTTGAGTTTCATAATTTAATTCAATTCCAGTAGGGCAGAGCACAGCAATACATTTTATAAAACAGTAAACTATGCAAACATGACATCGAAGTTATAATGCAGTATTCATATGCATGCTGAGCTGTCGTTTTTATAACACAGCATTTTCACCAGAGGGACACTTAATTAAAAACAGATTCTTTGTATCTGGTATCAAACTAGCACCAACAATTAATTCATTCTAATTCTATTTTTCTATCAGGAGCTAGTCTTTAATTGTGATGAAAAATGCGGTGTGCACATTTGATTTGAATTAGAGAAACCATGCTAAGGCTCAGCTAGAAGAAAAAAGAGGATAACCATCTTGTAATAGGGAAAACAACCTTGTACAAAATACAGGAGGCCGTTCTTTTCTGGGGAAAAAAGGAGGCTGCCAATATAATACAACAAAGAAGATGGACAACTGTAAAAAGCCATCTCTTAACATTATTGTCACTAAATTATTTACTAAATAACTACTAACAGAATCCTTACCTAATAAAATCCACAAATATAGACACTCCCTGCCTCTACTATGATTCAGAAACAAAGTGGATTAGACCCAGCTGAAAATGTTAAGACTAGCAATATTGGGTTTGAGTGTTTTCTTTTAAATTTACTCCTGGTGTGTTTTATAAAGAAGTGCCGTTTTAGAAGGGATCTGAGTGAGAACAAGGTGATGATTTTGTAAATGAAGGTGGTAAAAGTAATTGATACATTTCAGGAAAAGTGGGAAAATAGAGTGAACCATATATGGCCGCTACTGGTAAGAGGACTGAGATGAATTAAGAAAGGGACTAGATGTTTCTAAGCAAGAGGTTAAGAAAAGCTTTCACTGGCTGCAGTAAGTTTTGGACAAAAAAAATTTATTGCAGGAGATTTCTGTGAATATCTGCTGCTGGATATAATGATTTTCACATGAGAAAGTCTCTCCTCTGTTGTCTATGCTTGATGTCTTACTGCTCTGTATCACATTCCTGGGGCAAAACAGAAAATATTCCCCCAGACTCAGGGAACTTTTCCTACAGAAACTGAACATAGACAGATGTATTTTATCTCATCTTCTCTATTTTAAGAATGAAAGTTCTTAAGGTGGTTTAAAATCAGTGTTATTGTGCCTCCATCATCTGGACTAAGTTCTTGTTTAAGTCAAAAGGAGACTATCAATTCAGTCAACATATTTATGCTCCCTTTCAGTCAATGTTATGGTCTTTTCTAGCCATTCTTAGGAAAACTGTATTCTACTTTGCCTTTCCAATTTTGTTCTGCAATCTTCTACTCTCTAGAACAGTTTTCTATTTAAGTTTTGCTCAGTTTATGACAAAGCCATTGCTTCTCTGGAATCTCTTATTCTTACTCTTTCCTCAATTTCTAATTTGAACAAATCAGAAAACAACTATCTTTTTCTGCCAAAAAGTAGAATAGGTTCATGGGTCAACACCTCACCCTTCATATTGTGGTTTCAGCTCACGTTTTTGAGAAATATCATAAGGAATACCAGGCCAGCAGGCTACATAGCCTTTGTAATCATTGCTCCTGTTACATGGTGCCTGTTCAGTAAATTATTTGTTCTTTACCTCAGGAGTTTGAAGAACTGCAGTCAGACAGGCTAGAAGCCCTAACAATAATTTAGTGAAAGGAACAAAAATAGATAAAATGAAGACACCTATGTAAAAGAGTATGGGTTTAATCTGCTCACTTCTCGCTTCCATCTCATTTAGACTAGGTATCTAGTCTCCTGGCATTAAAGTATTTGAGAAGCAAACTGCCATTCTAAATAGCAGGGAAAGATCTTGACGTACATCTGTTTATGCACTAATAAACCTAAACTTGTTCTTTGTTTCCATTGTCTTTTCTGAATATGTTCAAAATGAACAAATTGAGATGAATAAGATAGGAGCTCTGGGTACAACCAAGTTCTTTTGTCACTGGTACTTTGAATACTGCAGATATTAGTGAAGCCTTTTATGGGAGTCTCAACAGATCAGACTGGCCTTGTATTGGGCCAGAATAACATTTTTGGGGTTTTTTTCCCTGTTATTAGTCTACAGTTAATGAAAGATACAGAAAAATACATCCATCTCAAGGATGTGAATTTTATTATTTCAACCCAAATATCAACAGTATAAAACATATAAACTTACATTTGATGAAATAAAATTTAATATTATTTGACCTAGAAAATAAATTAACCCCTTTGCAGTTTTGACTGCAATACCTTCAAGCAGATATCTCAGTAATAGTAAGAGCCTTCCTCTTTCCACAGGGAGCCTAGGATGCAAACGAAAAAGGATAATATTAATCTAACTCTTAACTTCAAGGGTGTAACTGTTGTCAGATTTTTTTTTTTTTTTTACAATCCAACTTCAAATCACTTTTGTAGGTTACAAGTGAAAAAGAAGATATATAAAGACAATAGTTAAATTTCACATAGATATTCAGATGTTGTTTACTTGAGCAGTTCTTTTCATTTCTTTTCATTTTAATACAGCACTTAGCAGTTTATTTATGACTATAGCAAGTTCTGATGCAGATAAAAATACGTCTCAGAATAACATTTTCAAGTCAGCTGCAGGTTGAATACCTGCTTTGGCAGAGGGGTTGGACTTGATCTCTGGAGGTCCCTTCCAACCCCTACAATTCAGTGATTCTGTGAATAGTCAATGAAAACATTTCCTTTCTCAGAGTTCCAATAAATACTGCCAGCCAACTGAAGGGGAAATAGCTCTGCAAAAGAGTACCTGGTGATCAACTTCTAGGCTCCTTAGTGTGAGACAGACACATATTTACTGGAGCGCAACAGAGATAGTGAAAGAACTGGAATATCTATCATACACAGAGAGGCCAAGAGAGCTAGAGTTATTTGGCATGGAGAAGACTCAAGTTAAAACTGAACAATGTGTTTACATACCTGATGAGGACAAGGTATGGAAAAGGCAGAGCTGGACTCTTCTCAATGTAGCCCAATGAGAAGAGACAACACAGACAAACTGAAATCACATCTATGTGTATGAAGACTTATTTTTTCATCATAAGGGTGACTGAGCACTGACACAGACTGCACAGTGTGGTGCTGGAGTCTCCCTCTTTGTAAATCTTAAAAACCAAGCTGGATACAACTCTGAGCAACCTGCTGTAGGTGCCTTTGTTTTGAGCAGCAGGGTTGAATTTGAGATCTCCAGAAGTACCTTCCAGCATCCACCTTGCTCTGACTCTGTATTTTACTTATTTTTTTCCAATGAAAAAGAAGCAATTCCATAAAAGCAAAAATTTTCAGTAGGAACTGTAATAAAAATGAGCAGCATCACATGAAAGATCTAATAGAAATTTCTAGTGCCTGGTTTTCAAGAAGACATTTTTAGGAATTTCTGTGTTACTTTTGTAGAGGGAATAGACAGAAATCTAATCTATTTTTGTTATCCAGAGAACTTAATATAACAAGATTGAATTTATAAGGAAAAGCAGAGTAAATTTACTGTCTGTGTAGGCAAACATGCACAAAAGAGCATAAGCAAGTAATTATATAATGCTCTGATTTGACATGCAAGTAAGTATAAACTAACACTGACTTGAGCCTCCTAATCATGTTCACACTGATTTAAATGAAAATGTATGGTTTCTATTACAATGATTTTTACCACTGATCTAATGGAATTTCTCTCCAGCTAAGAGTGATTATTAGTCACAGAAGTGCCATAACATTGTGACCTTTTCAAACTTTCTCTTATGAAGTAGTTGTTATTGTATGCCTAATGTTCACATAGTTGCCTTTGGATTCACATAATTTAACAATTATTTTGCAACAGAATGCCCATACGCAATTGAGAATTTTCTTATGGTGTTCACTTCCAGAAATACAATGGACAGCATCTACTGTATTGATAGGAATAGACAGTCACTGTTTTAGAGACATTCCTATCCATGTGTTTGACGAATTACTTGCAATAACATTCAACAAGACAAAAGAAACAAAGCTAAATCCTTTAAAGACTGATTTATACTATTAAACATTTTAGACCATTCATCCAACTGCAAAATTGGTAATATATTTTTGTACAGATTATACTTTAAAAACAAATCTTGATTTTGCTTGCCTAGCAAGAGTTTAAAGAACTGTTTTATTTCATTTTACATTAATAATTTCGTTTTAGGTTGTTTTGTATTGTATGAATTTTTACACAGGTAAAGCTTTATAGAAAGCCCTTCGTAGCAGACCTATACACATATATATGTATGTAATCCCAATATTATGTAATTTTTCTGTCAATATTTACTGAAAGTAAAGTACAAACATGTAATGCGTACTAATATGTATTACTATCTATGAAATAAAGGGAAACAGATAATCACAGAATGGCCAGGGCCGGAAGGGACCTTAAGGGTCATGAATCTCCAAGCCCCTGCCACAGGCAGGGCCACCAACCTCCACATTTAATACCAGACCAGGCTGCCCAGGGCCCCATCCAGTCTGGCCTTGAACACCTCCAGGGATGGGGCATCCACAACCTCTCTGGGCAGCCTGTTCCAACACCTCACCACTCTCTGTAAAGAAATTCCTCCCGACATCCAACCTAAATCTTCCCTCCCTCAACTTAAAGCCATTTCCCCTTGTCTTGCTGTTATCATCCCTTTCAAAGAGTTGATTCCCCTCCTGTTTGTAGGCTCCCTTTAGGTACTGAAAGGCTGCAATGAGGTCCCCCTGCAGCCTTCTTTTCTCCAGGCTGAACAAGCCCAGCTCCCTCAGCCTGTCTGCATAGGGGAGGTGCTCCAGTGCCCAGGGGCACAATCACCTCCCTGTCCCTGCTGGCCACCCCTCTTCTGACAGAGCCCAGGATACCATTTGCTTTCCAAGCTGCAAGAGCACACTGCTGGCTCATGTTATGCTTTCTATCTATCAAGACTCCCAGGTCTTTCTCTGCAGGGCTGCTCTCAAGGTCTACTCCTTCCAATCTGTACGGATGCCTGGAATTCCTCTAGCCCAAGTGCAAAACCTTGCACTTTGCTGTGTTGAACCTCATTAGGTTCACCCTGGCTCACCTTTTAAGCCTGTTGATGTCCCTCTGAATGTCACCCCTTCCAAATAACTAAGAAGTGTTCTAGTAAATTTACTTGAACAATCTTCCTGATACTCATAGTAAAATATTCTGGTAGAGAAAACAAAATGCAGCATTCTCAAGGATGATGATACCCAATTACAACTGCTTGAAATTGCACTACTATTGAGATTTGTAGAGCTACAAAAATGTGTGGATAGTATTTTGCTCAAAAGGCTTTACTTTACATTTTCTTCTTCTCCCTGTCAGTCTCATCATAGAAATTCTAAGAAGAGTAGAAACAAATGTGCATTAAGTACACAGTATCATTTTCTAAGAGAACATTCTCTGATATCTGAAACTAGTAGCAACTCATAGAAACTAGTAAGTTGCTTGGTGACCATGACCCATGAGTTATTTTATTGCTTTTCTTATGCTGGAGACTGAACACCTGAGGTAGGTAAAGAACTGCTGGCAAAGGTTTGCCACAGCCTTCCCCATGTGTTCCCACTGAGAACAACTTTTTTTCCCACTGCTGTGAACGTATATTATGCGGAGGTAGAGTTGTACTCTGAAATTTCCTAAGTGCATTAATATTACATCGCCAGCAGCAGCTGCTCTGGCTCTAGAGCTTTGGCTTTTTCAGTACTTAGCATATAATATTTAAACTCCTTGGACATAATGAAGATAAGTCCTCTTTCACTTTTGTCAGAAAGATATACTTACAGAGGTTGGTTAACAGCCAGTTCAAGAGAAATGCTAAATTTGAGAACCACTTTATATACACATAAGTTAGATAGATTAGATAGCTTGAAAGCTCCTTTCCTCACTGTATGATAATCAAGAAACTTGGTAAACCTCCAATTCAAGATATATTTTGGACTTCCTGCAAACAGTAAAAGAATATGAAATACCCCACAGCATTTGGTAATATATAACTAAGACATCCAAGCCTGAAGAAAAAATACACTTGTGAATTGTAACAGTCAGTAGCCATTCATCAATGATGCAGAACCCCACAATACTAACAGGCTGAAATGGTTTAATGTGATATTTGTATTAACTTTGTTCTAGATTAGATTTTATATGAAGACATATGCTTAGTTTTACATTCACCAGAGTACACTTCATCTCTTTCAGTATCCTAACGTTGTCTCAGAGAGTCTATCATTACAGCAGCACGGTGTCCCAGACTTCATACCATAAACTTTTCCTCTTTATGCTGAGATGGAGACCAAGAAACACAGCATTTCTCCTTTTTCCTGCATGCAGATTTCCATTACAAGGAAACAAGATAAACTACCAGTTTCTTAGAACTGAATATCTGAGGAACCAGAAAGACCATTTTACATCACTGAAAGCACCTGCTCCACAGTCTAGATGTCCTGTCAGCTTTCTACTAAAATGCCTTTGGCTTAAGCAGAAGCTGTCAGTGCGAGAGACCTAAATCAGTCTTAATGTTACTGGACTTGGCTCTACATAATGTTTATTTTTGGCTCTTTCCACAATATCTGTATAATAACATTGCATGGTTTCCTCAAGGGACACTTTCTGCTCTAAACTCCAGCTGAATTATGTAGTCCTCAGTTCTGTCACTCAGAATGGCTTGACATGCAGATGAAAAAGGAAGCTAACCACTTTGCTGTAAAGAAGGAAAAGATGTATATTTTCTTGCTCTTAGAGCAGAATAGATACTCTAGATGCTAAAGACTTGCAGTTGTAGAAGAGTTGAACCAGGGCTGGTCAGCTTAAATGAATTAAAACCTCTTTAATTCCTCAGAGGCTACTTGATTTCTGCTCAGATTTAAACTGTAGTCACAGCCTCCTGTTAACTAATACACGTGCTGTAGATTTTCCATCCTATTCATCACAAATTCCTGCAGTAGTGGGAAAGGAGGAGGGGGAGAGGAAAGACTTCAACTCAGTTATAAATCATCAAGAAATGACTGACAAATACCAGTGCAGACCTTTGCACGGTGCAATGCTGGAGACAGCACATGGCCAGGCAGGCCTCAGATACACATGGTGTTATCTCAGAGCAATTTTAGAATAAGGGGGAGATTAAAATTAGGTTCTTGCTTTTTGGGCAGTAAAACAATGGAAAAACTGTTTCAATTGCTTTTCCTGATTTACTTCATACACAAACAAAGAACGGGGGGGGGGGGGGAATTCAATGATACATTGTGAAAAATGGAAAGTAATTTATTTCATTCTAAATGTGCTATGCATTTAGTGTTCCTTACTTCTGCCATATTTTGAAAGTTGTGTGCAATGGATTTAAATTCCAGTGCATTTTATATTTCTGAAGAAAGCATTCTAGCTCACTGAAAAAAAATATCTCCAAACCACTTACATAATTCACAATATATGTCATTTATTTAATAAGGTCTCCGTAAATTTAGTCATTTATCTGATTCATATTCATAGCTGCCTGATCACAGTTTGGTATTTGCCATATAGCTATAAGTAAGCAATATAAACTTAAATTACAATTTGTCAAGTCTGTAACTTTTTCTTGATAGCTACAAGAGGATAGAATGATCATACTTTAACACAGACACTAATACATACAGTCAGTACATGTTCTTCAAGATGATTTACTTAATTGGCCACAGTAATATTTAAATCTGAATACAGAAGGGAAGAATTAAAAAATTCAAGCAATATAGCTATGTGCACTGCTCTCAGTGTGATAGTCATATCCTTATAGATGATATCATACTTTCAAGAATACCAAGCATCTTACATTAAAAAAAAAAAATCAACTCAATGCTTCTATGAAAATAGATCGTCTCCCTGTGACTATTGTTAAATTTATGCTAAATAAATAAATAAGATCCATATTTTTAGAAGACAACTGACTTCCCCCTCTCCCCCCCGATCAGTTTTATTTATGCCGATAGAAGAAAAATGAATGAATGAAAAAGAATACAGAACTATTCCCAGGGTTCAATAAAATACAGAAAGGAAGCATTCAAGTCGCAAGCGCTTTCATCTCTTACAGTTTTCTCATCACAGACAGAAGGGAAAAACATGGAACATATTCTACATTTCCTATTTGACTGTTGTTTCATCTCCAAAAGGAAAATAAGTAAAATATTATGTAAAATATTAAACATTATAAGACAAATATTCTCGGAGGGAGGGGGGGAAGAAAAGAGAGGGAGGATGGGAAATAGAAAAAAAACAGCCAAAAGAAAATGCTTTTCAATACTGTTAATGATATTAATGTCCCTTCCAAAACACTTTATATTGTATAGTCAAAAGAGACAAGAATATTTTAAAACAGACAAAAAAAATGCATTGAGCATTCTTAAAAAAAGAACTATTCAGCACAAGGAGAAAAATAAAGTAAGCCAATTTCATTCAAATTTGCAAAGCTTTAGAGGTTAAGAAAGTAAAGTGTTAATTAGCAACCAGATTGCTTAATGTTCATGCTCTTAATTCTATAACTTTTAAAACTCACAAACACTGTCCTTGGAGTTGCCAAAGCAGACATTTGTTTTCACTGGAGTTCAGAAAAAGCCAAGTGACTTGGTGACAAGTTCAGTTACGCCAGTGCTCTCTGACTATTTTTCCTTGCCCTTGCAAACACAGCATGAGTAGAATGAATAACCATCATTAAGGTGAAAACAGCTTGCATTTTAGCATTGAGCAAGAAATGAGAACTCAGCAGATCCCAAATTAATATTCACTTTATTTGTAACATCGGTTGAAAGAAGGTGTCAGGAACACCTACAGTTTCTGAACCAAATTAACTTACAATTATATAAAAGTACATTGTATGCAGGCACTGGAAGGGAGCTGCAAGCCTCTTCTGTACATAGAGGCCAGACCAGTTCCAGCTGACTCCAATGGCCTCACCACAGGATCACTGGACCCAGAAGCCAAGATGTGGCATAGCATTTGAAAAAGGGCAAAATGCTGTCTAATAGTGAGGGACAAGGAAAAAACACAAAATGTGATAAATAACACTAAAGTCATCAAGGTGAGAGAAAAAGGAAGGGCAAGATGTTCTCCAGGTGCCAGAGCATGTGTTTCCCTGCAGAGGACTATGTGTTTCCCATTAAGAGGATTATGCCAGGGCAGATGTGCATGCTGCAGCCACTGAGGACCTAACACCCAAGCAGGTGGCTATGTCCTGAAGGAAGAGCAGCCCATGGAGAAGAGCTCATGCTGGAGCAGGGGAAAGATATGGGGAGGAATTAGCTGCAGAGTTGATGTTATGTGGGAGATGCAACCCCTCTTCCTCCCGTGCTGTACATGACAGAGAAGCTAGAGAAGTCAGAAATAACAGAGTAAAGTGTAAAAGTGTTTTTGTTTTTCTTTGCTTCTCACCACCCAACTCTGTTTTAACTGCTAATAATCAAAGAATCACAGACTCATAGAGACTGTAAGGGATCTCTGAACACCACAGTCCAACTCCCCTACTTATACAAGTAGGTTTCACAGAAAAGTATCTAGACATCTCCTAAGAAGGAGACTCCACAACCCCTCTGCGCAGCTTGTTCCTGTGCTCTGCCACCTTCGCAGCAAAGTTCTTCCTCGTGTTTCTACAGAACTTCCTGTGCTCCAGTTTGTGCCCATTGTACCTTGTCCTGCCACTGGGCACCACGAAAGAGCTTGGCCTCATCAATTTGAATCCCACATTCTAGATATTTATCATCATTGATAAGATCCCCTCTTAGTCTTCTCTGAGCTGAACAGTCCCAGGTCTCCCAGCCTTTCCTCATAATGGAGATGTTCCAGTCCCATAATCATTTTTATGGCCCTCCACTGGGCTCTAAAAATCTCCTTTCTTTCATAAACTGAGGAGCCCAAAACTGAACACAGTACTCCATATATGGCCTCATCATGGCAAAAAGAAGGAGGATCACCTCCCTTGACCTGATAGCTATGCTATTTTTAGCACACCCCAGGATACTACTGACCTTCTCCACACACTACTGGCCCATAGTCAACCTGCTGTCCATCAGGTCACCTAGGTTCTTTTCTCCAGAGCTCCTTTCCAGCAGGTCAGTCCCTAATCTGCACTGATGCATGCAGTTATTTCTCTCCAAGTGTATGTCTCTACTCTTGTCCTTGTTGAACCTCAAGGTCTACTCCAACCAACTCTCCACCTATCTATATATATAAATTATTCACTCATAGAGAATCTATTTTACTCCTAATATGTAACTGATCTCCTTTGTCTTTATACTGACCCTTGAACTTTCTTGTCTTATTTTATCCTGTTCTTCTGTGTAGGGGAGAAATTGAAAGAGCACATGGGTAAATACCTGGCAGCGAGCCAAACTAAGAGAAGTGAATATAGAGGTAGTAGGAAAGAAGAAAGAATAGAAAGCAAATATTAGGTGCCTTCTCCAATGGACGTGGTTTAGTGTGGTAGAAATCAAGTTGTAATTAAATTGGCTTCTTATTTGGCCTAATAAAAATAATACAGTTCATAACTTAGCTTTCTAAACACTACAGTCATAGAATCATAGAATGGCCTGGATTGAGAAGGACCACAATGATCATCTAGTTTCAACCCCCATGCTTTGGGCAGGGTCACCAACCACTAGACCAGGCTACCCAGAGCCACATCCAGTGAGGTCTTGAATGCCTCCAGGAATGGGGCATCCACAAACTCTCTGGACAACCTGTTTCAATATGTCACCACCCTCTGAGTGAAAAATTTCTTCCTAAAATCTAACCTAAATCTCCCGTCTTAGTTTAAAACCATTCCCCCTCATCCTACCACTATCAACCCCTGTAAACAGTTGTTTCCCCTCCTATTCATATGCTGCTTTCACGTATTGGAAAGCCACAACAAGGTCTCCCTAGAGCCTCAATCATAGAACTTTGGAGACATGTTTCCCTCAAATAAATGGACAAGGAAAAACATTTCATATACTAAGGTCTACATGGATTTCATAGGAAGAGTAGCAGAAGCAAATACTGACATCAAAGGCAGGTCAGAAGGCAGCAATATTCAAGGATTTAAATACTTCCATCAAGATAAATTGACTATGCCACCTCCTTGAATATACAGACAGATTCTTCCTTTGTTTATTCCTTACAGCTGTGAACAAAGATGTACAGATGCCAGACTTTTAAGTTGAGATGTGGTTTTGACCATATGTATTGTTCAGCATATATACCACACCTGCTGAAAAGCTAAAGACAATGTGGAAGAAGTAAATAACAAAAATTAACATAAATCATGCTTAATGTTGACAAGCAGAGTTCACTATTCTAAAGATTATATAATCTTTGGATATTTTGTCTGTATATCCAAAATATCAACTCAGAAAAATGAGAGTAGTGTAGCCACATCCATTGCATTACAGAGACAGGCATCACGCTTGCAGGCAATGCGAGAGCTCTCTGTGTCTCTGCCAGTCTCTCTGGCAAAGCAGAACAGGCCACGCTGTTCTGTGAAGTAGAAAACCCCTGGCATTGAAAATCTGGTCATTGCATTGTGGCTTGGTGATAAACAATGAGCTCAAATCTTAAGTCAGGTCTCTTGAAATTGAAAACGACACAGCACGTGACATATTCATTCACCTAGGCTAACCCAGAAAGCATAACTTCAAAGATATATCTCATTTTATACTTACTTTCCATTCAGGAAAACGCATCAGACAGTTACTACTTTTTTTAGTGCCAGTAGAAAAATTTAAACCAGCAGAATTTTATTCATAAGTTACTATTACTTAAGATTGCATGGGAACAAAGGAAACGTATCTGTAATGCTATAATGTGATGAAGAGCATAGCAATAATAGTGGGGTAGCAAAGTCTCCAGCTACAACAAATGAGCACAAGCACAAATACAGCAGCCATGGACACAGAAACAAAGGAAGAAAGTTTGCTTACCTATAGAAGACCTCAGGTAAGCACAGACCTCCAACAAAACACTCTTGCCCCCCACTGCCAACCCTTAAGTGAATTCCAGGAAGGGGTGGATCCTGGCTCCACCCCTTCCAGTCACACAGGTGCATTACATGCACTTGAGCTCTCCTGGGTTGGTGCTGCCTTCACAACAGGTGCTCAATCACTGTTTCAAGTCATGACTTACCATCTCCACTACTCTATCAAAAGCATATGCATACAGCAAATATTTGAACTGATAACTAAGTAATCTTACCTTGTATTTTATTTCTTACTTTACAATATTTTTACAATTTTTGTATAAGAATATGTCTTATTTAAGGCCTAAATGTACTCTAGATAAGAATCCTTCTCAAAGTTGAATGATTGGTGGGTACAACACGGGTAGGTAAGCAGACAGAAAGACAGTCAGATAATGTGTTGCACTTGTAAGAAACTTAAGCATCTTTTTTACAAAGAAACCCAGAAAAGTTTTGAGGTGAAGAACATGGTATGTGTTTTAGCAATGGACAAACAATAAGGAAGTACATAAAAACATTATGAACTACTAAAGTGGGATATAGCTAGCCACACTTTCAGAGGGAGTGCGTGCAGCATACGTATGTAATCCTAACTTTCATTTTTAAGTTTTGTTAATCTAATCTGTGCTTTTAATTTCAGAAATATTGTTTGGCTGCATCACAGAAGTTCTGTTTATAGAATCATATCATAGAATCATAGAATAATATCATAGAATGGTTTGGATTGGAAGGGACCTTTAAGATCATCTAGTTACAATATTCCTGTTGTGAGCAAGGACAAAGCCCCATTCAGCCTGGCCTTGAATGCTTCTAGGGAGGGAGGGAGTATCTACAACCTCACTGGGCAACCTGTTCTAGTGTCTCACCACCCTCACAGAAAAGAATTTCTTCCTAATTTCTAGTCTACACCTACCCTCTTACAGTTTATAGCCATTACCCCTCATCTTATGGCTACATGCCAGTTCATCCTACTTAATGAGATAAGTAGCTTTATGTCATGTACATGTAGCATGATGCTCCAGAACCCATAAATTTTTTGATGAGTTGGGGTGAGTTATTTCCTCTCTGTTCTTTCACTTGTTCATTTGTACCATAATTACATTGTTAAAGACATAAAATGCCCCTACAAACACGCACAAAAAAGATGTCTACAATAATTTTTTATTTCACAACATAGAACCAAATATAATACAAGATTTAATATAATACAATATATAACACAAGAAATGTAGCAGCAGGATCAAACAGTGAGTCTGGAAACACATGGTGAGTAACAAAGAACATGAGTAAGTAGTGAAAAACAACAAAATTGGTCATCATTATATCTCATCCTCTCTGCACTTAAGGAGACCCTTGGAAGGCACCTTACAACTGTGTGTTTCTTATCATCTCAATCAAGAATTCAGTCTTATTCAGAAAAAATGGCTGATAAAGATTCCATAATATGGAAAATATTTTAGTAGTCCAGACTTGGTGACCCAACAAAGCTGACCATGTCAGCTAATAGCCTCCCAGTGAGTTGTGAGTACAGCAATAAGAAGCAGTTAAAGAAGAGCACAATGGAAAAAGGTATTTCTAGACTTTATACAATGATCTATTTACTTTATATTTATTTTTGCCATCAATAGCAAATGTCCTTCCAAAAGTGCTGACGGCCTCTGGAGCTTTTTACTAATTTTAAAGTAACCCAGACTCTTTTTATATGAAGTCCTGTTCAGAAACTGGCGATGTAAATGTATTCAAAATCAATAGATATTATTTACTTCTCTTTAATGATACCTTTGTGAAACACGGAATATTCTTCGCTTAGAAAATGCCATAAATATGAAGATAGAAAAAGCATAACAAGCAGGTAATTCTACTGACTTATTTAAATATTTTTCTTGCCTCTAAGCTCATGCTATGAAGGTCAAATATGCAACTAGTGTTTCTGTCTTGAATTTGCACTAAAATTACAACACTGGGACAGTTGCGGCTTGTTTGTTTTTTTTCTTCAGCAAATCAAAACCTTTTGTCTTAATCACAAGAAATGGCACTGTGTCACAGCAGGTAATAATTTAACATAAGGGAAAACCAGATATTTAAAAAGATGTGGGCAGCATTAAATATTTGGTCTAAATTAAGAGTGAATTTGGTTTTTTTGTTTGTTTGTTTGTTTTGCTTTGTTTTGTTTTAATTTATTTTATCCCTGTTTTCTATTAGTTTTGTTCTCATCTTCTGTGGAACTTCTAGTCAAAAAGCCAAAAGAGTCTGACTCACCACAGAAGGGCCGATAGCTCATTTTGACTTCTTGCTCCTAGTCTTCATGTAGAAATTTGAGAGAACTTTGGAGCCAGCTTTGCTCAGATGACAGAAAGACTGACAGCAGCTCCTTTCCCTTGTAAAAATCCTCAGCCAGCATGAAGCCTACTTAGTACAATAAACAACACAGTATGAACTATTTTTGCAGGTGAGATATCCTGCTGGTGGCCCACCCATAAATCAAGGACACTGGCTAACAGCAAGGGAAACAGCCAGAGCTAAAAGAAGGGGAAATGAAGTGTTGCATATAACCCCCTACAGATTAAAGGTCACAGACCCGTTGAGACTGACAATTTATTATAATTTATTAGTGTTGCATTTCTTTTTTAAACCAGCAGGAGCATCAGAATCTAAGCATAACAATCCTGAAAACCTGAGGATGTTCACTATGAGTATGAATGAAAGGGAAATAAGGTGAAGGTAGCCAATACGGTCAATTTCCTTTTGACAAAATTTTGAATGATATATATTAAAAATAAGGACAATATTTATAAACATCTCAGGAAAGATGTGAAATATGTGAGAAATTATTAATCACATCTTTAATAAGAATGTGCCAACATTTGTCTTTCAGCAATATCTAATGCTTAATATTTAGACTTGAAATAAAAGACCTTCTGGAATTATTATTGTTATGAGTAATTAAATGAACCCAATCTTTTCACTCTAGGTGAAGTCAGTAGCAGTCTATATTTTTAAAAGACTGTTTGGATACAGTTCATCAAGGAAGGACTTGTAGTCCAAAAATAGCTGAACTTCTTTGATCACATTTTTAATGTTTTAAGTTGATGCCAGCTTGCTCCATGGAAACTGTTCTTCCCGCACATAAAAAGACAACCTTTGAGCTATAGGACACAAGCACTTTTTCTGTAACAGATGAGAAAGAGAAAAGTGCACTAGCTTTATAATAATAATAATAGAAGCAGTAATAATAAGTTTCTAAAAAAGAAAAAATTTCCTACTTCTCTTAGATTTCTCCATTGTTAAGATATTATATTTTCCAGTAAGTTCTGGCGCTCTTGAAGTATTTAAAAGTAGGAATTGTGAAATTTCTGACTCAAAATTCATTAAATAGGTGATTTTTGGAGTTGAGCAACACGTAGTCACAAAATCATTCAAGTTAAAATAATGAAACTAGCCAAGTGAAACTCACTAGCTTCACATGCCTGGACTGATAAATCCTAAAGACATCCTGGGAATGAAACATGAATATCAAAGTCATGTGTTGGCGAACATTTTTTTAATCAGTCATACCATTTAAAAACTCCTAAACCAGAACAATACAGTGCCCTTCAGGAAAAGAAATGATCAAAAGAGCAGGCTTCTCTGGCAGATATAAATCACCCCACTTAATGCATTACTGGAGAGTTCTTATATTCAGGTGATGAGGGCAGTTTAAAAATACAGATTGACCATATGGAACAATGTCTTATGATTTGGGTACTTAGATGCCAGTTTCATTTCTTTAACTGCAGATCCCAAATTCAGCTTATGCTCACTTCCATTGAAGTTCAACTGACCTCTTGCTGTAAGTTAAATTGCTTTGATAATGACTTACCGCTTTTTGTCTCTGTTCTGTCTTTCTGAAATTTAGATCTGTATTGTCTATTTCCCTGCTACATTCTCACTTATCTAGTGCTCACTTACCCTGCTGTTCTTCCCACTTGAAGTGATCAGTTCTGAACTTGGAAATTCCATTTGTTACAGCATACCAGTGAAAGCATGCTCCTTTAAGGAGCAGGTACAGATGGCGAGTCCATCAGCTAAATTCAAACCAGAGGTCAAGAGAGGAAAAGGAAATTACCCCTAGTACTCATCTCAGACTCTGCTCTCTTCCACTGTGCTCTCTGGCTACTGGTAAATTTGGCTCATCATTTCCACAACCTAGCTAGCACCCAGCTTAGTGACAGTGGGAAATCAATATATCCACCACATTTGACCTGGTAACCCTTAAACCAGTATCTTACAAATCACTCAGGATAAACAGTTGTGATCACAGAGTGTAGTAGGAAGGTCAACTAATCTAAAGGTAGAATCAGCAATACTTAAACAATTCCTGGCAGATGTTTGTCTTATTTTTTCTTAGAAACTTCCAGCAATTGAGACTTCTTACCTTGCCTCAAAAATCTCTTCCGCTGTGTAGTTATTCTTACTGATAGAAAATCTTTTCTCATGTCTAATCCAAATCTTCTTGGCTGCATTTTACTGTGTAACTCCTTGCCCTAAAGATTAATGGATCAATGCCCTAAATAATGCCTGGAAAACATTTTGGAAGTCTTTGCAGCAATCTTGCACATATTTGAAGACTTACATCTACCCCTCAGTCTTCTGTTCCTTGTACACCATCATCCCAATTCTTTCTTTAAGAACACATTTCCTTGATCAGTGTTTTTGCTCTGCTTTGCCCTCCTCTTCTGTTGGTCCACAAATTTCTGGAAATACGTTGCTTCTAATTGGATGCAGTAATGCTCCAGCTGAGGCCTGTATTCAGCAGAGCAGCTGGTTTACATATAATAATCATGTTTATACATCCTGATACAGTGTTTGCTTTTTAAAAAATATTTTGGCAGAAGTTTAACATTGAGAATACATGCTTGGTCTGGGGTCCGTTCTAATTTCTGGGCACTTTTCTGCAGCACTGCCAGACAGGTGAGGATATGTCTTCATGAAACTTTACAAATCCAGGGAAGCCTTATCTTCTGTGCCAGGGCACTGATCTAGGGATGCTGGGCTGGTTTGACAATTTACCTAATAGCATATTATCTTCAGGGTGGTTATGCTCAATGCTTGTCATTTGTTCCCGTGTTTCTCTGGGCAGTTCAGTTCAGCTCTTCAGTAACTCCTTCCTTTAGCAAAAGGAAGGTAAAATGAGCTTCTTGCTAGTTGTAAGGTGGAACTGAAAGAAGAGGCTCAGAAAAATTTTATGTGCAAATAACAGTCTGAAATGGTAGTCCAAAAATTCCTGAATTTACTTGAGATGTTCCCAAACAGACACATATCTTGAGGCTGTTTCTAATGAATCAAAAATTTGAAGTTTCAGGCATCCAAAGGAACAGGCTGCCCAGAGAGATTGTGGATGCCCCGTCCCGTTGGTGGCCCTGCCTGTGGCAGGGGGGCTGGAGATTCATGATTCCTTCCAACCCTGGCCATTCTGTGATTCTGTGTGATTCTGTAAAAAGAATGCTATTTGATTGTTTTTATTGTTATCTTGCAGCAGCAGTCCAAGCACGAGGCATATTAACAGACCCCACACACTGCAGGCGGATCAAAGAACACAAAGAAAATGGTTTCACCGTGCACCTGTGTAGATACAAAGCACTCTACCTTCAAAAGCTTTTCTACTTCATGTTCTAGGTGTTTGGATTCACATTTATCCCGCTTAGCTTTTAGTTTTTTAAACTGATTTATTCAAGCCAGGCACTTTTTTATGCAGTTAATGAAGATAGGGCAAAAAAATTATTCAGTCTCACTTATTAATTTGTGCATCTCACTTATTTATGCATCTCACTTATTAATTAACATTCTTTGTGCTCAAAATCCCAATACTCTGATAAAATTCACTTTTGATAGGTCACTAGGCACCAAAGTGCTACTTTGACACAAAGTAGCTAGCGAAGTACTAGACACAAAAGTATATATAAATGAAAAAACCAAACTACACTGGTTTGATCCTCCCCACTCCACCCCCCCCCAAAAAAAGTGACTCTATCAACAAACATTCTGTCTGCATTTGTTTGTTTCATAGCAGAAAAGAAAAGGTTGACAACTAATTCTCCAGTTTGAATTGTCCTTGCATCCCCTATGTGATGCACAGCTACTGACCTGTGACACTGAGCCATGGCACTACAAGTGATTGCTTAAAAGGACTTGCAAAGTTAAGGAATTCTGTCCCAATTTGTCCCCTGTCCAGATGTTCCTATGCCACTTGGTCAGTGGTGTTAGGACAATGTGACATTTTTGGAAAGTGAAAAGCATTAATCAAGCTACTCTGACCAGAGGGATAATTCTTTTCAAACCTCTGTTATAAAGGAAAAAAAAAGAAAAAAAGAAAGGGTGGGGAAGGTGCCATTTGTTTTGAAGTTTTATGAAAATTTATTTATACAACAGTCATCAAAATTAATGTTTTGCACATTGAAATAATGTTGAACTACCAATGTATTCTTAGAGAATTAAAAAGATTATTCTGATTGTATTAGATGTCTCATTTTCTAACCAGTTTACAGAGGTTTTGCAAGTTGATATTTCACCAAGAGAGGAAGGTTTCACTGTTCTTACAAGGATTAAAAAAGATCTAAAGCAGACCTGCTTTTGAGTGCTTCTCATATCTTTATTTTATGTTTTTGTTCTGTATGTCTATTTTTTTTCCCCAGTACCATCTTATTTTTACAGAACTTGTTTCCATTATTTTAACACATGCATCCATCATTTGAATGGCTATAAAAATCCCCACTCTCAATTCCTAATTACTGCTTTGAAGGTATTGTGAAGTCATATGTGGCACTTGGGGAGGTGGTTCTTAGTGCAGCCTTGACCACTCATCAGTGTTTAATATCTAGCAAGCTCTTAGAAAAAGCTATTAAATTATTCTGGATCGGTCCTCTTTTTCTGCCACTAATTCAGGGATCATAGAATCACAGAAAAGTAGGGGCTGTAAGGGACCTCTGGAAGTCATTACTCCAATCTACCCTCTGAATTGGGTTCCCTACAGTAGGAAAGCAGCCTGCTGGGTCTTGAATAGGTCCAGAGAAGATTCCGCAACTTCTCCGGGCAGTCTGTTCCAGAGCTCTGCCACCTTCTCAATGTAGAGGTATTCTCGTGTTCAAATGGACCTTCCTATGTTTCAATTTGTGCCCATTGACCCTTGTTCTGCTGCCAGGTGCTGCTGAAAAGAGCCTGACCCCATCTACTCGACTCCCGCCCACTGGGTATTTATAAGCATTTGAGATAAGAACCCTTCTCAGTATTCTCTTCTCCAGGATGAGCATGATCAGCAGAGTACTGACTGATTTTTAGAATTGCCCTCATCATATTATTTTTCCAATAAAATACATCGTACTCTAAAGTCTTGTACACACAATGGAAATGGAAATGTTTGCATTTTTCTTGGCCTCTCTTCAGGGAAAGGCAGTTTTGAGTAAATTACCCATATTCACCAGTGTATTGGAGAGGATCTAAACTTACAAACCCACAAATATGGGGATATTTCTAAATAAATTCAGCCTTCCTAAAAATGTTGCTACAGAAATTTGAAGAAGTTTTTTTGACTTAAAGTGTGAAAATCCAACCACCAAACATTCTGCACAGTAAACTTAGTTTTCATTCATACAATAGCATACAAAGCGTGTATTGTAATGACTTTTGATCCTATAATCCATACCAGAATTCAGAGGTGAGCCAGCAATTTGCGGAGATTTCTCTCTGAGCCTTGCTGGCACTTTTCTGCAATTTGAGTACACACTGTTCTGGTAGTTGATCCAAATTATAGATATGGTAAAAAGCAAGGGAAACAAAGAGGAACTCTAAAGATTATAAAGCATATTGACTGTGAAAGCTGTAGTCACCATCATTTTTCACTGATTTTAATCTCTTATTTTATCATAAAGAAAATATATTATCTTACTCTTATAATAGTTATGTTATTCAGTGTAACATAATGCCTACCAACCAAACTGCATAAAAGTTGAGCAGCAAATTAAAAATACCTTCTTTTTACAAACCTTTTTACTACATTTCATTATAAGTAGTTTCTTTTCTTCTCTGATAATGTCCAGTTTCCAAAATCTCAGCATTTTCATTATAATGTGATAAAAAAACCTCTTAAATTATGCTGGATTTCAATTTATGAGCTACTGTGCAAATCAGTTTCCAGATATTTCATTACAGTATTCATTAAGAACTTGAGCAGTATTTGATTTTCATACTTTCCTGGAACTAAGTTCAGAGAATCATGGAATAACAGAATGGCTTGGGTAACAGGAAGGGATCTCAAACATTTTGCTCAAACCCCCTGCTGGGAGGGTTGCTATGAGAAAGTATCTCATACAGGAACTTAGTTACCAAAGAGGGCATTTTTTGTTCTGGTTCATTTCCTTACTGTTGTGGAAGAAATCCCTAAAAACTGAATTCAGATATGGAACAAGAAGAATGTCCTGTCAAAAATGTGCTAAATACCAAAGGGAAAGCACGATCAGTCAGAGAGGATTAGGAAAACTGCTTACTTGGATTACCCACAATACTAAAAATAAAAATAAAAGCCACTGGGAATAAGGGAGGGTTATAAAAACAACAACAAAAAGTCATGCAGATTAATTAACAGTGGGCTGAAGCAGAAGGAGAAAATTCTTCTCCATACGTTTCCTTCTTGTAAGACTATTCTGAATTCAGATACTGATATTGGGAAAATGAGATTACAAGTAACACAGAGCAAAGTCTTTCCTATTTACTGAGTTTTGGAGTAAATTTTTGAAGTATTATGGAAGTTGTATATACACAAAGGTGAAACCAGAGATACCTGCTGACCAAGCTGAACTGCCAGTGCACGGCAGCCAATGAGAATGCAAATCTCTGCTCAGTCACATGGTTCTCACATTAAGCAAGTCATTTCTTTTTGTCTCAAGTCCTCATCAGTGGGATGAGTAATGGTATTCCTTGTTTTTCCAGTGATATACATAAATCTATAAAGCCTTTCCTTACCAAGGGAAAAAGGTACCCCACCACCTTCCACACCCTCCTACTGTTGATGGAAACATCAATATGACATTACAGTATTTTTAAAAGAGACAAAGATTTACAAAAGAATTCCAACAGTCCATTCTATATGTTGTTGTGACTTCATATCCATTTCAAAATGGAATCAGGAAGAATATTTGGCACCCAGTTTCCTGCAAAAAATGACACTTCCGTGAACTGTGCCATTTGTACCTGTGCATTTTTTTCTGTGTTGTCACATCCTTTACTCCCCATAAGTAAGCCACAAATAAAATATACATGGAGGCTGTCCAGAAAGTATATCAGTTTAACAGTAATCTGTTCACAAAGTTCCTCAATGTCTAACTATGCTGTCAATAGCTTTCTTCTTCCAGCTGCAGAATTTCATATATACTCATGTAAAAACATTTGTTATATATCAGAAATAAGAGAATGATTTGGGTTGGAAAGGACCTCAAGGATCGTGAAGCTGCATGCAGGGCCACTGATCTCCATACCTAGTACTAAACCAGGCTGCCGAGGGCCCCGTCCAACCTGGCCTTGAACACCTCCAGAGACAGGGCATCCACAAACTCTCTGGGAAGCCTGTTCCAGCACTTCACTGCTCTTTCTCTAAAGAACATCCCCCGATATCCAATATAAATCTTCCCTCCCTCAACTTAAAACCATTTCCCCCTGTCTTGCCATTATCGACCCTTGTAAAGAATTGACTCCCCTCCTGTTTACAGGCTCCATTTAGGTACTTGAAGACTGCAATGAGGTTCCCCTGCAACCTTCTTTTTTCCAGACTGAACAAGCCCAGCTCCCTCAGCCTGTCTTTGTAGGGCAGGTGCTCTAGCCCTCTGATCACCTTTGTGGCCCTCCTCTCGACCCTCTGCAAGAGCTCCATCTTTCTTGTTTTGGGGCCCCAGACCTGGACACAGCAGTCCATATGGGGCCTCGCAAGAACAGAGTAGAAAAAAACAGTCACCTCCCTCTCCAGCTTATAACAGTTTCTTATCTCCCAAATAGAACACAGGTGAGGACATACTCACAGCTGGTGTTACTGGCACTACAACAATGTTATGACTTCTTCACTAGAACAGTTTTTTGCAATATTTTGTTTGCTGTTTTCACTGTAGTAGTTGACTGAGATGAGAATTTCACTGAGACAACTTCAATGCTGCCAAGGTTTACTTTTCTGAATGCCAGCACTGAAATCAAAATTAGCAGAATTAATTCCTATTGTTCTGTCTCAGCATTTAGGACCAGTTAAACTGGCACTGCAATCCTCTTCCCATGCTTATTCTGTACAAAAAATATCTAAGCTTATTTAGTGTAAATACTACTAGTCTAATCTAATTTTTGATATTTGAGGCTTCTCTAATTGTGCCTTTTTTTCTTAGATCATTAATAAGTGAAAAAATAAAAAGAAAATTGATAGCTCTAGGAGAAAGCTGATCCAACAGAGAGCTTTGAAAATTAAATAATAGGTTCATCAGGTATTCATTGGAGCAAGGGCTCCCCTAACAAGCTGTCATAATGACTAACCACGAGACAGAAAGGGCTCTTTTCTCTCAGCACTGAGCAGGAGATGGGGCATGGTGACACCTGTTAACCTAGATGACTGTAAAACTATCATTCTGGTCTTAGATAACGCACCCTTGTTATCTTTGCCAGGACACAGTAAAAAAAAAAAAAAAAAAAAAAAAAAAAAAAGGAAAATTCCTGTGATATGCTGCTACCCTGCAGAAGCTAAAAAAGGCATTGGAAAAGGACAGTCTCCTAGCCTGAGTAGAAATAGGCACCAAAAGAGCAATCAGCTCCACACTGTTAGGACTCAGAGATACAAATAAAAGATTGCACTGGGTATCCTGGTTCCCCAGTTAACTATAAGCCCTTATTGGCAGTTTTGGCATGAAACAGCAGTGAATCTCCAAGAAGCGCACAACTCTCTTTGTCCTTTCAGTCTGGCTGAAGGAGCCTCTGCTCTGACATGTCAGTACGACACGGAACAACTCACCCTCTAGTGGAAAAACTGTAAAGAAAAAACACAACCATCCATACCTTTTCAGAGACCTTTTTAAGTCCTGATCTTCCACTTTTGCCCACCAATCTTAGCTTGTCTTAGATGAGTCTAAGAGCTAAATTTTAAATGGTCTTGAGCTGCGTCAGAAAGTCTTTTCTACGAAATATCTTCATTAGATACAAAGAGCAACTAGCTGAATTGTTTGTGAGCATTCCAGTTGAAAGGAAAATAAGCCCTTTATCTTTTGAGAATATAGGGACACTTCCAAAGGGAATCACTTCCCATTCTTAGCACAAAGAAAGAATAGCAAGAAACCAGCTTCCCTACATTATGGCAACCTAGGCAACCTCAGTCTATGGTGTCTCAACAAGCATGTTTTTAGGGCTAAAAAAATAGAAAAGCAATAGAACCTGAGTGCAACCAGGACAGATTTGAGTAGAGCTGACAGTCACTCATTAAGACTTGTCTGTTTCCCTTGGGTTCACCCAATGCATGTCATCAAGGTATCAATTTTGAGATGCTGCAAGATCCCACATTTTGGTGCAAATGCAAATACATTCATTAGTCTTGAGATAACCTGCACATGCTCGGTACAAGTTTTTGCTCACAATATTTTTCCTTCTCATAGCATCAGAGTTTGTTTACCCTATGAATGCTTCACAGATAACACTGTATAGAGACTTCCCACAAGTATTAGGCTGCTGCTCTGCTGTGACTGTCCCCAACAGAGTTAGATGCAACCCTGTATATCTCCCTTCCCATCATTTCCAATTTAACCCAAAAATATCTTCAAGTACCAGTCCAAATCGAAATGATTACACAAGAAAACTGTGTAGCAAGTTGTGCACTGGATTCAAATTTGCACCATTGGAGATACACTTCCAAAGTTCTCTGAGAAGCCCTTTTTCCCAGTGAGAGCATGCCACCCCAGCTGCCTCATCTTTTCTCAGCCTTGACCACAGTTTGCTGGACTGCATGCAAAAGCCACAAGAGGGAAGAGATAACATACACAGGCAGCACTGGCATACCTGGGTATGATGGCAAACACCAAAGTATGTGACAATAGAAGGAAAAAATGATGAACTGTCTGTGGGATTTCTATCTCTATAAACCAGCGGTGACTTGCTAGAATAAATTCTGCTGCCTAAAGCTGAATCAAGATGTGTGTTTTCAGACTGAAGTACATAGCCTGGTATATCTCCAAGCTGAGGGTACTTTTCCTCTCTGCCTCATGCTTGCATTGCAGCTGCAGGATGTGGGATGGGGAAATGGACAAATTGAAATATATTCTTAGCACTAAACATGCTTTTCTTGGGTTATGTTTTGTTGCTTGGTTTGGGAGGGTTGGGTGTTTTTGTTGTTTTTTGTATGGGAGGGAGGGGAGGTGATATTTATTTGTTTGTTGGTGTGTTTTTTTTTAGTAAATCTTAAACTATTACTGCTTGCCAGCACTCACTGAAGATGGGAGATTCTGGGGCCTGCTGAAAACAGCTTTGCCAGCTGTGACAGGTGGAGCTAATCAGTGACCAGAACTGCGGACACTAAGTGATTAAAGCATACATTCTTTATTAAGTAGTCTGTGATTAGCTCCTGTCATCCAGATACATGATGTAGTAGGCAGATTTGGAAGATATAAGCCATACAGATCCACTCTTTGGGTAGGGAACTTACTTCAGGAGTCAAAGTTCTCAGGAGACCAGACAGTGGGTGGGTTCTTGTTTGTGCTCAGCCGTGAGCTCGGGTTTCTCATTCTTCACGTGGAAAGTCTGGGGAAAGCTGTATGCAGGAAGGTGTTGAGCAGCCAGGTTTGAGTTTCCCACCTCTGCGTGGTTCCAAGCATGCACTTGTAAGGCACGTGGGTTGAACCCACAGCAGAAGGGCAGGAACCTGTTCTTGAGGGAGCCATGTGGGGCTTATTAGTAGGACAGTGTAGACGTCATCTAGAAGAATACAGGAAGAGGCATCACCACTGCAATATTTGTGAGCACTGGGGGGGGAGCACACAAAACATATTGATCCCTTATGGGCAATTTGGGAACATTTAGCTGACGAAGTCCCTCAGGAATGAACCCTGTGAATAATAGTGGGGTTTGGCTAGAAGTTAGGCTCCAAGCTGCTCAGTGCTATTGAGACTAAGATGCTCCCAGGTCCACAGAGAAAAACAAAAACATGAAGGCCTATGAATCTTTGAAAGTATATTCTCCACTTAATTTTATACTGTCTTCCACATTCGACAGTGTTTGAATAGAACTTTTGCAGCTTTTCACAGTTAAAAGTAGCTAAATTTCATATCCATTTGTAGGATTTCTTAATGGGATTTGGATATTACCATCTTGTTCTGGTAATTTGTTGGTATATGAAGCATCTGGAGGTTCTTGCATCATGTTATGTTTCAGCCTGTGAAAATATCTATCTTCTGTTAGTATTAAAAGAGTAATCTAACGTTCTCTACACTCCTATTCTCTAAAAATAAAAAAGAAACTGTGAGTGTCATTTTGGTGATTGTATCTGCTTGTGTCTTTAGTGGGAGTGATCAGTAATCAAATGAACCTGTGAGAAAGAAAGAGGTCTTAAAATGCGTTTCTGAACAATGACATAAGAAGCCAGTAAATCTCTGGAGCCAATTTTAATTCTGAGCACTAAACATTTTTTTCATCTACTCACACATCCTTAAAACTAGAACAAGCAGTTTGCAGACTACAAGCATACTTTAAGAAGCCAAACTTCACACCTCCAAACTTTATTTGGATTAAATACTGTTCTGCTAGATAGAAGCAGTGATTCTGCTCATCAGACATACTGCTGCCTCATCAAGAATTGCTATGTTTATTTTGCCAGAGACTGTATCTTCAGAAAGGTAAATGAAGATTCTTAAAAAACATGTATTTTATCTGAATTACTGGACTTAAATCATTTTATCTTACTGGTGTATCTTGTATTGCTGGCCCGTGCAATTAATTGGATAACTTAATTCCTAATCTAAGTTACTTACTACTAAATCTAAAATATAGTTTTTAACATCTGCATTAAATTTCAAACAAAACTTTCTTGATAATTCCATTATGTTTAGGATCCCCTAAAATTTAGTATAGTTCTAAATACTAATTGTTGAACTAAATGTTCATAAACTAAGTCCCATGTTTTTCTGCCTTACTGAGAGCTGAAGATAGCTAGTACTTTCAGTTCATAGAGGATTAAAATGTTGTGTACACATCATGCTTCTATCTGAAGAACGCCAGATTAAATATTGTAAAACTGATCATAGTAACTGACATTTTGCTAATCTTCCTGTTTTAAAACACGTAGATGAAATTGAAGTAATACTGTACATGCTCCATAATGTATGCATAAATTATAAAAATACGTAACTAATTTTGACTGCCAAATTTGCACTGCTGCAGACAGCAGCAGCATGCTCCAGTAACCCATCTTTCTGGTCAGGTCTATTGCAATATAAATTGGTTCTTTTGTATAGTTTTGGATCAATAAAGTGATTAAAGTCAGCTGGGTTCACTTTTAAACTTTTATTCAGCCAGTAACATCTAATCAACGGTGTTATGGCTGACAAAATCACTAAAGCTTTTAATAGAGAGAAGTCCAAACTGTAGCATATTTAGCTCTGAATGCCACAATTGGATTCTACAGATGATTTTTTTCTTCACGTTTTGACACACGTAATGCTAATTCTCACTGCTGGAGCAGCATAAATATTTTTTAGCTGGAATGATAATCAAGTCCTTAGCAATTTCTGTATTTGCTATGTAAAATTACTTGAAATATGAAATCAAGTCTGCATTCTGAATGTTGTTTTATTTCCATACATGTGCAAGAGGTGTTTTTGTGTATGCTGCAAAAATCGTTATCTCAAAGCATTAGTGCAGCTAAAGTTCTATAGATACATTGCAAGGAAATAAATCTTTTTCATATTTTTTCAATAACAGATGAGAGAACATTCTGTCACCTACTGCTGGAATGAGTAATAAATATTTTCATTTACATTAAAAGTACCTCTGCTTAAAAAAAAATTGTCCTTTGTGCAATGTCAAGCAAGACTTGAAAAAAAATTGAAAATATTTCCATATTTTCCATGTATTATCAATCTGTCATTCCCATTCTTTTGTGCAGTGCTGCTATAATAGAAAATATCCAAGAAGTATTGAATAGATACACTGGATCCATTTGTTTCCAGTAGACGAGTAAATGCTGGTATTTCATTTCTTTGCTAAAAGTCACATATCCATTACCGCTTACATCAGAGCCAACATTCGCTTAAGATACCAGAAGAGGAAGTGGGAATCCTCTACTGTGAACTAGCTATCTGTTCCAAAGTTTTAAAATCATAAGCAGTGTCACTCTGAAAGAGTCCTTACTTATAGTTTAGAGCCTTATTTTTCTGTTTAAATACTTTGCAAACTGCAATTTTACCTGTGTGCGTATTCATCAAACGGAAATAGGGCTTGTGCCTGACCCCCACTAACACACATTAGAAGACTTCTTGACGTGCCAGAACATATGGAGGTCAAACAGTGGCTGCATAGTGCTCAATTTATGGTCTGCTCTTGCATACGTACCCACGTCCTAAAGGAGCTCACGAGTTACAGGATGAGGTGAAATAAGCCTTGCTGCTTGCAATTCTGCAGTTATTAAATTATTAATGCTTGGGCTGTGGCTCAGAAGGTTCATTTTCACAGTTCATGAGATTGCTGCATTTGTGAAATTACTCTTTGGTGTGCTACAGTGGCCATAACGGGGTGAAGTTAAAAAGTCATACAAGGCTTCCCCTCGTAAACACTTGTGTGTGGGGATGGGTGTAAGTGTAGCGAAGGGAGGGAGGGAGAGCTGTTCTGTTTCCCCCATACTCACATCTGTCTGCAAGGTGTGTAATTCCTCAGGGCGGAAGACCTGAGCCTGGCAATTGGTAAAAACTAAAGAAGCCACCCTAAGAGCAAGGAAAAAAATAGCTAGCAAGAAAACAGATGGTTGTACATGTGGGGCTTCTCCCAGAAGTCCTACTTAAGTCTTCTTTGTTTTGTTTTCACAGCAAAATGGAAAAATGTGAATGCATACAGAAAAAGCCACGGATTTATTTTCTGATTTTGGTCACAGTATTCTTATATAAATGAAAAACTTACAGATCTGGAAACAATCTTACTGTCACATAGCTAATTTCAAAAAAGGAATATAGACTGTAAAATAAGCATGCAATTTCCCACAAATGCTTCCGTGTGCTCCAATAGTAAGATCTTATGGGAACTCTATTTACATGTGAAAGATTATGTGGTTATCTAGTGGTACAAATTTCTGGGGGTAAAATAAAAATCACAATTTCTGAACGTAGACAGCAGTCACAGGGTAATACTCCGTGTGGATCAAAGTGTGACACGGAGCTTATAAATCAGTTCAGGAATAAAAGTAATAGTAATAATAATTAAAACTGATTTGCGGGGAAAAAAAAACAGCCCAGTCTTCTTTCATTGGTATGTAACTGTTTGACTTACTAAGCACAAGCTACATAGTATGTATGGATCAGGACAACTACTTAAATAATGTATTAGTCCTATATTGGTTTGTCCATCTTCAGCCCAATATCCTTGCACTGACTGACATACAGCAAACACAACATGTGACAACTGCACTGAGCTGGGGGAAGAGAGCAAGAAGTGAGTGTAAAGCTGACATGATTAATAGAGTTGCCACAATTTGTTTACCAGAATGACTTTGATGAACATGTACTTTTTCAAGACTGTTAGTTCACTGCCATTTGTCTTTTGATTCATAGTAAGGGTAAAATCAGGCCATCAAACTGTCTGGAAAAAATCCCGCCAGAAGCTGGCTGAAACAACTGAAGGTATCACAGGAATGTTCAGATTCTTAGTGGTGACTGCACAGTGTCTTTGTGTAATCTTTGTATGCATGAATACAGGCTGATGTGGATGATGTAGGATGCCTTTCTCTATGATATTCCGTGTACATTCACAAATAACGTTTCTATTTGATAAAAATTACATAGACACAAATCAGTTATTTGAAAAAATAGAAACTGCCATTTTCCAGTCATTAAAAATGTTAATGATCACATAAGTTTGAACAAGAGAAATCAGTCTCAGGAATCCTACATAGAGGCTATACAATTCTAAACTAAGTTATATCCACTTATAGCTGTACTGTTGCCTTTCTTGAAGTGAATGACTAGTTGAATTTAACATATTTATAGCTTTCAGCAATGGCAGAAAATTCTGCTTCTGTAGGGCATTTCTCCTGTTTACTTACAGAGAACACCTCAAGTTCCTGAATAATTTGAAAAGGAGATGGTTGATTTCCCACAGAATCAAGCTTCTTTTTCAGACAAAAATTGACCCAAAAATTACATCTCAGCTTCTCTCAAGATCACACTGTTAGAGAACCTCTGTTTTTGCTTGTGCATAGCTGTCCTGTATCTACTAACTCTCTGCAATCTCTGATCCCACCATCACCTCTCCATTTGGACACAACTGATCTTACTGGAGATCTTTACATGTAGTTCAGCTTGCAAATGAAACTACATGTACTAGATATACAGACAAAACAGCTAGCTCCATAGAGAGATTTGTTCTTTCTATCTGAATGAAAAACTATTGTTCCAAGAACACTTCTCCTGATCCTTTCATTACATTGTACTATATATGTTGTATTATTTTTGTTTGTTTGTTTGTTTGTTGTTTGTTTGTTTGTTTTAACTCCCATGTGACTATACAGTTGTATCAGATCCTCAGGTTTACAAAAGGGGGTAGGAGGGATTGTGTTAAGGGCTCTGTAAGCTGAATTTGTAACTGCATCCACTCCCATTTTCTCAACAGTGGCAGATGCTTGGGTTTTTCAGTAAATCACTGACTAAGAGAAATGCATCTAAAGGACCAAGGTTTTTCAATTTTCGTGTGTTGGTTTTCCTTCAGTATCTCCCATCAAATCTGTGAAATTCATAGCGATCAAAATGGCTCTTGTGTGGCCTGCAGATGTTTATTGTCTCAGACTATGAATGTAAGAGCACAGAATAAAGCATCTCAACTGGGGAAGTTCTGGCTTCTGTTTCTCTTGATAACACAGTTGTGACCGTGTTCTCAACATTTGTAAATGCTCAAGTGAAGAAAAATGAAGCAAAAGCCCCTAAACTGTTAAAATAGAAAATAGACAAAATCTGAATCCGTTGTGTTAAAGATCAAAGAGATCAGAAAAATTGTTAGAGACTGAAATTCGCTGTTTACGGCTTCAATCTTATGGCTCTCTGAGGTGTTACATGCACCTGGACCAGTGGAGGTGAACCTTTCTGTCCCTGGACCCTCCCATCCAGGCAAGATAGGCATGCAACCGGTTCAATGGATTGATTCTTCATAAGAAGTGAGAGTGAAGCTGCCTAAATAACAGAAATAGCAATAAATAAGTAAATAAGCAATTGAACTAGATATGTTCATAACAAATTATTTTAACATATTAAATGAAGAGACCAGAATATAATACAGTGACGGAGATTATAGTCCATAATAACAAATTGCTCCTCTAATACAGTCTGACAGTCTGACTGATCCAGTAAAGGCTGGATGTTGTGTTGAGGGACATGGTTTAGTGGGAGCTATTGCTAATAGGTGAACGGTTGGACTGGATGATCTTTTAGGTCTTTTCCAATCTTGGTGATTCTGTGATTCTGTGACTTAACTCCAAGTCAAGACATTGTCTCTCTAGCAGAATTACAGGATTCATTTTCTAATTATTAATTAGAACTAATCAATTCTAATTACTCACTTCTGGTAGCAAATTAGAAATCTGTTCATATATTATAAATGGATAATTATTTGAAGTTTGATTGGGGGAATACATTTGCTTTTCTTTTCAAAGAAAAGTAATTTTGATGTGATCAACTTGCCCTTTTTTTAGTGGGATCATCTTGGAGATCATACTGGAGATACACAAGTAGATTTTTGAATAGAAAAAAGGTATAAGCCTTTTCTCAAACTGTAGTTTAAGAGTGACAGATCATCCTATCAGACTAATATCTATAGTTAGCTAGCTAGTTTCATTTCTTCTGTGCAATGGTACATAAACCATTCTTCTACAGAGTCTTACAAAATGTGTATACAGATTTTTTTCCCATTTAGATGCCAAAAGGCTGCATGTTGCTCACTGAGATGTCAGAGCTTAATCTAGTAAGAAATATATGTTCTGTAAGCTGTGAGAAAATACACTCACCACTGCATTTTAAAACCAGTTGTCCACATGTACCAACTATTTCTTCCCAGTTCAAGGTTAACAAACAGAAACTTTAGAGAGCACTTACATGAGATTTGTTGCTTCCAAATTGAAAGACAGTGAATGTTTGGGATAAAGGAACAATCTGACAGTAATAGAACTATCATACTACAATCACATTGAATAGCTATGCACAAAATATCATCTATTAAAAAAATATATGGAAGGCCTTGGAGAACACTGTACTTTGAGGAATAACTAAACCCTTAAATGAAATAAACTGAACGTTTTCCAGTATGAATTATGAGAGAAAAAATAATGAGTTGCTAGTCTTTATTCATCCAAATCTTCTTGCCTATTTCATGAAAAATAATCCCTACAAACAACCAGAGTATTTCATATGCACAGAAGCACTGTGAAAACGCAGCAGAACAATATATGAAATCCAATGAATTTTTAAAAAATAAAGCTAAAAAATAAGAAAAACCATCAAACCATAATTTAAGTAAATATAAACTAAAAAAAAAAAATTCTTCAGGTATGAAGAATTTACAAAGTACTGTCTAAAACAAATATATATTACCAGGTTGTGTTATTAATTTTATTTTTAAATTTTTTTTTCCTCTGCTTTTTAAAGTAAATCATAAATGAGCTCTAAAGATAAGTCAAAAAGCCACATGTAATGACTCTACAGATACACCAGGAGGAAGCCACTTACCAATACGTGTAATCTTCCTTCTCAGCGCCTGTATGAAATGCAGTACCTTCCATCATTTAAGTGGATAATCACGTATTGTAATAAATGTTGCATTGATATAACATATATCATCTGCAGATGATATAATTCTCATTATTTTGTACTCATATGTTCTAATAACTTTTACTGTGATATCTAGCTTAAGTTCAGATATTTTCTGTCAGAGATTATACAAGTACTGTCATGAATGTTATGTCATTTGAAACTGTTATACTGAGACTATTCCTGTGTTATTTAGTTGGCAGGATAGGGGTTAAGATATGCTTTGTGGTACTGGATGTCGATCCTGCCTGGATTAAAGGTCTGTTACTAGAGAGGCATGAATAAATCATTAGGCATTTTATTCAGCTTTGCAAAAAACTGTTTCTAGTTTTCAGGAATAGTAAATAACTGGATGATATAAAACTGCAAAATAGAAATCTCCTTGCTGTAGCTAGTGATCTAATTGTTCTAATATCCCATGTCTTTCAAAAACTTTAGTAACCAATGGTAGAGAAGCCCAAATGAAACACATCTGCAGAACAGAGACAGTGTTACCCACATCCTTCTTCTCTATGAAGCAGAACTATAGTAGCTTTATTGCTTACTAAGTCTTCCAGAAACAGTAAGTCTGAATAACTTCTCCATTTTAATATATTTTTTTTAGAGCAGAGGTCTGAGGTTCAAATCAGGAACCATTTTCAAGCCATAGTATTTAAAATTGTAGAGGTGGCTGAGGAACAAAAAAAACTTAGAAAATTTTGTTCAGATTGATCAATCCAATTTTGTTTTAATTTTCATGTCTCCACTGGCAGATTTCTCAAGAAAAAATATATTTTTTTTGTGTGAATATAAAAATATTCACAAAAATATTTTAGGAAAGAGAAAAAAATTGTTCATTAGTCTTTGGACTTTCTCTGTGACAAAAAGGAATACAGAAATGGTATTATAATAAGAGAACTGAGCGTACAAACCAAGTAGTGTAACTATCAACTCTATGTATCAAATAACTAAGGTAAAGCTCAGTTTTTACATAAGCGTTAGAATGAAATGTATGCTAAGAAATTAATATTCCAACAAATTCAGATTAAACTATTTGCATTTTTTTCCAGTATTGGAGAGAACTTCACCTAGAAATAGCGAAAGTTAATCAAGGAAAACTGTTCCCATAGAAAAGATTAATTGCCTCAGACAGTATTAATAAGCAAAGAAGTGTCTTTGAAGTGGCATCCCTACACCCGAAACAAAGCATTAAAAACAAAGACTTTCTCTCAAAAAGTCATTTAAAAAATGTGTAAGAATCAAAACTTAGATTTGTGTTAGAAGACTGTATGCATTTGTCTTTGTAAGGTCAGTTTTATATGTACAACAGTATTGCAGAAATTATAAATATTTTATTCTGAACTTTCCTAAAAAGTAGCTGCAGTTATCATATACTCTAGTTCAGAGCATATGAGATTATCACCATAGGAACATCATTTTTTCCCTTTCAGTAATTACTGCAATGTATTTGTTATTATGAGTTATAAAAAGAAAAAATAAAATTGTTAATTATGAATGATTAAATTGACCAAAAGCACAACACTCTTTTCTCAAATCTACCTATAACTCAATTCAGCTAGAGATTCAGTCACTCATAGGAGGACATACTTTGTTTAAAAGAAAGAAAGAAAAAGAACACAGGTGTGACTGTTGATTAGACTTAAGTAGGACTGCAGCAGATTCCTTGAAACTCTCCTCATCACCAATTTTTCTCAAACTTATTTTTCTCTCTGTGATCAGCGACCTGTACCATATATAAATTATCCTCGGAGCTTTCTTCCATCTCTGTGTCCAGTTTGAGTTCACTGGTTGGTGAAAGACTCCACTTTTCTTCAGTAATATTGCAAAAAAACAGTTTTTATTTTATGCTATTATTCATCAGGAGATAGGAAAAAATGCTTCTGCAACATCGCATCCTAAGAATTGCAATTCTCATTTGTTTGTGTCACTGATTTCACAAATTCACATCCATCCAGTTTTACTGTGACTAAATGACAAGCCTTTAAAATTCAGAACCAAGGAAATTTGTGAATCTGTGGGAAATTAAATAGAAAATGATATTTCCCTTATTTGTTGACTTTCATATTTGTACAGTACATTTTTTTCAAGTTACAAATATTGTGCAAGGTATGATGGAGATCAGAGTGTCTCAGCTTTTTTCTTATTTCCATTTTTAAAATTTTAACTAAATTTCAAGACAGCAAAAGTCTTGTATTCATCTTCACAGCAATGCTGTTGTATCTAAATTGTAAGTCATCTTAGTTTTAAGAATTCTAGTAGCATGATGCATACTTCATACATTACTTCTATTTTCCTCTTGGCCTTTCCACCTTGTTTATAGTTTTGCATAATTTATAAACTGCCCAGGAGGGTGAGATAATTGCCTGGTTAAAGTGGAGAATATTGAGACAGGGCTTGAGTCTGAAAATCCTTTCTTGGGTAAGCAGTCCTTACTCAAATAGGTATTAGCTAAAGGATTCAGTAGGCGAGTTTACATAAATGCTGTTTGTAAGTGTCTGGTCTGGGAGGATACTGAATACCATGTTTGCAGTTTGCCAGTAGAAATAGGTATTGGCTATGTTCTCATTTTCCACTGTTTAAAATAACTGGAAAAAGACTAGTTCATTAGACTATCATGGATTTCTGGCACACACTTAACTTTTTAAGTTACTACAAATTTTAAGATGAGATAAACCCAGTGCTTTCCCAGAGACTTCAGTAGAATTCTACTGTTATTCATGAACAAACTCTCACTCCCATTTTATTAAAAATCTTATTATAATTTACAAGTAATATGTTTTTGTTTTGTTTTGTTTTTTTCAGAAAAGATGGGAACAGAAAGATACATAACAGAGTTTTACAAATCACTGCAAAGACCCAGGTGTTCAAAATGAAAGAATAGACTGACAAACTACAATAATACCTAGTGATTTTGACGTCTTACATAAATTGGGAAAATATAAATTATATATAGAACAGATATTTCTTAAGTTTTCTTAACTCTTACAGGCTTTCATACAATCTTAGAAAAAGACAAGGAAATGTCTAGCAAATTGCAATGTGAATAGGCTAAATTAGCTACATGCCACTTTTTTTTTTTTTTTGAGTCAATGGAAAATGTTTCTATTTCATTTCCAAAGGGAAAGGATTAAAGAGGCTTTAATTAGTATTCCATAAACAACTCCAATACTTTCATTAGAGAACAATAAAGAAATGACAAAGAATGTCGATCTTCAGAAGTGACAAAATATTTGGAGAAAATCTGTGGAAGCAGTGGGAACAAAAATAAAAAAGAGCCTAATAGATGAGATATAATCTCTGCAAGAAGGACAAGATGCTCAGAGGACAGGCAAGAGCATAGGTTAGTTGGGGTTGCTGGGACTGACACATCTAATCCAAAAAGTAAACTAACACAGAACCTTTGTATTTCAAAACCATCTTAGGTATCAGACTTTTGTGTGCCTTCTACCTTTTTAGCTTAGAAAAGAAAGTTAAAAAAACCCACAAACCTTTTCATGGAGAGTAAATGGCATACTTTAGACTCTCACTAAATCACAATTCCTTTGCTGTTTGATTAGGAATGCATTTGAGAGTCTGGACACTTTCTTTCAAACTTGTTTGCTTTTTCCCCCTCCTCTTCTCTTTACTCAACATTGTCTGTCTGTGGTGCCTAGATTTCAAAACTCTCTTTACCCTTTAAACTGTTGCTGTCAAAGACTACAATAAAAAGGAGAATCGTTAGAAGAGCATTCTGCCAAGATGCTTCTTCAATATATATAGCCATTATGTATCTTGGCAGATCTATGTGATTAATATCATCATTCTAAGCCAATGAAATTGATCCTGTCATCACCTTTAGAAGAAAAGGCATCCAAAAGAAAAAGTTCATTTCAGGGTCTTACATGGGAAATGAAATAAACTTTTAAATAATCATCATGCAAGCGGCAAATTCTTTTAATGTATATGCTCATCCTAGACTGTTGCCAGCCATATCTTCTACTAGAGAACTTTATCCCTATCTGAATCTAGTATCCTTGGTGCACTTTCATTAGCTGCATTCTCCAGCAGCACAGAGTATTTTCACAAAACTGCACACAGCCATATGTTGTTTGTCATTTATCATCCTTGTCTTAAATTCTTCTGCTTCTATAGATACAGTACAATTCTCAGGCCAAATAAAAACTGTCAGGGAACACCACAAATCAATCTTAAGAGCAGGTAATGAACTAATTTAATTGATCAAAAAACATTTACAATAAAAGCAATAAAGAAATAAACACTGCAGCTTTATTAAATTCCTTTTTGTTTTCTCTATCTCACTTTTTTTTTTTTTTTCCTTCTTTCTGCTGACAGTACATAAATGTCCACAGAAACTATATCTTCTTTGGACAAGGGTGATCTTTTTGATAATAACTGGCTGCTTCCTTCCTTTTTCCTTTTTGCTACATGAATGAAAAATTCCTCTGCAAAACTGCATTTTTGACTGAATTGATTGCCTGAACCTTTAATTCTAATGTTTCAATAGATTGGCTCCTGGGGATTATGTATGTGTCTTGTATTTCATAGACTTTTAGTTGTGATAATTTAGGCTTAGATTGCTGATAATGTTAGACCATTAGAGAATATATAGTATGACAGCAGTCATAAAACAGGCATTTGTTACTGCATTGTGTTTTATGTTGGTTAATGTTGTGTCCACAAATGTTTGCAAAACATAAAAGATACCAATATTTTAATGATGCAATAAGACTGAATCAAATAAAATGCCATATCTTTGTGACAAGAAAATTTATTCCAAAACAATGGCACCAGAATTTAAATGAAAAGTTTTATAGAAAAGAGTAGCGTGCTTGTCAGAGTTTTATATATGTGTATATTTATTGGTGCGCTAAATTGATTATATACAGTAAATGGCATTGCTGCTATCACACCATATTCTGATCATTTCCATATGCTCTCAGCTTTTATTTTGACTTGGCAATTATGAATGTATAATCACAGTTATATGAGTAGGTTACGTTCTGATGGGTGAAAAAGTGATTGAGTAACAAAATAACACAGGAACAGAGGAAAGTTTAGGCACCATTCTGGTCAGTCAGAAAACCAAATTCCTGAATACTTGCAGGCTTGAGAATATGTGCTGTTTTTCACACACAAAAAAAGGTTCCTGACCTGAATTTTATCCAGAGTCACAGCCAGATATGGAGAATATGGTAACAAATGTGAAGCTGCTCAGATTTGAAATTAGCACAGTGATATTTTGGCAGTGATGTTTTTTGTTACATCAGCATTTCAAAGATAAAATAAATGAGACAGGTGAGAGATTAAGCTACTTGTGCAGACCAAAGAATTTCACACTTAAATTCTGTCAGACTACTATTAGCAGACTACTAATGGTCTTTACAATGAGTAACACAGCTCTTCTTTTCTAAAATAGATGGATGTAGAAGAATAAACAAAGAACATCTGAATTCCACCATAGAAGAAATTGCGAATCTGTGCTGGATAAAATCATACTCTTAATGTCTTTCTGGCTTTTCCCCTTGTGTTAACCTTGGGGATGTAGGCCTTCAGCGGGGAGCTCGTTACCTCACCAGGGGGTACCCCACCACAGAGCAGTTCTGAGAGACACTCTGAGCCCCAGCAGGTGCTCTTGCAAACTCAGACATGAAACAGGAGGCAGCAGTACAGAGAGGAGTGCTGGTGAAGAGAAATACATAAAAATTGTTCCCATTTCACAGAAGTTATCCTCAATATTACTCATCCTACAATGCCCTTTACTTCCTCTCTTGCAAGAAGAACTGCTGCAATGAAGTTACATGATTTGAGCCAATGAGGACTCACATGCAGCATTCCATAGGGTGAGCAGGAACCTTCTGCAAGCATAGAAGAGGTTTGAGACACAGTTGTACCAGTGCTGTACCACAGGATCTAAGAAGGGTTGAGAAAGATGCAGAGAGCAAAATATAAAATGAAGTTAGAAATTCTATGATTCGATGATTCTAGGAAGTATGAAATGGGGCTGCTTACTTTCTACCTAAATCACTTTTTCCAGATATTTTTTCCTAAGTCAACCTACTTTTGCCTGTTCAAAATATCAGCATTCACCACTTATGCCAGAACTTTAGCCTGTGGTAAAATTGGCTTAGCTGGTTATAAAATAATTGCAAGAATTTTAGAACAATAACTCCTTCAGTATTTGCCATATCTATACTGTGAAATCACTGTGTTGTATTATCAGCTACAACTCCTCAGAGAATCTTAATTGGATACAGTTTATTGAGGATTTTGCCCGAGGTGATACACTGCCACATTTTGATCTTCACATGAAAGAATGAATAGCATATTAATGTATACTGTTTATAAAGTGGAACTATTTCTGGTGAGCCCTTTAAAAAAAAAGTTTTATGGACAATTGTCATTTTTTTTATATTCAGATTGTTTTAAGTGGCAAAAGTAACTGTGATTTCTTTATTTTGCAACATATTTTTCCCAAAACGTTATTGATTGCTATGCACATTGTATTGTGGTTGTAGAAGGACAACAAGATCACAAGGAAGAGTTTGCTTAGTGCAATAAGTTTTCAGGCAGCATAGATCACCTGCAAAGGTGTGAACAAACTCCAGAGATTTTGGTGGCTGGTATTTCCTTAAGTCAAAAGTATGCAACAGTGAGAGGGATGTACACGATACATGGAAATCAGATGCTTTAAAATATTACGAGAATATTACGTCCCATCTGTGGAGGAGTTCAAGGCCAGTTTGAATGGGGCAGCCTGATCTAGCAGGTGGCCTGCCTGTGGCAAGGGGTTGGAACTGGGTGATTTTTAAGGTCCCTTCCAACCTAAGCCATTCTACGACTTTTTGATTCTATGATGTTAAAAACATAGGCAACCAACTTCATACTCAGGTCGCATATGCATAAAGCTGGAAAACAACACTGTATTTCTAACTAGCATTATCTGAAGAGCAACAGGATTTGGCGTAATAAAAAGCAAAAATACCTAAGAAATTCAAATTTTAATTATCACCAAAAAAATCTTTTTGTACCAGAACGCATTGTTAACCCAGTTTAAATAAAGGGAAGTAAAAATAGAGATTTCTATAAATACAACAAAGGTTTTTGTCTGACCTGGGAACAGGAAGGCACATCCTTGGCTCATGGATTAGTAATAGTAAGTTACTGAACAAAGAGAGAAAACAAGGTCTTAGACTCTATTTTATGCCTCTGTGCCTCATAAGTGATGGAAATAAGACAAAGCCATGCAAATGATTTTGTATTATAAGCCTCTTCTTATGATTTTAGAAGAAACAGGAATGTTGATAGAATAGAGCCTTGACAGAAGGTTGGTGAATTCAGCAGTCGGCATGGCTTATATCACATCCTTGAGAAGGATTTTGAGAAGAGAATTCTGCTTTGTCTACTTCAGAGATCCAGAAGTTAACAGAAAATTGCTTTTGCTTTTAATACTACTGTCCATCACAATATAGCAACGAGTATAGAATAAATAGTTCAAGATGAAAAGGTTGCAGATTAAAAATGATTTAAATAGAGTAGATACCACAAAACTGTACTGCAGAGCAAGCCAGATCTGACCACAGCCAAATTAAAAAAGAAAATTTCATGTTTTTGTTTTTTATTCAAGAGCCTACAGTCTTTATTCACGTAGGTTTGTAACAGCTATTTGCAGGTTGTTTTCCAGTCTGTGGCAGTCTCAAGTGAAAGCTGGTAAACATCTTTTTAAAGCATGTTAAAGGGGGTATATTTTTTCCACTTGCACTAAATTTAACCTCACATAGGGAAATTGTGCAGTATGTAGTAGGGCCCTCAGGTTCAGTAAAGTGGTTGGGTAACTGCTAAACCAGCAGCCATCAGGCACCTCCTCCCTTTCTAAGACAACTACAAGGGTAGTTGGCTGGGCTGTCAAACAGCAACAACCCACAAAGGCACAGATACGGCCCCACATCTACTTCAAAAAATGTACAGTTTAATTTTAACATCATCCTTTCTTTTCAGCAGCAGTTCTCCTCTTTCCTTGCTTGAAAACGCAGCTGTGGTGTCAACAGGCACTTTATGTAAAAATAAACCATTTGATAAGTGGATGAAGAGGGACACTCTTTGATCAGCAGAATATACAGACGTTCGCTAGTGCAATAGGGCACCGGAGGAATTCCTAAGAAGTAAGTTCCAGCAAGAGTGAATCTGTTGGAAGGCTAATTGTGTGAGAATCTGCCAGGCAGCTAGAAAGAGCTGTAAGCTCCCAAACCATATGATCCAAACCAAAGGGGAAAAAAAGAAAAAAAAAGACTTTTGCTTTCAAAAGTATTCCAAAGGCCTAAAAATAGATCGTGGGGAGATGAATCAAATAATAATTTATTCAGAAAACTAACTTGCAGACAGAATACACAATCCTTTGATGTTTGAAAACTATTGAAGAAAGTCAATATATTTCAAAATACTGCTGTTTGAATTTTCTTCCTTCCTATTCATTTCATTGAAGATTACTGTGTGAGTATACTTTGCTGCTGCTACTATGTTTTCAGACATCAAATAAATCAAGAAGAAATCAAATAAAAGCAGAAGACAAGTCCACAGAATGTAGATAATTTCTGTGTGCTTGAAAAAGTGACAATAAATCCTACTCCAGCAGAATACACACATGGTTGAACAACCATGTTTAGGACTCTGGGATAAGATTATATTATGTTCAATATCTGGGCAACATTTAGTTCTTTTAAGTCACTATTTTTCCTTTTTTTATTGTCTCCAATTAATAAGTTACTTAGTGCAATTCTGGAAAAAAACAGCACACAATATTTTATTCTATTCGTCCTACTTGTGATGAAATATGAAAACGTTAAAAGGTATTCCTTTGTATCAGCTCCTCCTATTTGTGGAGGCAAACTCTACTTAGCAGGTTTGAATAGTATGATCTATATTTTCTATAATAATTTGAAAATAGACTCTTGGACAGACCAGTTGTACTTACTGACACAAACCTGGTAACTGACAGAGTGCTTATGTCCCACGTTGTTATAATTCCTGATAATTTCCTTTTGCATTTTAGGACTTGAATTGTCAAGTTGATTTAGCCAACCAAGCAGAAAAATAATTTAGTGAGCTGTTTTCCCCTCTTAAATTTTTGAGTATATTTTCTGCCTGTAATAAGAATACAAACAGTTTATCAGTAGGTAACTTTCTGGGGAAATTCCCAGTTGCTGGTTTTTGAGATTAACAACAATTACTGAGGATTCCAGAGTTCATGAGATGGCAAATCCAACACCTGCAGAATGATAACAGAGGAACCCAGCACTGTTTCAGAAACACCAGTGGTATCTCAGTCACAGCTAGATAAATATCACATGACAAGAAGTGATAACAAACATACTGCCATAACTGGGAAGATCTCCATTTGCAAAGATTAAGGAGGAAAACACAAGGAAATGCAGTTAAACAAAGAGCCTAAATGATACTTCTACTTTACACAGGTTGTAGAAAAATCAATAGAAAAATACAAAGAATGAACTCAGTGTGTTGGGATCCTTACAAAGATAACTCAGGGCAAATGTAAGCAAGCTGTTAAATCAGAGCTATGCTGGTGGTTGCTCAAGTGCTATCAGGAGGATTTAAGCTCTGCTTTGAGTTGGCTTTCAAATGCATGCAGTTTAGTTTATAGAAATTTTGTGTGTTGCAGTGGAACATACCAGCTTCTATTAGCTGGTGATAAAATGCAAGGCACGCATGGAGCTGTTCAGGTAGAACTGGTGGATTCATACAACTGAAAACGACATCACACCCTGCCCCTAATTCCATAACCAAATACTGAAATAAAATGCTTCCATTGATGAATTGAGCTGCCTTAGCTCTTCATAAACCAGTCTCTACATTAATATTAACACAATCATTTCTTTTTCATTGATTTGTCCCACATTTTATGTTATTGATATATTAAATTCAAATTATTCTTCTGGTGCTTATTTGAAAACAATACTATCATAATATATAATGAAAATTATATATTATCATAACATATAATGAAAAACAAAAATATCTTTCTTAATTGGTTGGGTTACACGGCTAGAAAAATTGATGACTGCCAAAATTTTAAAGTCCTTGAAGTATAACTTCATGGACTTCATGAGTATAACTTCATTTTTTTTACCGAGTTCTTCTTGTCTGAGTTTGGCTTTTACATTATTTTAAGGCTTAATTATATGTCTTACCCAAAAATAGTTCCAGCTTAGGGGTCATAGTTCTTTCTAACATTACTGGATGAAATGTTATGGTTCATTCATTACACATAATGAAAATATCTAGAGATGGGACATCCTTCTTAAAATAATGGAATGTTATTTTAGACTGTATACAACTAAAACGGGAAAAAATGGCAACAGCTGCTGTTTTATTTTGCTTAACAAATATAAACCTCTAAATCTATTGACCGCATAAAACTACACTCATTTGAGACAACACAATGTTTTATGAATTATTACACTTGTTAACACATGAGAAACCTGGAAGGTCTTTGAGACATTTCCTGTTTTGCTCCAAACATCAGGTTTTTGAATGAAGACTTCCACAGCTACAGCCTCTGGCATATTACACAGTAGACTGACAGGAGAATGCTTCCTTCTCACCTGTGTTCAACTGAACAAACACGGAATTTTCTACCTGTCTCTAACTTGAATAAAGTGTTCTTTCCTCATAGTGCTACTGCCTGCCTGGGCTTCATCCTTTTCACAGAACTGAATACATGTTTTCAGTATTTCCTATTGTCCCTTTACAGACAAAGGATGCCCAATACAGGCCAAGTAAAGACTGCTGTATACCTGTTCTAGCAGACGAGACTTCAGGAAGTTTTTGTTTGTTTTTGATTTTTTTTAAGTGTTTTATTAACACTTTTCAAACTACTTAGAGCTGCTTGATATCAACCGTAACACTTGGGACTGTTTACTGACAGAGAGTATTCATTAAAAATCTTTAGATCACAGAATGGCCAGGACTGGAACGGACCCCAAGGATTCTGAATCTCCAAACCCCCTGCCACATGCAGGGCCACTAACCTCCACATTTAATACTAGACCAGGCTACCCAGGGTCCCATCCAATTTGGCCTTGAACACCTCTAGGGATGGGGCATCCACAACCTCTCTGGGCAGATCATTTTCTTATGAAAGTTCTCAGTTGTGTGAGTTAACTAAGTACTAAATGCCTACTCACTACTCAGGTCAAGGCAGGGAAAACATTGTGTACTGTTCTACTAGCCTGATGTTTGCTCTATAAACTTTCTGAAGCTTATCATTAAAAAAGGCTTCAGTGTCACTGAGATGGTAACAGTTAACAGTGCCAAGAGATGATGGGGTAAACAACATATTGAAGCATTTTTATTGTCTTATTGATGAAGCTGTTTTGTGCTATTTTCTTATGTGTTCACACATACTGTGTCCTAATCCTCTGTTGCCCATTGCTCCCTAAATTGTTGAAGTACTCAGAAATTTTATGACCTATCTTCCGGCAGGAAGCTGTACACGAACTGAACTTCAGGCATGTGAACCATCCCATTGAAGTTTCGCATTTCAAGTTCATACCCATGTGTCTGTAGGATGATAGTATCTCAGCATCTTCATGCTTCTCAATTAAAGGCTAGTAATTGGAGCCAGCTTCCAGTAGTATGGGCAACATTTCCTTCTGCAGCACTGAGGTCTCAGGATAGGAGCTCCTGTAATAAAAAGAGATAAAAAGGATAGCCCAGGGGGAAGTCAGATATACTGTTTCTGGATGGGCCTCTCTCATGTAGTTCAAATCCCAGTGGCCTCACCAGGACTATAGCTTGTGCAAAGTGACAGCTGTGGGCTCTTATTCTCAGCTTATCTTACTGCAGCAGTAACTACTAATTTTTCCTGTACCTGGAGCTGGCTACAGTCACCATCATTCTTGGCACTGCCATAGTCCAGAGACATAAGTAAGGAGACCAGAGATAAACTGACACCAATGCACAACAAAAAGATCCCAGGTGTACCAAACCTCTCACTGAAGAAACTCATTTCTCCCTTTTGTTCTGGAGCCAAAGAGTACTTGACATCTTTGAGGCCTTTTGAGAGTCTAGTCTCTAGTTTTTCGCATATCTGAAGTATAACCGCTGGCTTATTTTCATCTCAAAGCAAAACTGAAAATCTATCAGAAGGGAAAACCAATGAAGAAAAAGTAGGTGAAAACTCCTGACTACTTGGAAGACGAAATCAGAAAAGTTCCAGGTATTTATCATAAATGAGCTGTTCAAACTATAAGCTATCTCTATGAAGGGAAATGTTGTCTTTGCTCCATTCTCTGTAGTGAGGACATTTGGACTGCATTAAACCACAGAGTGGGAGGGGATTTCAGAAAATTTTCCGTGCCAAAATTGCATGTAAGGCTGTTTAAAAAAAAAAAAAAAAAAAAAGAAAGAAGAAAAAAAAAAAGAGTCTGATTGTTATAAAGCTTAATGTTATGATGTTTTCAATTAGTTTAAAAGCTTTTTTTATTGATCATTTTTATTATGGTTGTTCAGTAATTTTGTAACTCTTATTTGGAATAAGTCACAGTTTATTTAAAGCATCTTGAACTACATTGCTTTTTTAAGTGTTATCAAGCACAAGTACTGTGCTGGGTCAGTCTATACACTTTTAAGTTTTAGCATTTTTAAATTAATGTTTCAGTGTAAATTTTATGTTTGTTTTTTTTTCATCCATTGGCCATATTTTGTGAGATCTTGTGTAAGGCTTAGCTTCAGTTTATTTGAGGGTGCTAGACACCTTGTAGAATTTTTGCTGTTGTTTTCTAACTGAGGTTTAAAATATTCTAATACATTTGTCTACAAGTCAGATATGATATGGAGACTTTTGTTTATGTTACTCTGTATGTTACTTTCCTAACTTATGGAATGCATCCTTGTTCATTTGTATTTAAATATTTCACTTCTGGTTAAACATTTTTTGTACTGCCTTGAGCCTAGTTTCTGCATGTTTTCTTTATTTTCCTATTAAAGATTTTAAAATTCTGAAAACCAGCTGGTGTGCCAAGAAGTTTAGTGCTGTTTGAATGATATCCATGCCACATAAACTTTTAATACACAAGCACAACAGATGAATTGCAATGGAATACCTATGCTGAAGATCAGCCACAGCTGAAGATTTATATTAATTGAATACAAAATGCTATAACATAATTACCCTAAGTACTTTAAGCTATTAAATATAAGTAACTTGATCTATTTCTAAACTAATTATAAGCTGCAGGGAATGTGAAGGAGAGGGAGGAGGATGTGAAGGAAAACTGGAGAAAGGAAATGGAGAAACGAATAAATTAAAGATCAAGTGATTTGTATGAAGGGAAACATAACTAGAAAATTACCTGTGAGAACATGAGAGATTGTCTGCTAATTTTCAAATAATAATGGATGTAAACACAATTGTAAATTTTTCTATATGATACATTTAAGAAAAGTGAAAGAAACACTTAAAGAATTACTGTAGTGATTAGGGATATCTGTGCTTCACAAAGAAATAGGAAGAGGTAATAAATAGAAGAATGGAATATTTCATTCCTAAAGCTAACACCATATTCTTCTTTCTCTTCTGTCACAAAAATCCTTTCTCTTCTTAACCAACCCCGAATTCTGACTGACATGTTCCACAGCTATAAAAAAGGACCACACTGTAAGAGAACTGCATCACTAAACAACCTCAGCGTGCATCTGATGTTGTTATGTTGTCCTTAATCAATCCAGAAGAGAGACGACACCAGGAGCCTGAGATCAGTTTACAGTGGTGTCCAATAATTTCGTAGTTATTCAGGTGCATGTCTTTTCCTCTATAAAATCCTATTTTTCTTTTCTCTCTCTCTTTTTTTTTTTTTTTTTTTTTTTCTTCCCTTTTTCCCCTTTTCCATAAACCTATCTGACGTTGGCTTCTTGATGCTATTTGTGTTTACAATGTTTTGACAGATGGTGGGCTCAGGGCATATTGCCCTTTCCACACAGAATGCAGGGGAAGGAGGAAAAAAAAAAAAAAAAAAAAAAAAGCTTTGGATAGCCTTTCTGAACAAACAGGCTTAGCTCAAGTCATTAGAAGTGTTTAAAAAAAAAAAAAAAAAAAAAAAAAAAAAAGGAGAAATAGGACTGTGACTGGAAATGAGGGCCAACCATAAGTTTGTTTTAAACTTTAAACTTTTTTAAACTTTAAAAAAGGCAGTTTTACTATGAATCTGTTTCTGAAATTCAGCATAGGAGCAGAAAGGAGACAAAACTGAAGTGAGAACGGATGAACTGCTTAATGCACATTATCTGGCATCATTCTAATAATGTGAAAATCTTGTAATAAAACAAGATATTTGATAATGTAAAAACTCAAATAAGGGACTTAAAACATTTGTGCAGTCCTTGCCACAACTCAGTAATTCTTTGTGTGTGGCATAAGTAGAATAATAATAACAGCAATTTAAAAACGTGGAAATGTAATTCCACAAGAATTGGCTTAAAAATACAAGTTTCCAAAATTGGAAGATAAAGGTTTAAGCAGCACTCAGTTTGGAGAAAGAAAGCTAAGCTTTTAAATTCAGACACTCCTCATTTCTGATTAAATTCTTTAGCACTCTGATTTCCTTTCCCAGAATATGAAATCAGATCACAGAAAGGGGAAAAGGAAAAAAAAGATCCCAGAGAGGAGACCATTACTGACGGAAGCCATGTGTCATTAATTCAGTTATAAATTATTAGCTGAAAGCAGCCTCTCAGCATTTGTATTTGATGAACAAAAATTGATTGCTTCAAGGGCATTTCAATCCTTTTGATGTTACCATCTTTTAGTCCACCACAAATCTGAATCCTTAACAGAATGATTATAGCATTATAGTAATCCTAAGAGCCAATACTAAAGGATTTGGAAGAGCAACTGAGATCAATAGTTTGAAAAAAGCATGTCTTTTTGAGTTGACAGAGCTGTCTAGCCTGATAGTGAACCTGAAAAAAATAAGCGGGAACTAAGTACACAAGCAATCTGCAGACTGAGCTAAACTGTGATGATGAGCCATTTTTCTGAATTGCTGTATACACCAAGAAGCTCCAAATATTTCCATGGGATTTAAGCAAAACTAATGGCAACCAAGAGATATTTTACTAACAATAAAAAAGAAGTTTCTGAAATAAGTTTGAGAGTGTTTTCAGAGCTTTGTGAACTATTCTGGAGGTTGGGACATTCTGTGAGGTCGACATTTGTGTTTTGCATAGACTTTGAGATTATTTGAACTGGGATTTGAGGCAACACTGCCTTAATGATTGTTTTCCTTTTAGTTGCTTTGATATCTAGAATTCGGGCCATATTCCAACATAGAGATGAAAGTTCAGTCCTCTCAGCAATTGAATCGTGAGATATAGAGTAGACTGAAGGACCATGCATTCTTACTGTATAATCTCCACCAAATTTTAAAAATGCTTTAAGTATGGAAGAAAGAGGCAATATTTGTGCAAAGTTCAGGTTGTGCCAGGTTGTAAGTAAAGTTTCCCTAGGACAACAAGTGAGAAAAATTAGCTGAAAGCTAATGCCCTCTTCAACAGCTCAAGGATTAGCATAAAATTATGGTTTGAAGGAAGAAAAAGAATAGCATTGCAACAGTAGGGTATTGTTAAGGATCACTGGAACGGAGAGAGGGAAGAAAGAGAAGAAAAAAGCCCTTACGCCAAGACACTGCAAACTGGTATAATGTTTAGCAGATATTTAACAATTCTTTTGGTGTGCTAAACAACAGATTAACTTCATAGCACTCAAGTGAAAATTCAGACAAATTCAGATGCAACACATCTGGAGAGCATCCCATGGCAAATGGTGAATGGCTAAGTAATCTATTTCAATGGCAAGACATGTAGTGATAATTTATTGTTTGTAACAAGGGCTGTAAGCCTACCATTAATTCTAATGCAAAAACTTCTAAAAATTATCTGGAGGATAAATGCAGGACTTCCAACAATAACATTTCTGCAGTGAGACTTATGTCATTGTTACATTCTATTGTTAAAAGTTAAAGACATGAAAGTCTTTTTCAAAAGTGTGTTTTTCAATGCTGTACAATCTTGCATATGAAGATTGGTGAAAAAAGTGCAGCACGTACCTTTTAGGCTACCGCAGATGATTTTCTTTATGGGCCATAGCTTTTTAGCTTGGTTCATGTTTTCACGTTTCTTACATCTGAAAGAGTGGCACAAATTAAATGCACATTAGAGACACGATTTCAGAACATTGTGTTGAAGCAGGTTTAACCCATTATTTTGAAGCTGTGCATGATAACATGTGATCTTTAAGCTTAACCTTTATCTCAAGCTATTTAAAATGTTTTGTAGCTGTTCTTGTCTAAACGAATAAAGAGAATGATAAGCAGGAACTGGCATAAATAATAGCTGCTTAAAACGGGTAGAGAAATTGATAGCCTTACAAATGGTAGCCACCTGTATGGGGAAACTAAAGAGTGAGCATTCAGTAGAGAAGAATGGCTGGAAATCTGGCAGCAAATTATAGAAATGGAAAGGGTAGAGAGAGTTCTTTTTAAAATGCTCTGCTAATCATGCAGTGCCACATTCGAGCTGTGAATTTAGATTAAGTATCATTGGTGGTCTGCTGATTTTATCCAGACAACATACTCCTTCAGTGAGTTACAAGAGTTCATCAAGCTGGCTTGTCTGATGAATACATCAGACTTCATTTTCCCTTTTTATGGGAACGTGAATTGGACTGTGGTCTATATCCTTCTACAACATCACACACTCTCTCTAACAGAACCAGATATTATAAGCATGAAAGAGGACAAGACTCTACTTTTATCATGGTAAGATCTCATGGAAAAGCCTGCAAGCACTGATGAACTTTTAACAGAGGTTGACAGAGGTAAATGTGATTAGCAGTATACAACTAACCTATGAAAGGCAAGGATACAAGTCACAGCAGCAGATGAGCAAAAGAAAAGGAGACAACAGCTTAACTGTTGTAAATACATCATAGAGTGATATGCACGTAGGTCTTGTAGGCAAACTGGAAAAAAAAAAAAAAAATGTGACTTTGTGAGGCCTGAGACAAAAATCTGAGAAAGTGCTTCCAGTAGGGAGACACAAAAATCCAATGCTGTATTTTATGCCACACTAGTTTCTGGAAGATATCCCACTTACGAGGAAAATTTTCTGAAAATCTGTAGATCATCTTCCGCCTGTGACTCACAATCACACAAACAAAGGCATCTTCTGCAACACAACCAGGGCTCTGAATGATGCAGAACTTCTTTCACTGGCTGCATGTCACAGGTCACAAAATTCTCATCATCCTCAAAGCAGATATTTTTTCTCTTAGCCCATAAAATTTTCTTGTGTTATGCAATTTATAAAAACAAACTAGCACGAAGCTACTGTAGAACTGCTTATCCTAAGCAATTTTTTATTTCTATCTAGCATCAACCAGAACAGGTAGAAAACTTCTGTTACTAGGGTTACCCTAATGCTTAAGAAAAAAATGTAGCACAGAACCATTATAGAAAAAATTCTACGCCTCTCCTTTTTAAGATGTGACACATTCATATCATTCTATAATTCTGTAAGAAACTTGTGGACATATTTCTATAGATTACTGCTGGGCTGGATTTAAAATTCGCATGTACCTGTCTCAAATTATTGATATGACTCTTCGCAGTTGCTTGGTCAAATATATATTCTGTAACAAGATTAGCATTTTAGCCAAAGTTGCTTTACTGCAAAATATAAAAATAGCAAAGCAATTTATATCCTTTCTATCTATCTATCTACATGATTTTTCCCCTTTGTACAGAGGGTAGATTCCAAAGGTCTTAAAAACACTGATGGTGGTTTATACATATTTGTTCTACAACTGAATGAAAATAATCAACGAATAAGGAAATGTCATTGCAAATATATATTTTTAAAAGTTGTAGTAAATTAAAAAAAAAAATCATTAAGAAACTAGTTAGAGCTTGCACAGATGCACTGTAGATACACAATATCTGATTTTACAGCTATGGACCCTTAAAAAGATTTCATCTGGAAAGAACCTCAAGAGGTTATTTGATCCAAACCTGACACTCTTTACACAAGGCAAGACTGCCTGTTATCAAGACCGGATTGATTGTGTCATCACCATAAATAACTCATTTGGGTTATGCTCTTCATCTGTGATAAGAAAAGGCTCAGATGCCTTGTAGGTGAACTGTCAACTATTGCTTCTTCTAGCATCTAAAGGATTTTTCTCCCTCAGGGTTTAAGAAGCATTCTCATTCTTGAAGTTGCACCATCAACTTCTCAGTCCTTTATAGCTCACTATAGCACTCTTCCTACGTTACAAGCTTTTACTTGTTTCTTACTTGCACACATAATGAGAGTACAAAACTTACTCTTGTTGCATTCAACAGCAATCAGATAATTGCTCACCTATGGATGAGATTTGCTGGATAATACTAAGCATCTACTTTGCACAGGTATTTTACAGATGTTATGTGTACAGTGGTTTATTTATGAGGATTGTTAGACAAAAGACATCAGGTTTGTCTTTAAAAAATTAAACAGAATTGTAAAATTTTAATTCAACAGCAGTTAAAGCTGCATAACATGGGCTCCCAAAAGAGAATAATCTCATTTTAAGAACTATATATCAGATCTCCTGAAGGCTTCCCATTTTCTATCGGTGAATTCAAAGATAATCACAAATACATATTCGGTATGAGAAGGATGCTCTGCATAGCAGATACAGTGATTGAATTTGCCTTTTCAATTATTGTAATCCCACTTGTGGATTATAAACATTTATGATTAACAAATGCAAAAATCTTTCTCATCCTCTACTGATGATGTTTGGAATCAGTTATTAAACCCCAAAGGCATGAATTTGTAATTCTTTCTATTCAGTGTTATTTCACTGCAATTATTCAGGCTGGTTGTTCAAGATATTTATATCTGAATGCATTTAGTCCACACCTGCAGGAGTACCACTAGCATCTTCCTGACATTCTAATGCACTTTTAATAATCACTCAACATAGTCTCTGCTTGAACCAGTTGTTCTGCCTATGCTAACCAGGAATTTCTCACAGAATGCAGTATCAGTTTACTTAAGATGTACTACTACATTTAACTTGTTAACTAAAAAAAAAACAACAAACAAGAACAAGTGTGCATTAGTTCTACAAAAATGTAGCACAAGTGCCACAAAATTGAAGCAAGAAATTAATTTAGTGGTGGAACAAACTTATCTATTCTGACGACTTCCAAATGAGAATAACCTCCCTCATTTTATTGATAAAACTGAAGAATCTTCCTGTCTTTTGATTATGAATTCCTTTGTGATGTGTAACTTGACTCTGCTTCTTCTATCTTGCAAGTTTTAACTGTTCTTTCTATACTTCATTAATTCTAGAATGTCATTTTCTTTGTTTAATAATCCTTTCCAGTGTTCTCTTACTTAAACTTTAAAATTCTGTAACATTTCTCACATTCTGTCCTTATTTTGAAGACAGGTATTTTTTCAACCAGGATAAGAACATAACTTTCAACTTTGCATAGAATTCCAAGGACAATAAGATTTGGATCCCTTGACTTAAAGTAAATGCAAGCCTTGTCTGTATTCCGCCCTTTTATTTTCCTAGTCCAAATGATACAACTGATTAAATTCACTTAGTTTAGTAAGTTCAATAAGGTTTCTAAGTTAAACAAGTAGAATTCAGAAGGTACCAGATATAAAGTTACTTAACCAATTTTAATTCAAAATCTTTATGCATACACATTATGAGAGGGTCCTTATGAACCACATTATTACTTCATTCAGCATACAAGATGGATAGTATTTACTGGATACATAATCAATCACAATCATTAGTTTTAACCTATTGTTCATGAGAGTACTCCCATCATTTGTTGGTGTTCACCATCTTTCACTGAGTGAAGTCAAATTTCCCTGCAACTTTATTACTTCATTGTGCTCATCACCTAATTTACTGTGGATATCCACACTTTCAGTAATATGCCACAATTCCTTAGTAGCTCAGATTCTGATATCTTAAATGGAATCTACCCATAAACTGTTTAAGAAAGAAGTTATTTGTAATCAAACATACTAAGTGTGTTTAACTGATTGTCTATGGATTTGCTCACAGGAATTCTTTTATAAGGACATGCCAAGCATAGGTTTTCTAAGATAGTATTTAGCTCCTTTAATTAAAAAGGCAGTGATCCTACATGATTCTCTAGATTTTTTTTTACTTATTCTGCAAACATGAAGTTCAGTTTCTGTGGCCAGCTCCAGGAGCAATCTGGGTGTAAAATGGACTTAAAGCCAGATAGAAAAAAAGAGTGTTAATTATTGGAACAGGTGATTTTCAATTATTTATTTGGCCATGAAAATATTCCATCTTATGGAATATTACCAGGTACCCAGTCTGAGGTTCCCACTGGGTAATGGAGTACCCAGGAGTTAGCTGTCACTCTAGTGAAGTGGAAAGTCCCATGTGGTTCTATTCCATTGTTTTTAAGCAATGAACATCAGTTTATTCTAGCATGAAAGAATTAGAAATAATTAATTTACTTGTCCAAGATTTACTCTAAGTTGTACAGAGTTATGAGTTATGCAGGAATTTTCAGCAAGCCTAACCTCACTTATTTTTAAGTGGTAGAATCTGCAAATTTCCAATTGTAATGTTTCCAACAAATCGTGCTATTGTGAGGACTAAGTTAATAGTACTTGTCAACAGTATAGAAGGACAAAACAATGTGACCAAGTATTCCCAGAGGGAGAATAACAGTGACGTGTGATATATCAAGGCATAAGACAGCCCTGCAACTCCTAAGGCAGCTGGGGAATGATACCTATACAGACAGGATGACAACAGTTGGCACTGGGGAAACTGAAACTGTGGAGCAACAGAAACATGGAGAGATGAAGAATCTGCAAAAGTAAAGGCCAGCAATTGTTATGCTTTGTTCCAAAGTACAGTTGGCAAAACTACACAGAGTAAAGATGTTGTGTCCAATTTGGCCTCTCTTGCCCTTAACTAACTGCTGCCTTTAACTAACTTTGATGTGGAATAGTCTGAAATACAGCACAGGTTCCCTGCTTTGTAAAAGACATATCTTTATATCTTGTATCAAAAGCAAGGGAGAGTGATTTCTTGACAAGACATATAAAACATAAGCAGACATCTCAATGAAGCATTACAAAACTCAGAACAAAACCATATGCCCACCAAGCTTCTATGTTAATTGATGGCACTATTATTCTCTCCACAGGACAAAAAAGATTTTTTTGAATTTCCTTGTATTTTCTTATTAGTGTTTCCCTTTCCCTTGGGGGGAAGTGGAACTAAGATGATTCTATCTAGATTCTATCTAGATATCTGGAAAAGAAGATCCACATGGCAACTTTTATATATGCTTGAGATCATTCATTACTGACCAGTATAATGAAGTCATCAGCTATTTTGCATTTACGCTTGGATTCTAGTCTATCCAATTTTATTTCTATTTCAAGTATTGTCTCAGTAGAAAACTATGAAGATCTGATAAGAATTGAGCCAAATAAAGCTAGCCAATTCCACATAACACTAGGACAGCATACTGCAGCTTATTTCATTGGAAATTATGGCTCAGTCCCACAAATGGGAAGTGGTCAGGGGAAAGATGTCATCACATAAATACAAGATCTTAGAAATACTGACCATGGACTACGAGAAAATTTGCTGTATAAAGCACAATAATGTACTGGAGGACACTTTAAAAAAAGTTTAAATGCAACAGAGAAACTCCAGTCAGAACAATAAAAAAAGGACCTCCTTAGACTTTCAATCTCTTATCTGTTACTTGGCACATGCCATGGGATATGGACTGCTTGCCACACCATTCATGAGGTTAAAATTCACTTCATGCTTACTCCACAGAGGAAGCACCCTTACAAGTTGCCTGTAGGGAACATCCATGCGACTGGCCCCCTTTCTCACTTTACGTAGAGCAAACAGATCCCAAGATTTGCTCCCTAGGCTTGTGGCCAAGATAATTCTTTCAAAGCCCTACAGCCAGCTGATTTCAGCATTCTCTTTGTTTGTTGGGGCTCTCAGAGAGATGGAGGAGTAAGAATATGAAGACAGAACCTGGGTCTCCTGTTCTCTGAGTATTGTTTTAATCTATTTATGGGAGCTCAGAACTAATAGATCTCAAAGAACTATGTCTCATTAAAGAAGGTTTTCAAAGCACGCTACTCAAAATAATTACAAAATTCAGCAAATCATCAAGAATACATCATACAGCAAGATAATAAAAAAATACAAAATTGTTTTTTAGAAAAAATACTTAGAAAATAAGAATAATTGAGAAGTTATTACAAGTTTTAGATGTTAGAAAACACTAACAGGTGGCCAGTCTGTTAGGGATAAATCTTGCCTAAGCCTTAGATGTTAAGCTGCAAAGAAATCGAGGTCTCATTGCATTTGCAGATGGGAACCTTGGCATGAATATGAGTTCAATGACAGATGAAAGCTGCCTCATGGCAGAGTCATCTTTTATTACCTACTCACCAACATTAAGCAGCACTTGTATAAATAAGGCAAACGAATGCACTTAAAGTCTCTGGGTGCACTAGATCTAACTTTTGATGCTTGTACTTCTTTGTTACCTAAATGAGTCTGTTATTATTCTGTGGTCAATTTTGGCTTTGTGACTTTGAAGAATTCAGTGACTACATCTTCGACTCTTGTTCCTTGAAATCTGTTTCTCACCCAAGATTGTCTGGAAGCCTTCACTTATAAATTTTAGACCTTTAGTATTCTAGGTGTACTCTTCCTGTTTATTCCTGGAGCTAGTCTTTTTACTCCATAAGCAATAATCCCAACCTTAGTCCTGGAACTACTAAAAGATTTAGAGCTGAAAAAAAAATAATAATCCAGGAGATTTAGTTAATCTAGTTCCATATTTTCAGCTCTAACTACTTAAAGTTATCTTTTATCTGTGTTATGCAAAAGGAATGTAATTTGAGATAGTTCACTTTGGTGAACAAAGAATATTTTTCCACAATATTTTGCTTTATCCACCCTACTGAAAAGAGAATAAACATTAGCACCCAACTCTGAGAACTGCTAATATTTGCATCTACAAAAACCCTGCATACTAGGTGCTTCAAAACAGGGAATATTGGCAGATGTCCTTTATGAAGGCAGAAGAAGCTGACAAAATCTGGGAACTGATGTCTCCATCAAAGGATGTGAATAAACAAGTAAACAAACTAGTGGACTCAAAAGAAATGTTTGCCAAAAATCTTGAGAGAGAACAAACACTGATGATGTATTCCCATTGATAGTATTAGTATTCTTACAAGAGAAGCAACCTTATTTACACTGCATTGAATATTTTGAAATTTTGCCTTCAAAGTTGTATCCTTTTGAATCAAACAAGGCCAGAATTCATTGTGGATGGAATCCTGACTTTCATTTTTTCCCCAGTGCTTTCCTACTATTCTAGTCAAAGAAGAATATCTTTCCTTATTTCTGATGACAATAAGTCAAATGAGATTGCATTAGATATAGTAACAACTTTATCATCAGCTACTAGTTTAAGTCACCAGGACGCGAATGCTTCTTGTAAGATCATCCTACACAATTATACTAGTAGTGAATGTGCTGCACTTTACTAAAAAAGTGGAAAGAGAAATCATTTTCCTGGATACTGTTATTTTAGAACCATACTTTAACAAAATTATTTGATTTGTTAAAAAAAAAAAAAAAAAACAACACAGGGGTGCCCAGAAATGAACTGTACAAAATTAATATAAATTTAACAAAGTGTTCCTTCTGTATGTTTGGTTTGAAACTCATTATTTATTACAAAAGTAGAAGTAGAACTAAGTAGTAAAAGGGAAACCTGGCCTTCCTTGAATGTACTAAAAGAGTAAGTTATAAAAGTAAAGTCACTTTTGAATTGAATATGGCCTAACATAAATAGCATAAAACAAACAAACAGAACTCTTGCCTTGATGTCCAGGGGTTTCAGAGAAGCATGAAGTTAAACTTTTGACAAACCTAAAATATCTAGACAATTTATAAAACATAAATAGAATTTTAGACAACATTAAGGCTGTAATTGTATCTCTAGTTATGATCAACTTGCACTGAGTTGTCTCATTGCCCTTTTAAGAAAAATAAAAATCTGTTGTTATGATTTAATAAGAAACTATTATTTCATACTAATATATTTTTAGGAAGTTTTTGCCGCAGAGAAAAACTTAACTTTTCATTAGATCTGAAAGCAATTTATGTTCCTCAAACAATCTTTTTAATTCCTTCAAAGGAATTATCTAGATAAGAAACTCATTGAAATTCAAGGCTCTGCCAGCTAATTCTGTTCAGCCCAAATTCATTAACTCCCCCCCCAGATAATTTTTCTTTCGTCTCACTTAAAACCTAAACGCACCTGTCGGTATTACAGACATGGTGAAAGGAAGTATGTCAGTTTGTGGGTGCAGCAAGAGGCTTCATCCTGAAGCAGACAGGTGCAGAACCATGCACTTTAGCATCACTGCTCCCCTAATAGCACTGCTGATGGTGTCAACCCCTGTCCAAGGTGCTTGCTCCTTGCACCACTGCCATCTCTCCTCCCTGGCACTGCAGCTCTAGATCTTTGCACAGTCAACCAGATCAAGGACCAGATCCAGGATAATATAGCACTAGAAGGCTGGCCAATCAGAGTACTGGTCTGCTTACCCTCTGGAGAGCTGACAGGCGCTTATCATTATTCTTAATAACATCAGCCTTGTGACTGGTTGAGGATGCAAATGATCAGGACACAAAGGGGAAAACCCCTTCCTAATTAGATTAATTGCTGACATTTGAGATAAGAGCAAAGGTGAAAAAAATAACCTTGTTTTTCATTTTTTTTTATGAAAAAATTCTGCTAATCCTAATTTCTTCATTGAGTTCATTACCAAGTGATAAGAACAAAACAAATTTTAAGGAAAAAGTGCAGTTCCAATTTAGATTTTCCACTCCCTTGCATGTGAGGAGCTTTTTGAATTGAAGCTAAAAATCTCCAATAGCACAAGGAGATAAAAGCCAGACACAAATCATGGTATGAATAAATTTTCAACATTTTTTTTTTTTTTACAAGTATAGACACAACGTGTGAAAAATTATCTTGAGATGTAAAATAATAATTGGTCTACATAAAAACACAGTGATAAGAAACAGATGTTCAATCAATGAACCAATCTTGAAGCATTCTATACAAAAATTATATTGTCAATTTAAACATTTAAATCTTTGCTTTTCTTTAAGTTCTGAGGGCTCCAGAATATTTGAGGAAGGATAAGTTGTTTTCAGAAATCCTTTATCAGATTATCCACTGCTTAATATTTAGGCTGTTCTTAAGAGAATAAACTATAAAAAGTAGCTGTGGAGCCATGGTGAGGTTTATGGCCTTATTCAAAAGGCTGGACTAGATCATTACTTGGTCCCTGGCCTTACAAGGGGAAAAAAAAAAATGTGTTAGAATCTCAGCCAAGCTGTTGGAATTCCCTTTTCAAACAGATGAGTTTAATACCCATGCACTGATTCTCAAAACTATTATTCCTTACTTCAAGGACACAGGGAAATTTGAAACAAATGTAGAAACAATAATTACAGAAACTATCTACTAGCCAGCTGGAAAGGAAATGTGAAGCACTCCTATATGCAGAACATGCTGCTACTACTTCTTTTCCCAAAATTAAAAGGAAAGCCAATAGAAAGCATAGTAGCAAAGCCAAACCTTCATTACCAAGTCCATAAGTGACAACATATCTGAAAGGAAAACAGATCTTGGCAAGGGGGCTGACAAAAGACCATTTTGAGTACTATTACTTAAAATATTTAATGCAAAATAAACAAAAGAAAAAAAAGGGTTTATTACAAGCTTCAGTTTGTATGTGTAGCCCTTTTTCTGGCTATCTACATCTATGAAATTCCTGAAAACTAGTTTAAAAGGATTGCAGTACTTTGGACTGGAAATGTGAAATATTATTAATAGATTAGTTTCCATAACAAAGATTTAATGGATGTTCAAGATCAATTACATATACAGTATGGGCTACTTTTTTTTTATTAGCTACTGCACAGAAGAAGCTAGAGAGGGACACTTCATCTTTTCTGTTTACCTAAATGGAACTTCCTCTTATGCATGTCAGAAAATGACACCATACATTTTAGAAAACACCTTGCAACATGCAAGATCTTCCATCAGCATCATATTCTGAGTATGGCAATTAGAGATCTGGTGTAATTCAACCAAAGAAATGTCGAAGTTTGCGCTGATATTTAGAAATACGATACCTCACTTATGCTGACATATTTGTTTTGATAGGAAAACTATAGGGGAGGGAGGCTCTTCAATGGTTATAAACTAGGGTTAATTAATTTAGGAGCACGAGCAAAGTGCCCCAAGCTAAGCTACTCTGCAAACACTGATCTCAGCCCACAGGAAAAAAATAATAATAATCAAAATGTCATTCAAAGCCACTCACATCCACAGACAGGATGTCCTTTGTAACTAGCCTTTAATATTGCCAATCTGAGTGTTTGGTTCAGGAATCCTCTCTTGTAAGGCCGACTGTACAACTGCAGTAGTTTATCAGAGATGATAAATCACTTCAAAAGATGTTGATTTTTTTTAATTTAAGAAGGAAGCGAAAAAGCAAACATTGCACTCTGCAAATTGGGTTCTGCAAGAAATTCTTGTGCTTTGAAACCCAAGGAATGTGTTCCATTTCAAAAACAGGAAATGTATACTTTGTTCTGGGCTTGAGTCTGAGGACCACAGAACTTAAAGGTGCTAAGAACATTCTACGCTAAGAGCTGTCAAGGGAGAATGTTCTAGTTACAATACAGCTTTTGGAGAAAATCAGGCTAGTTCCGTCCTGCATTTTCTTTACACATTCAGCACTTAAAAGGGGGTTTCCTCTTGCTTTCTACCAGTGAGAATTTTTTTCAGAAGTGACACCAGGCCATCACACCACATGGCGTGGAGAATCGGTTTGGGGAGTGTGAATGCTGCTGTTGCCAGCGGTCCATGGTGCTGATGGAGAGATTTATATTTGAATATGGTCAGTGTCCTCAGCCTGCAGCTGGAATGGATTATTTCCAACATTTTTTGAAAGGTCACTTGGTGCATTTCTGTGTCAGCATTGTCAAGGATTTATGGACAGCAAGAAAAGGTCAATAATGCACACAGAACAGCCTGCCAAAATGAGTTGTGATCTACTAGTGGGTTGTTGTTCTACAAAGTTCTACTAAACTAGAACTAACATATAGAAAAATCACGTGTTATTTTACCATGCTGTGTGGCAATTGCTCAGCAAAGCTCCGGTCTCCCACTGAGCTATGAAGAAAAATGGTGATATTAAAAGTCACAGTAGGGAAAGATTTAGCGTACATCATCTTCATAGTCTATTTTTTCTCCTGTGCTTCTCCATGCTAATGTAATATTCACTGGATTTTCATGGTTGTCCAGGGTACGCATGCTAAACTGAGCTAATCAGGTATATTTGTCATTTTATGTTTTTGTACTTTGGGATGCTTAACTGTGCAATATTTTCATTTAAAAAGAGGATGCCACCTATCTTTCGGCACATTAAAAACAGTGTTATGGGTTGCCATCATGAGATTTTTTTTTTTTTAAACTCAGTACATCACATTTTACAACAGTAACTGACAATGGCTGCACATGAGAAACAGTGCACAGATAACCTTCCCATCATCCAGATTGCATCCAGACCATCAAATATATTAGCAATTGACTGACCTACCCTTCATTTATTTGGACCCATTTAGCTTTTGGCTCAAAGTCAGAATCTACAGCTCTAGTAAGTACAGAAGAGGAGGATCTTCAGAGTCATCTGTCAACACCCAGAGTAACCCACAGAGCACAGACCCAGAACAGCAGCATTCATGAGACATTGCTATTGCTGCCATGCTAGTGGTAGCACCATTCTCACAAGTGCTGTAAAAAACAACAAAAAAAAAACCCAAAAAACAAACAAACAAAAAAAAAAACACACACCAAAAAAAAACAAAAAGAAACATCAGCCCCCAAAGCAAAGACATGTGATGAGCACACAGCTACTCCCAACGCACGGTCCCTTCATGTCTTGGCACAACTACCTCCTCCTAAGTTGTCATTTCCCCCTGTGAGTAGAGACAAAACCCAGATTCCTCTGTAACCCAGCCAAAAGATCCCATGGAAAACAACCAAGTATTGTTCCTTGTAGAACCCTTCACTCTTTCTCCAGGCATTTGACTGTCTTCCTCTTCAGACTTTTCCTGCTTCTCCCCACACCATCATGAAGAGTGATCTGCTCTGAAATCTCATTTTGCCCTTGGCTGGGCAGCTGGTTCTGCATGGCAACTTGTTCATAGCTGCAGAAAGTCACAGGCTTCCATTACATCCAGGGTGCAAATGTGAAATCTTTTCAGTACCCCTGTCTGTGCCCTTTTCCCCAAAGTAACAAGCTGATTTCAGCATCCCTACAATGTTTTGTGTCAGATGAAGATCTCTCCCTTGGTCTGCTTCTATTTTATTCTGTTACTACATAGATAACAGAAATACACCAAAACAGAAATACTAATAGAATCACTGAATAGCTTATTTGGAAGGAACCTTAAAGATCATCTAAGCATAGGCAGCCTGATCTAGTGAGTGTCAACCCTTCCCATGGCAGGGGGTTGGAACTGGATGATCTTTAATGTCTTAAGATTAAAGATGGTTTTTTTCATTCCATATTCTCAATGACTTATTTTTACCCATTTTTATATTTTACAGACTTATCAAGGAAGTAAAATAAACTCTGGATGAGCAACCAGAAATATCCCACTTTGCTTTCATACTTAATTTATCATCTGTACTGTCCCTCTAGCATGTCGAAATATTACAAACCACCTTGAAGTCACAAAGTGAAAATGCACTATATACCAAAAACAGACTGCCATGATTTCTTTAGATTTTGAGACAGTAAGTCTGAGTCTAGAGTGAGCATTTTTGTCTCAGAAGGGACTTAAGACATTGTTTTGAATGATCAGAAAAGAAATTACCTGGGTCATGCTGTTCACTATGTCCAATTAGGTATGTTTTACCTAACATTAGCGTATAATCAGTAAATATTAAGATGTTATAATTATGAAATAAACAAGAGAGTTAGGCAAAGCAGATTATAATAACACAAAGAGAATAGATAGGATGCTTACCCATATCCTGGGCTCGCTTATAAAACTCCCACAGAGTGGATCTCCAGAAGAAAGCCTTCCCCACTGGCAGTCAGCTCTTAAATGGCTCTAGGAGAGATGGAGCAAGGCTCCACCCCTTCCGGCAGCACAGGTGAATTGCCTTCACCTATGCTACTGTGGCTGACTCATTGCTCGTCTCAGGTGATCAATCAGAGGTTCAGGCCATGATTCAGCAGTTCCCATACACTTAGAAGTACAGTAAGGAGACTCACTGTGGTATTGCTGTGGTTGTGCATCAAGCAACAGCAAAACAAAGCAAATAACATAGAGGAAACAGTTTACTTTAAATCTCAACATAGTACTTCATTTTTAGTTCTTGTTCATCACTGGGATTCATTCCACTTTTAATGAAACAGAATTTCTCAGTCATATCTCCACATTACGTTTCCATTTTTCATTAAAGTAGAGCCAGAAAAGCACTTAAGCACATGCTTAAAACTTCAAAATACATTCTGAATGTATTGCCTAATTCCAGTGGTATTTTTGTTCGCTGGGGGTCTTCACAAGTTCAGACTAATACTAGAAATTGGCTTTGATTTAGATAAAAGCATTCTTGTCCTAAATGAGGTCAAATACAATGAGGCCAAAATGTGAAACCTTCACATATGCTGGAGAAGACAGACACTATCATTCTTCCCTACACTCATGCCATTAAAACTTTGGCCGGTTAGAAACAATATGAAGAAAAATAACTGTATCCTCTAGATTTCAAGCTGCAGACAGCTGTCTCACTTGCTGGGCAATGGGCAAAGACAAATCAGATGTTACCACCAAGGGCAGTAACTACTTTCAGCAGGGTAACTTTGCTTTCCAAAACAAGCCTATTAGACCCTGAAATCGGCAGTCTAGCAGTCCTCTTATCCATTTTCTTAGAACAGCTCTGAGTCTATATTGTCATTACTGGCTTTCTTTAACCAAAGAATGAGCATTTTAAACTGCAGGATGCCCTATGCCTTGACACAAAACTGCAGGATTTCCCAAGTGTTTCACAAAACACTGATCCAATTCTTAATCCAGTTTCAAAATAGTATTTTCTTCGGTAGTCTTTATAGGAAAACAGGAGCAGTCTATTTTAATACAAAGTAACTCAGACCTTTAAAGGGATTCAAGCTGCTCTTTATGTCTTCCAGAAAGCCCTGCTCTGAATCACATGCTCCCTCGTCTGCTCCTTATTCTCACCTATTCTCCTTCTTTCACCTGGGGAGTTAGGTAATGTCTGGCTCAAATACAGTAGGGCCTCCTCCTCTTTTAAAGGGCCATCCTATTCTAGAACAACATTGTTTATGGATTCCATATGGTCTATCATTAGTGTTATCCTTGATTCTCTGTCTCTCACTTTCCTCTTGTGCAATAAAAGAGATGAAGTAATACACTGTAAAAGAATGTGTTTGCAAGATAGAATGGACATCTGCCTCTCTCCTTTAGAGACCGCTGTGAGAATACAGTTGCTACCTATTTTGCCAATTTGACCCCAACATGTCTAGGGCCTCTCTAGAGCAATTGTGCATGAACACGTCAATCTGTTCATGAGCAATAGCTTTGCATCTGAGATGGCCATTGATTTTAGGTTTTTGTACTGTTACTGGCACACTATGTCTTAAAGCTCAGCCAATTATTGCATTGCAACAAAAGATATTAAGCACCTTATACGGAAGCTATGACCTGATCTTTCTGGAACTTTTTTTTTTTTTTTTTTCCCCATTCTTCCTGTGTGCCAGCAAGTCCTGCACATGTGGGCAGGGCCAGGAATAAGTCACGTTTCTGCTTATAGAATTGAAGACAAAATTTTCCATACATCTATAACGAAAATAAAATAAAATAAAATAGATTCCAACTCAACCACCTAACGTGCTTCAGATCTGTCTTTTACTGCTTAAAAATTAGTAAGAATAATTTCATCAATTAAAATCACCTGCTATTTATGACAACTTTACAATATATTAAGAATCAGTGACTGCAGTAGATACAATTTAATGGTCGAAAACGTTAATTTTGCTGTTTCTTTTGTTTTTATACCACCTTATGTCAGGAATTTCTTTGTTTGATTTTCTTCACTCAGTTTGCTGCGATAACATGCAGAGGTGGATGGCTTTTGATTATAATGGAGGAAGCCTCCCATCTACACTGGTGCATCTGAGATAAGAATTGGGAACAAGGGCTGCAAAACTGGTCTTTAACTTGCTCCTTTTCAATTTTAACAGTATTTGGAAGTCTGTTCATTTGTTTCATTTTGTCATCTTCTAGTTGTAAGGCCATTGTTAAAAAAAGGACAGTATGTCTTATCATCACAAAGGAAGTTATGTAAAAATATAAATAATTATAGAATCATGGGTTGGAAGGGTTTGGGTTTGGAAGGGACCTTTGGGATCACCTAGTTCCAACCCCCCTGCTATAGGCAGGGACATCTCCCACTAGATCAAATTGCTCAAAGCCTTATCCAGCCTGGCCTTGAACGTCTCCAGGGTGGGGGCATTCACAGAGTCTTAGGGCAACCTACTCCAGAGTCTTAACACCCTCAAAGTAAAGAATTGCTGCCTAATATCTAGTCTAAACCTATCTTCTTCTAGTTTAAAGCCAGTTCCCCTCATCTTGTTGTTACCTGCACTGATAAAAAGTCCCTCTCCAGCTTTCCTGTAGGTCCTCTTCAGATACTGCCTTTTGGTCCCCCTGGTTCCTTCTCTTTTGCAGGCCAAAGAGTCCCAGCTCTCTCAGCCTATCCTTATAGGGGAGGTGACTTAAACCCTCTAATCATATTTGTGGCTCTCCTCTGGGCCTTCTCCAACATCTCAATGTCCTTCTCATGTTATGGGGCTCAGAATTAGACACAGTATTCCAGGTGGAGTCTCATAAGAGCAGAGTAGAGGGGCAGAATCACTTCTTTTGACTTACTGGTCATGCTTCTCTTGATGCAACGACCCAGGATATGGTTGGCCTTCTGGACTGCTAGCACACACTGCTGAATAATGTTGAGTCTTTCATGAACCAGCATTCTTAAATTCTTCTCCTCAGGGATGCTCTCAAGCCATCCTCTGCACAGCCTGTATTTGTGCTTGAGATTTCCCCAACTCAGGTACAGGACCCTGAATCACAGAATGTCCTGGGTTGGAAGGGACCTCAAGGATCATGAATCTCCAACTGCCTGCCACAGGCAGGGCCACCAACCTCCACATTTAATACTAGACCAGGCGGCCCAGGGCCCCATCCAATATGGCCTTGAACACCACTAGGGATGGGACATCTGCAGCCTCTCTGGACAGCCTGTTCCACCATCTCTCTGTAAAGAACTTCCTCCTGACATCCAACCTAAATCTTCCCTCCCTCAACTTAAAACCACTTCCCCTTGTCCTGCTGTTATCTACCCTTTCAGAGAGTTGACTCCCCTCCTGTTTATATGTTCCCTTTCGGTACTGAAAGGCTGCAATTAGGTCCCCTGCAGCCTTCTCTTCTCCAGGCTGAACAAGCCCAGCTCCCTCAGCCTGTCCTCATAGGGGAAGTGCTCCAGTCTTCTGATCATCTTTGTGGCTCTCCTCTGGACCCTCCCCAACAGCTCTCTGTCTTTTTTGTATTCAGGCTCCAGACCTGGACACAGTACTCCATATGGGGCCTCACAAGAGCAGAGTAGACAGGAACAATCATCTCCCTGTCCCTGCTGCCCACCCCTCTTCTGATGGAGCCCAGGATACCATTTGCTTTCCAAGCTGCAAGAGCACACTGCTGGCTCATGTTAAGTTTTTCATCCATCAGGACACCCAGGTTCTTCTCTGCAGGGCTGCCATCAAGGTCTGCTCCTTCCAATCTGTATAGATACCTGGGATTTCTCTGGCCCAAGTGCAAAACCTTGCAAAATTTTCAAAAGTTATCATTAACGCATTCCAGAAATCTCTTTTATTGCTGTTGCTCTGTTTTGTTCTTCCAACAGACATCAAGGTAGTTGAAGTTCTCCATGAGGACCATATTTAGTGAACAAGAAGCTGTTTCTGTCTCTTTATAGAGGGCCTTATCCACTCAGTCTTCCTGATGGGGTAGCCTGCAGCAGACCCTCCCTATGATATCTCCCTCCCCTACCTTCTCTTTAAACCAATCCATAAGCTTTCTGTCAGCTTCTCATCCATCCACAGGTGCAGCTCTATGGACTCCAGCTGATTGCTAATGTAGAGGTCAACACAGTCTCCCTTTTCCCTGCCTGTCTTTCATGAAGAGTTTATACCCATCTACTCCTACATTCCAGACACGAGAGCCATCCTACAATGTTCCACCAGCCATGAGAGCCATCCCATCACCTCTCAATAATCCAAAGCATCTATCTCTCTGGATTATTTGAGAATAGCCTTTTATTAATAAAGAGATAAACAATATGCTTTAACAGACCTGCAGCATAGGCTCTGACTGAAAGAGAAATTATTCTTTATCTTCTCTTTATTTCATAAGTAATCAGACTTGAATGCTGGTCTCCTTTTGCTACTTCCCAGACATGAAACAAAGATGATAAAAATGCTGAATCTGTTATTTCTTCCTTTCTGAAGACCTGGTGTTTCACTTGTTGCTCAGAGAAACACAATTGCTAGAGTCAGTGAAATATTTTGGGAGTGAAGCATGGAGTGGTGTGTACAGGTGTTACAGCACTAAAATTACTTATCCTGTGCAAGAGATAGCCAATCAGCCAATACAAATAGACAAAAGCATACAAGGTACCAGCAAGCCCACTAAATCTTTCTTTTTAAAGTTAAAGGAAGACGGGTATCTGCCTTGCTTCCAACTTCACTTCATGATCTTGTGTCTATCCTTCTACACACAATCTTCAGCTAAAAATATACTTATTTTGTAATTCTTCGTGCCACATTTTTAATTACAAGCTCCATTTATTTTCCCTCTGACTTTTGAAATCTTATAATCTGTATTTAACTACAGGGTCAGAAAAAAAAATCATAAATTAAAATCCATGCAATACATGGCAGAACCATCAAGCTGCTTCAAACTAGCCAACACAGTGACAAATACAGCAGCCAAAGAACCCATACCCATTCTGCAAGAGTTGGAGGTGCAAAAGAGGCAAAGCAGGAAGCCCTTAAGCCCTAAAGAAAAAGCACAAGAGCTATATGTAGAATACAGTGCATTGGAATAAACACTGAAGATCTTAACTCAGACACACTCACATAATCATTGCAAAACTTTGGGTCACCTCAGGTGCTTGTTATTATTTTAATATTATTGTCTCTGACAGAAGTGAATGCAAAATGTTTGAAAACCCACGTGTATAATGTACATACACTGAAATATAGCTGAACCTCTATGCTTGCAAGGATCTGCTCATCATTACTTTGGGACTGATTTTTGGACACTGCTTTATATACAGCTTCATTTAAGCTAGATACTGGTAAGGATCTCTTTTCTCTAGTGTACACAGTGCAGTGTAATTTATAGTATCATGCAGATGTTGGATCATTTGAATCTCCATTCTGTTGCACATAATTTATATTGTCTGTGGCAAATAAAATGATAAGTACAAACCATATTGAATTCATCACTGTGAATTTGCATGCCTTCTCCTTGTTCTTCTTCACCTCACGGTATTTATGCTTGCTCTTTTTTGGTAGTAACACCTGATATCACAGTGAATATCCTCTACAGTTTTGTTTAGATATTAAAACTAGATGTTCCATACAAATTATGTTTCTACATACACTATTACCCCAAATAACTCCCAAGCAACACTGAAATAATCTGCTGATCTGAAAGAGTATAGTAAAAGTAAGGGAAGTGATAATAAGGCACATAAAATATTTTCTCTTGTTCACAGTCCTGACACAGATTATTTCTTTTAAAAAGATGAATCAGTTTAAAATTCAGTATTAATCCTTTTGTTTGTTTGTTTGTTTGTTTTTGTCTGCAACACTTTTATTTGGATCTTCTTTGAAAACATTTTCACATGAGCTCTGGTACAAGGTAAAGGACAGCTTAGCATATGCGCAGAGCCAGATTCTTATCCTTTGGGGTTCTTAGACCTCAAAAGGTCCTCAAAATGTTTCACCATGTTGACAAATTATTCTCCGGCATTTAAAAATGGAAATGCAGTAGATATTTATTTATTTTCTAATCACTTTTTCATTACTTTCTGATCAAACATCGGGAAATGTTTAAAGTAATTTCTAATGTTATATGGATATCTGCATTTTGCTACTGTTAGTGAAGCCATTATCTATTCATGCACAGTCTAATAAAATAAATAAACAACTACCAAGACAGAATTCAGTGTTACTGCTTGAAAAAACAAAAACATTAACAAGATCATAATGAAAAGCTTCTTTTGCTAGATTACAACTTGTCAAAAAGTCAGGTGAAGAAATGTCTGTTTAAAGAACAGAAGAAGAAAAGAGAACCTCAAACCTTTTTAAATTCTGATCAGAAAAAAAAAATTGATACAGTATGTTAATAAAACATTATTTATTAATATGCAGGATCTGTGATGCACTAACATGGGAGTTGAGGCAGTTGTTCAAGCAACTGAAGTCTCTACAAACCTCCCTTTCCCAGAAGAATGAGGCCAGGCAGGAGTGTTAAATGTGTGCTCAGCCGCCATCTCCAAGAAGTCTCTAAAGCAAACACCAAAACTCCTTGGTGAAGGCAATTGCAGCCTCAATACTATCAACTGACACTTGTGTGCAGTGACCCTCTCAGGTCTCAGAAATGGTCTTTTCAGATTCCAGGTCTTGTGGTATTGATTTCAATCAACAGCTTTTCCTAAGAGCCCCATTTCAAAACAGCTCTGTCAGAATTTCTGTTGTCTATGCCAAGTTTTATCTCAGGGTTTTCATTCATATTTGATATCACTCAGCTGTATAACAGGAGAAGGTTTTGTGTGTGCACTTGTTTCCCTACACGTTTTTTTTTAATTGTGTTTGTTTCAGGAGTAAATCTCCCTGCTTACTTACACTTTCTCTTACGTATTGATGGAGGCATGTAGAGCCTCTTCAAGCATTCTTTTAAAAATGATTTTACATTTTTGTTCATGCTTTAGTGAGAAGAAAGTACTGGCTTCATTAGAGCCAGCATTTTACCCCTTGCCTTTGCACACTGGAGGTAGCCTTCAATAGGCCATCTTATTGTTCCAAGGCCCCTGCTCCCCTTGCATCTACCTCAGCATCAGCAACTGCAGGAGTGCGTGGGGCAGAAAGCAAGAAGCCATGCAGCAGGTTGCACCTCGCCCCTTGTCTCCACGGCACAGCATAAAGCCTGTGCAGAGAGAGGCAGCAGGCCAAGTCACCTCAGGCGTCTGCACTGCCTAATCCCTGTAGCTCTTGGCATAAATGAGAGCAGTCAAAAGGGTTTTTTGATGGTTAAGAAGGGGGAAAGGGTGGTTTCAGACAGTAAAATGTTTCAACGTTTTTCTTTTTTCTGTTGTGTTTTGTTGTTTCTTTTTTTAAATGAAGAAAGCTATCAGGAAATCCTCAGCAGAAACTGAGAATGGGTTCCTGATGGCTGGATGGATTTTGCCAAAATCCATTTTAAGGTTTACTTTGAGTAAGCTCAAATCAGGTTGCCATATGGAATTACTCCATGCAGCAGCCTGACCCAGAGCAAGGCTGAACAAAGCTTAGATTATTTACTAAACTCCTAAACCACTGGCTGTTTTGCATCTCTCCCACACTGAATCTAATTCCATAAGTAAATAAGCATGCATTAAGTTAAAAAAACACATTAACAAATAGGCCAAATAGTCCTACACAAGGTAGGCTATTGATGATACACAAAGCACAACAAAGCGCAACCGTGGGTCAGCATTCATGCCTCAGACTGTCTCAAAGCTTTCTGGCACCTGCACTTTAGCATGTTTACTGCTGTAGCCAGGAAGATTGATCACAGGAAGCCAAAGCTGTTCAGTTAAAAAAATAAGAATCAGCTGTTTTCTATGAGCAGACTGTCAGATAACCAGCCTAATGAAACTGTGGGCATTTCTCTTGAGCTCAAGAAATATTCATGTTGGAGAGGATACTGGAGCCATTCTAATACTTTACAGTTGTTCTGGAGGTTAAATAGAAAGCGGCACAGAAGAAAGGATCTGCCTTTGTGATTAAAGAAAAGGCAGAAACATAACATCAAAATGCCCAGCTTTGCCCTTGACTAAAATAGTCATAACACTAATGCTGTATTTTTCACCTCGCTGATGCATTCCAAATTAAAAACACATAGGATACCTCTCACAGGCATTTGTAAAAAAAATAAAAAATGCCACAACTGTCTTGCAGAAAACCCAGACAGACAAGACACGGTCCTGCTTTTGTAAAAATAATTCATAACTTGATGAAATGTCTTGTGCCAGAATCAGATATAGGAAGCTTCAAATGAAAAATAGATTTGGTTCGTGTTATGACTACATAAGAAGTTTGCAGTTTCAGCCCTCCCTGCCCTGGGCACCAAATGGACGTGAAGGTGAAAGGAAAGCAGCAAAAGGCTCAGCACACACAAATACTGGTGTCCTTCTATAGGACACATTGCCAACCAGGAAAACACTGACCCTCATGGATAGGATTTTGGCTGGCTTGACCCTCAAACATGGTGCCACCAGTTGCCCCACTGTCAGTGCCCAAGCACACTTTGGTACAAAACTCACCTTGTCTGTCTGCATACAAGCAGGATTCCACTGGACAAGCATTCACTCTGTTATGATGAAAATAGTCCATTGGACCTTCACTCCATTTTCCAGACAAAAAGTGTCAAAGTGCCATTGTGGGAGACAAAGCATAGTGTCACATCTTCTGCTGCCTCCTTCCTTATATTTATCATTTGCAAAAATAATAGTGCAGGAGAAAGGCAGCAGCCTAACCTGCTATACTCTGCTGTACCTCACAGAATCAACCATGCTAATGTAAATAAATGACTTTGAATGGCAGTGAGATGCTTACCACTGTTCCAGACCCTTTGCATTGCTCTCTGCATGCCAGGAGGGCAACCGGTTTATAACCACCTCAAGCTTCAAAGGAGATAAAAGAAGTCACAGAAACATTCCAGTCTGCCCTTTGAAACTGAATTAAATGATCTCTGGTACTGCCCCTCAAGGGGAAAGAGGAAGTGTCGAACTTAAAAAAGAACCTTCAGCTTGCTTTGCTGTTTCATCATGTTTCTCATTTTTGGAAACAAAACAAAGACAAACATAACTAAAAATAAGCAAATGTAACTCATTTAATAATGTACAAATTTATTTGGTATAATTTCCAGCTTTGGTATAGTTACCAAGAATGTCATACTGATAATACTAGAAATATTGCTGGGAGTGAAATATGGCTGCTATATGAGGTACACTGCCTGATACACTGGGTACCAAATAATGGGGCTGTATCCTGTTGAAAGATTAGAGTAGGCTGATCCTGTTTGGTTTTTATTTGCCACATCCAAGTTTCTGATATCCATTTAATATTAATATTATTTTAATGTAGACTTTTTTTTTTTTTTTAATTTATAGATGAAAAAGAGTAACAAATGTTGATGATGATAAAATGGACAAAGCCGATCATGTCTCATGATAATAATAAGGAACAAATGAATAATAATGAGACAAATATTAAGAATGAATATTTAAGTGTTTGCATATAATTTAGTACACATAAAAATGAGATTTTTAAGTTTTTGCTGTTATTTTTCAATTCAGACATAGATCTTCTTGTTTTAGTGTTCATCTTTATTTTCTATTTGTAAACCAAGAGTGACTACATTTTGCAGTGCAGCAAAAGTAACGTGTACTTTATATGCTGAAGGCATCTATCATCTTTTGTCTGTTGCTTTTCTGAAAAGTTCATCACCTCTATTACCACAACCAATAGCATTCTCATAGCAGAACTAATGCTTGTGAGAAAGAGCTTGCACAATCCTCAGTGCTGTGTTTACATCAGCTGCATAAAGAAGAGAAAGGGAAGGAACAGTGCCAGTGATGGAAACTGTTGCCAAATAACAATTTTCATCATGAAAGGGGAACTTGATTTTCAAGATCAACAGAGGAAGCTTGCTGGGCAAGCTGGATCACAGGATTTGAGAAGTCATACAACAGGCCAGGGTTTGGGCAGGAGGAAGAAGAGTGAAATGGGAAGGATACTGCCTCAGGGAGCCAAAATGAGAGGACGGTCAGAGAAAGGCCACAACAGACTACAGGCAGAATGAGAGAGTGGCTGCGAGAGTGAGCACTGCTTGATGCTGGTCACACCCAGCTGTCATCATGTATGCATACCATTGCACCTGTCTTCTGACCACACTGGCACATGTGTCCTGAAGACCGTATTTGGGGAGCCAAGATCATTCGATGCAGTGTCTAGAAGCTAGGATTCAGGCAGCCCTGAATTTCTTTCTCATCCTATTCTACTGATTAAATGGCTTCCCATCAGATTTTTGGAGATGGTGAAGCATGCAGCAATAGGGCGCATGCTGTTCAGGGCACTCTCCTTTAGCTCCAGTCAAAAGTCCATGGTGCTTCAGAAAGACAGTACTAGTCTTTGCCTATGGAACTAGGCAGACTATTAGAACATGCAAATGTTGTGTGCATGCCTAGTGAAATTTCTACTAACACTAACATCCATGAAGAGAGCATGCAGTCTTTTGGGCTTTGTGCTGGAGTGGATAGCCCTTTTTAATTCACACAGTCATAGCGTCACTGGGCTGCAGAGCAGCAGGCTATTTGTGACCTCCTGAAAGTCAAAGATGTATCAAATGAAACTGCTGATGCTGAAGCCTCTGATGGCCACCATATGGGGATAGAGGAAGTTCCTGATGGTATCACACACTTTTATTACAATGGCTATGACAGCAGATTTCCTCAATGTGAAGCAATTTGCCAATGAATATCAGAGCTGAGACTGAACAAAGGCTAGTAGGTAATGAGAAAATTTATGCCCTAAAAGAGTGACTGAAGAGCAACTATAGATGTTGATGGACTTTCAACACACAAGTACACACAAGGGAGGGGAGGGGAGGCGAGGTGGAGGGAAGGAAAGGTAAAAAGGAAAGGGGAAGGGGAAGGGGAAGGGGAAGGAGAAGGGGAAGGGGAAGGGGAAGGGAAAGGGAAAGGGAAAGGGGAAGGGGAAGGGGAAGGGGAAGGGAAAGGGAAAGGGAAAGGGAAAGGGAAAGGGAAAGGGAAAGGGAAAGGGAAAGGGAAAGGGAAAGGGAAAGGGAAAGGGAAAGGGAAAGGGAAAGGGAAAGGGAAAGGGAAAGGGAAAGGGAAAGGGAAAGGGAAAGGGAAAGGGAAAGGGAAAGGGAAAGGGAAAAGGAAAGGAGCACGTGTTTTGCATTGTTTGGGAAAAGATGATACCATTTCCTGCCTGCACAAAGAATCAAGGCCAAATTCAGGCCAAAGAGAGGGAAGCTGCCTAAACTATCTGATAGGAAATACTTAAAGCATGAAAGCAGTTAAACATCTAACACTACACTGTAAAATACTACCAAATCTGAGGAGCATCTCTGAGAACTGAGTGCTTGTGTACTTGCAGTGACACCTGTGACAGTGACACAGTGTGACTTGACACAGTGACAGTACTTGCATCTTCTCTTTTTGAAATTAATTTACCTTAGACTACAAACTGCTTCTTCTATGTACCTCATCCCTATCCCCATTGCTTTTAGTTTTCAACCTGAGTCTTGTGAATAGAAAATATGCAATCAAGTACTTCCTCACCTAGAAAGCTGCTTTCTAACTCAGCTGCAGAACCAGGCTTTCACTGCCCCCTGGCACCATCAATCTCAGATTTGCTCACCACCAGGAATGAGTTTCAGTGAGAGAGACTGAAAGGATAGGGAGTGATGGCTCAGAGACCGGCTTAGAAAACGAACAGCAGATTACGTTACTGTGACTTGATTGAGGTGTACAGATATGTGAAGCCAAGAAGTAGCCAACTAGGGCTTGAATGCAATTCTGTGTAACTTCTCATCCATTCCTTTGTCACAACACAGCAAACTGAGGCATGGTGGTGGTGTGAGGCTTCAAGAAGCGGAGTAGAGTGTTCAAGGAGGAGACAGTTAATCTTGATATAGCCCTTGTGAGTTGGCTTTTCCAGACAGAGTAATACCTGAGCAGATTCAGATATCTTTTCTAAATAAGGTAGCAGTATATTATCTGTATTCCTTTGTACCATGATAAACTGCATTCAAGATTCAAAGTTTACATTAGGACTGACAGGTATTAAAAAAATGACTTTTCCCACACACCCTCCCAAGTCTGAAAAATAGTCTGATTAATTAAAACTAATGCCTGAATATTTATCCGCTATGAGACAATTATTAATTAAAAATGCAGAAAAACAGACAAAAATTGCATATTGGCAGCTATATTTTAAACCAAAAAAATCTTCACATAATAAATACATCTTATGCACATTAACTTCAAATTTACTTCAGAAAGTTATTTACAATATAAATAATTATAAATGGGAACACTTTGCAAGATATTGTTGACAAAGCTAAATTGTGTTTCCTACATTACATTCCAAAGGAAATCTTCCAATTACAGATGTTATGCTACAATGTCACTAGACCCTATACATTGCAAGGCATGGTATTTAAAATGCTGGCAATCTGTGTTTTTTTTCCAAAAGTATAACTCATTGGTTTAAAGCAAACATGAAATATTTCAGTATGTCTCAAGTGCTTTTTTTTTTTTTCTTTGTGTTAGATTAGCATATTTTATGCATTGAAATATTTACCTTGGGAAAAAGTTTCAGTGCCTTAAAAGAACATTTCCTAATAGATTTTATTTCCTTTAAATGCAAAAGTGCATATGTTTTAAATGGTGTAAGCAAGACTGTTTCTTGCGTTTCCAAACTTCCCACTATATTGGTGTCTGGAAAAAAAAATCACATGCAATTCAAATTGCAATAAATAAACATCTTTAAAAGCTGCATTTTGAATCCTAGAACAACAGGAAATCTTTATAATTCCATATGAGAAGGGAGTTACTGAATCTGATCAGAAGAAAGCTTTGCTTCTGCCTGTATTTGATCTTTCTTTTCAAATGCAGTTTCATAGATGGAGTCATAAATTACCTCTTTTCAGAAAAGGATGCATTCCTAGCAACTTGGAGCCAGATTTATCCACAGGACTCTTGTACAAATATGCTAAATGCCACTGTGAAGTTAACCTCACATAATTTCTTCATTAATAAATGCTCCAAGGAAACGTGAAATGGAGTCACACTAGTGCTCGCATCATTCCAAACAGAAGACTGTATCAGCTTTTAGCCTTCAGAATAACAGCTTGGTAAAAACACTTTGCTAAACACTCAGCTACTCCTCTAGCAGGCTATATCAACACCGTACCATTGGATTACAGAAAAAAAATGTGGGTTTTTTTGCTTCAGGTTTGGCTTGGCTTTTTTGTTGTTTTGCTTTGTTTTTGCTTCTCAGTGCATATGGCCAGAATATTTAACCACCAATATTACCTGCATATAAAAGAGGTCCTCTTTCACATTGTGAAGGTGTCTGAAGCTAATCCAGTATACCTACAGAAAAGGTTGTTCATCCACCACTGATCCTGACAACAATGCCTGCACTGCCTTTAGCCCCTTAGGTGTTTCAACTAAATTTGCAACTCATGGAAATACCAGAACTTGAATTGTTGGTATTAACTACAGCCACATTAGGACAGACATAGGTAGGTCTCATTGCAAGACATGATTCTGCAGAAGGTCTAAAACTCAAGCATACACCTCAGATTTGTTCCTCAACAGAAAGTCTAACTGGCCTTCACAACATCCAGTCTGGTTTTCTGGAGTGCCTGCTCCTTTTCCGAAAATACTTTTTTTCCCCCCAGTTCACTCAGGATGTTCACATAATTGAACATATGGTAGTTAATATATTTAGGAACATTAATGAATAAATGCTGCAAGTCCAGAAATAAAAACAAGATTCAGATAAAAGTGATTAAGAATGCTAGAAAGAAAAGAGTTTCAGCGTGGCAGTACTGTGTGGATACATCAGCAAAGCCTTATGAATCTTAAGGAAATACATCTGAGCCTCTTCCATGCAGAGATGCGCTTGTTTTCAAAACACATACAAATAAACTCTATCACAGAACCATAGCCATTACAGCCATCACCTTTCATTGTTTCCATACTCATATTTTGAGATTCAAAACAAACAAACAAAAACACAAACCTGTTGCCAGCTCACAGGAAGTCAACATTTTTGGCCCTTACACATATTAAGTAGTACCTTACTCCACAGATATTCCCATTACAGTCAATGGGATAAGTTGCTGAGTAAGGTTCGTTTTCTAACTAAAGAATTGTTGTGCAAATTTGTTCACAGTTGCATTCTGGGAGTGTAATTTTAAAGAATAAAATTAAGGAGGTTTTTTCCACTTTAAAAAAGATACACCAAAGTCATAATGCACCATCCACTGATGTCAATAAGAAATTATTTAAGAGAGCTGTCATCACTTCACTGTTGGAGTAGCTACAAAATATTAATTTGCTGTAAATAGCAAAGCACTTTTATGTTAGAGAAATGACACAGCACATCAATTTTTATTTTTTCTTTTTCAATTCACAACCTACATATCTGCTTTAAAGTGATAACCTTTAGTTAATGTGATAGATTTTATGTATTTGGTACAAAAACTGCATTTTTCAATTTTCTGAAATATTCCATTTGATTTAGAAAAGAAAGGGGGGAAAAAAAGCTATATCTCTAAAGTATACTAATGAAAATTCAAATTAAATAAATACATTGTGGAAAAGGTAAGCTTTATACCATATTTAAAAGTATATGTTATATGAGCTGCAGTGATATTATATGCTATAATTAAGGTTGCAAATTTGCACAAGTAGCATGTAGCATGCAGAGTCTATGTTTACAACATTCAATGCTTTCTGCCAATTTAGAAGAAATTCCTGGCTATCTAAAGCAGCAGAATAGCAAAGTAGCTAACAAAAGGCATCTACTGAAGTGCTGAGGAGCAATAGTTGCTGAAACTCCAGGAGGGAACTGAGCATCAGCCTATGCCTGTAGCAGAACATAGCTGCAGAAACAGACTCTTCTACCTCTCTACTGATATATCAGGTATCCTAGTTACTACAGTGCATTTTGTTGCATTTATCACTGTAGTGGACTGGTACTGTTGAAAATAGGAGAAGTAACAACAGTTTTGAAGTTTTTATTTTGAACTTAAATGGCAATGGGGATTTTTTTTATTGCACAGCACACTGGCTTTTTCCTAGATGAAATTGTACAGATAGAAATATTCTATATTGTGCCTGCCTGCTTTATAAGTCTTCTGTTTTTCCAAAGTGCCTATCAGAATGCCCAAACTATCTTCTCCTGACTACTTGTGGCCATTAGACCATTAGACAAGCTGATCTCAAAAACCCTATTGCCTTCTAATTAAAAGTTTGATAACAAGGGTGCTTGATGACCCTAAAATCCTTTAGTGCTGACAGAATCCCACTCATCTAAACAGTTTAGGAAATTCCTCAGTAATACAAAATAATATTGACAGTTAGACTTCTTTTTTATATGTATTAGTAAGGATAATACGATACCGTGTACCTCTACTCTAATTTGCTTTGCAAATTGTATTTTAATACTGTACAAGGAGACTCCAAATACAAGTTCATCCATATTATTCTTATGAATAAGTGAAATAAAGATTTATCCAGAGCTGGATTTATCAAAAATACTTTGTTGTTACTATGCTTTTGGAAGATATACAATTGTTGGGCTGAAAGAAGTCCATTTTGATCCATTCCTACCTCTGAGTTATGGGTTGTCAATGTTTTTCTCCCCTTCAATTATTTGCTTTGCTTTTATCTTAAAACAAACAAACAAACAAAAATCTCTAGACCTTTGTTATTCATTTGGCAGTTAGTCAAATACATTTCTTGCCAAATCATTTTGTTCTCATTTTACTTTGGCTAACATTCAATGCCCTCTCTCATTTCTGTCACTAGTTCAAATAGTTTTAGAGCATTATTTATCTCTCTTCTGTGCAGAGCTTGGTAAACACCAGTGACATTACCCCATACTTTTTTCCGTTACAAAGATGACAGACCCAGTTTATTTAAAGTTTTTATTAGATCTTTCAGTCTCTTTATCTTTTTGCTGAGCTCTGCTCCACCTTTTCTATTATGGGCTTTAGATAATAAAAAACAGACTGTTGCTCTTCCTTGTGTTCAACGTACATTTCACCAGGAGTGATCACACTGCAGTCAATAGAGATTGCTTATGGAGTAAGGTACTACTCAATTCAAGATTCACAATCTGCCTTGGAGTGATCAGAACTATACACAATATTCCACATTCAGAGAGTTAATTTCCTCTACTTTCAAGTACATCTATACTTACGTGGCTTACAATGTTATCATTATTTAGCTTTTGCTTCTCATTAATTTTATTTGAAAATAGATATTTTTAACCCACCCGCAGCATGCTGCTTTATATTTAGTTCCACTGATGACTCAATCCCATATGTTGAAATTCTTCATGGGTACAAATGAAGCTTGACTTAGTGCTAATCTCATTTTTGTAACCACCTCAAGTCCTCTTACCTTCATTTTGATATAATAAGGAGTGCTGGTCCTGTTCCTGTTCCAGTCAACTTTGAGATGTCTTGTAAATGCCATAAAAAGAAGCACAGGTCTAATATTCTTGCCTACAAATAACTTAGTTTACTTTTTTAGCATATTTTTTTAATTGAATCTTTTCTAATCAGTTAGTGACTCTTTGTTCATGAGATTATTAAAAATCACAGAAATTTTTTCTGCCTCTTTTGATATCTTCTATAACTCCAGGACAGGCCATGATAATATCAATATTTGTAACGCAGTTGAAATTTTTGGAACCCCAATTTCCCTCAGTAATTTTTTTCCTTATATATGACTGATTTTGGTATTCCTAATACGTTCATATATCCTTTTTTTTCTTTTTTTTTTTCTTTTTTCTTTTTTGCTGTAATGAAGAAAACAACGTATATTATTTTTTCAAAGCCATACCAATTACTCCTCTTTATGTCAGAATACTTATAACCTTCTATGCTTTCTTAATTTGCTACAACACTTGTACAAAATTAGGACAAACCTCCATGATGTTTTTATCTATTCCTGCCATGTTCTTATAGCTGTGCAGTTTCTTTTGTATTTTACAGAAAAATTTCTTATTCTATTGAGTTTCTTTTGTGTTTTGATTTGATTCTTCATTATGTGGCAATTTATAAGCACTTTTTCTTATGCTGTAAATATTACTGAATGTCATACATAGCCATAGGGTTAAATGTGTGTATCTTTGACCACTCCTACATCCAGTCTATTCTCTCTGTTTCTCCCAAGGATTTTTTTCCATTTCACACCACTTCCCCCCTTTTGCAACCTTTCAAAAATGAGGGCAATCTCCCATCTCTCCATCAAGACAAACATTTCTCAAAACTACACTGAGAAAGACCCTCTTTCTTTCTTTTAAATACACTCATAGTATTTGATTATTCTAATTATGAGGATACTGCTCATTTGACTCCTTTCAAATCAAGTGTATGTAAATAATTATGCATGTGAGTACACAAGAAAATAACAAATCTGAGTTCTTTCTCCCCTTTTTGATTTTGTATTGGTTGGCCATGGATGCTTTATACCATGGAGCAGCATAACACCCTTGGCCTTTAGGGAATAAAAAGATAGCCAGAAATACACATTTTGATGTGTATTTTACAGGATCACATTCCAACTTTCTGTGATAGTGCATAGCAGTTTTGTTATCTGGGATGTGTGGAACAGACACGGTTCAGAAGGTCTGCTCTGGGCAGCAATTCCAAAACAACCCCTCTTGTACAGTGCATGTAAATGGCTCTGCTAGCCTGCCCAGGTTCTCCCTATCTAGATCTCTTCCATCTTTTACACCTCAAATGGCACCAACTTTGAGATTAGCTCCATTCCCTCTAACCCTGCATGCCAGTGCATTTTTATGTTTTAAAAGTAACATTTGTTAACAAACTCGTCTTCCCAAACCTTAGGTTAGTCTCTCTAGTGCACTGTGATATATCAAATGCTGGTAATGACAAGGGCATGAAAACATATTATATCTTCCAATTAGATCTCTAAGGTTACTTTTTAAAGCACAAAAGTTTTTAGAAAAAAGTGTCAGCTTCCATTGGTTATTATAACAGATGTCCCTTTGTGTCCTGCAGCTGGATCTTGCTGCATCCTTAAGTGAGAAGTCACATCAAAGTGTGATCCATTGCAGCCTAGTGAATAGTTTCTAATGGTTTCAGTGTCATATAGATGCTCCAGGGCATACCCAGTTAATGTGTAAGCATGTTTATCAAAGTACTGCCTGTGGGAGTTGTAATAATTTGGAGAAACTGCTGGATGATCACCTGGAGTTTGATGAGGGGACATGTCTGTATTCAGGTAGTCTTTAGCCAGAACCAAGCTAGGTTTTGATATTCGGTCAGAACTGGGACTGCTTATCCTAGACAGTGCTGTGGGGCTGTTGTCATAGTCATTTTCATGAGGGCTCATAATCTTTCCATCCCGTTGCTGGATGTGTTCACAGGGAGGAGTGTTGGCAACTGTCGGGACGCGGCAGATATCCCCTGCCAACTGTTGCTGCGGGTAGTTTGCAAAACAAATTGTATGTTTCTTCCCTGTGCCGTTAATGGAGATTAGTGGATCAGGGGTTGTTTTCCGTAACTGTAGCCTGTTTTCTTCCTCTTTGATCATTTGCTGGGTGGCTCTTATTAGAGTTTCAATTTTGCTGGGCTCATGTGGGCTGCTCTGATACTGTTCAGCACGATATCGGTCACCAGATTCACTGGCAGAGCCAGGATCAGGCGAGCTAACAACACTGTCCTCATCCCAGTGTCCTCTTCCTAGGAAAGAGAGAAATACAACAAAAATTGGGGTTGAAGGAAGCAGTCTTTAAAAACATGCACTCTGAACATTGTTTTGCAGACAGAAAACCACACAGAGGCAAGTGAACTGTGGCAAAGTCATCAGGAATGTCCACGGTAGACTCTTTGCTTTCCAGGACAATTTACCTCAGATTAGAGTAAAATAGAACTGTTCTTCTCTATCTCCAAAGGACTTATTCTGCAAGTCAATGGAACTGTGCTAATTAGCTCTTACGAATTCTTTAGATACAACCTGTGTTTGATAGATTATTTTAATAGAAAAGCAGCACTTTATGATACATCTGCCCTTACAACCTTAAACTCTGATTTTGGTGTCAGCTGCAATCTTACATCTCTCAGACTACCTTTTAAACTTAAGGGCCTTTAGATTTATCAAAACACAAAATCAGCCTTTCCTTGTGAAGTTTTGATCGATTTCACTTTCTGAAGCTGTGCTAATACACTGAGGGTGCAACCTGACAGATACCTAATGGTGGGTGACTGTGTTGAAAAATAGTATTTTGAAGCTGAGAATTAGCTCTAACAAATACTGTTACCATGCTACTTTTAGCTGCTGCAGTTTCCGTGGAAATAAATAGGAGGCATTACTTTTGGAGCAACCTACATATATTTTGCTGCATGCTAAGCAGTCTGTTAAACAACTTGAATTATAAGTATTTCTCATATCTATACCCATGACCTCTGAGGTAGGAACACGCGTTATTTCCTCTATCTTGCATAGAGTTGCCCACTTGTGTCATGACTTTGAAACTGTTGCTTCATTTGAGAAAGTACCACTTCTGAAAATCCCATTATCTCTTACCATGAATCCTGTGCACTGAAGTTATGTGGGGCATACTGTTTTCATACGCTTCTCTGCTTTCAGGGGACGACTTAGTCAGGGGTAAGGCTGATCGGGAGCCCCACCAGCCTTCCCTTCCTGGCTGCGGTGTGCCAAGGAAGTATCTGCCAGCTTCACATCTGCCTCCCTCACAGGCCTGAGTATGGAAATGTCTGTCATCGCCTAGCCTTGAGTGATCTAGTGCAAAACCATAGCAGAGAGCACTGCGGTCCGAGTACTGTCTGTAGGCACAGGAGACATCATGATGGGAGCTCGGCCTGTCCACAGGCTCCAACAGCTGGGGAGAGGCTGTGTCGGTGAGGGGGCTCCCACCCCACTGGCTCTCATGGTCAGATTCAGATCTCTCAGTGTGAAATCCAGAGTACTGAAAAACAGGAGAAACAGCAGGGAATTTAGTGAGAATCAATGAAATCTGAAGTATCGGCACTGGAAATATAGAGAGTATGCATTGAATAGAGCGTTTTTCATTAGCATGCCCACACGTCTTCACCTTCTGATGGGACTCCTCATCCTTTCCTGTATTACATCCTTAATGAGCTCACAGATGACAGGACAGACATCATGAATGTCTAAAACATCCCATGTCAGCCCTTAATAGCCATCTCTTTTATGATGTGTGATATTAGGATCACCAACAACAGTGTGGCAAGTCAATATTTTTTTAATATGTCCAGGTTTTTCTCATTGCCTTGAAAGCTGCTGCTTATGTGCAACAATGGTGCTCCAAGGCTCTTCTGCAAAAGTACTTTTTTTATAACACCACTCCTAGAGCATTCTCTCATGTCAAATTGAAACTGAATGTGTTCGCAAGTTCTTTTTCCCAAAGTCCCTTCTCTTTTCCATTTTTTTTCTTACCTTGGATATTCTGAAACTTATTTTCTGCTATTATTTGGGACAAGAAACTTTCCTGTAGATACTGGGACTCCCCAAACTACTAAAGAGAAAAGCTCAAAAGTGATAGTAGGTTAGTAGGAGATTAGAAATCACAGATCTGCTGTGAAGTGGGTATAAGAAAAACCCAGCAATTTTTTGCCAGAAAAAAAAAAAAAAAAAAACCAACTGATTGCTAAAGCAGATAGAGCAAACATTTTGTCACCCTCATTTAAGCAGAGCCATCCCAAGACAAAAAAAAAAAAAGAACTAGCCAGCAGTTTGAAAAGCACAGACAGAGTAGGAGAATGAATGTTATTATGGCAGAAATAAGGGTTAAGTAAAATTCCATAAATTTCTAGATATTCTTAGTAAGTGTTTGAAACTTTTGGATACTTTCCTGGGAGAGAAAAAAAAAGAATTTTTGTTTAACCTCCTAGGATTTAGCTATCTCATTTTTTAATCTTTTTATTTATTGGAAATGTCAAACTGCGTGGAACATCTTTAAATCAATTTCACCCATGATTACAGTCTGGGATGAGACCAAAGCCATACATGCTCACCTCTTCAATACTGCATACTCATGTCACAAATCAATGTATTACAGCATGAAACCTTGGAATTCTCCCATTCCATCATTCATTCACCTTCCAGATGCCCACTCTGTTTTTTTCTTTTAATAGGCATTAGGCCTCTCTCCTGAAAACATAAACTTACCTTCCTTTTCATTAGATTGAGTTGCTATGAAACTCCTCATTATCAGCCAGGATCAAGGTTTTATGCACTTACCAATTGAAAGTATTGACCAGATGTTTGACTTTCAGAAACTTAAACCATCTGTGCAACGTCAGTAGTGGAACTACTTCAGTTTTGGCATTTAATTGGGTATTGCTTCACTATTCCAGTTCATATTTGTGAATACTGTTTGTCAACAAGATAGGCTATTTAAAGGCAAGAAAGAAAGGGTCATGGCTTTGAAGTAGTAAATTATATTTTGTTAGTATTTGATAGAATACCTATAGGCAGAGAACTTTCTAGTAGACATGGAGGAGGCCAGCAAGCTAGTATCACCATACTCATTGCTATGTTTTAGTAATGAAAGAATACATCTAACTTTGAATGAAAGTAATATAGTTAGATAGCCACAAAAGAACTCTTTAAATTTCAGCAGCTCAAGATAATTAGGAATTCTATTCAGCCATCATATTTTTAAGTAATCAACTGGTACACTTAACTTTTCTGCTATCCTTTCAAATCTAACATTTTCAAGCCGCTTAGTCACAAATATGTCTTCATAAATAATAACTAAATTACTGTAAATGTTTTAAGAAAATATATGGACAAAATGAAGTTTACAATTAAAAAAAAAAAAAGAAAATTTTAACTATGTAATTTTTGCTAGGATAGAAATTCACAAAACAAAAAAACTGCTTTTGTACCTGTTCTTACCTTTGGTATTATTTATGAGTGGTTTTTTTTTGTTTTGTTTTGTTTTGTTTTAATTGTTTTCTATAAACTAGATTTTTTGTAATTGAAAAAGTTTCAAACAGAAATGTAAGACAATATAAATATAAATCTTAAGTATAAAAATGTTGAAAGTTGATTTATCTTATTAAAAACAAAACCAGGACTATATACTCCTTTCATGAGAAGGACAAGAAAATATATTTCTCAATAATTTTATCATGAATTTTCATATTTTTTGACAACTTATGATGGTAATAAATGAGTACTAATTGCCAAAGATCTTTCAAATTGAAAATTCTGAATTTCATTTGGCTCTACTGTATATTCTTCCATCTATTCTCTGCTTCTAAGGATGCAGCAGGGCCCAGCTTGGCTTCTTTTGAGGAAGCTCATTTAACTGAAAAAATGATGTTTTTTTTCTTTTTAAATCTTGGTCCTAACCGGAAGGGATTCAGTTGCACAGACTTTTACAAGAATGAGAAACCATATCAAACAGTCTATGTTCAGCATGTCAGAAATGCACCATGTAATGTCATATAACCATGTAGACAAGACCAACAATGCTTCATGCATTTTCTTTGTACTTGATGTAAATGATGATTATTTGAGATCTGACCCTTGGCAGCTGCTAGGCCATGCACGGAATTAAAATAACACTGTGAACTGCTTGTGGCCAGTGTTGTCTACCGATGTTTGGTATGACTGCTTATATTCTTAAGGTAGAACAGAAGCAGACGTAGGCCAAAAATATGTCGAATTCCTTTCAAAGTTAATTACATCTCAATTTGGCATCATTAGACTGCCTCTACTGCTGCAGTCCTTAGACTGCCTCTTCTGGGAATTTGATGTTGACAGGTGGAGTCTCCAAATAAAGGCATGCGTGACAAGTTGATGGGGGGAGAAATGAAAGGATGATCAAAGATACTGCTTTACTGAGATGGCAGTGGAAACACTATCTCTCATGTCAGAATTAGGCTCCCATATGCCAAGTGATGAAAGACCATAGAAAACACAATTTGATTTAATGAAAATTCTGGCCAAATAAAACTAATGAAAACATTTTTTTCTTAATCTCAGTCCTGCCTCACCAAAAATGTTTTCCTTTCTGCCATTTTTGCCCTTTGTCTTCTCTCAGTAGAATTTATTAGCTTTGTTCTTTGTTGAAGTCTAACCAGAAGAGAACTTAAACATCATGAAGAACTCCTTCAGACAGGCAATAACTTCAGATGTTTTCTAAATTGTCTTCTAGCATAAAGAACAAAATAAATAAATCAAATGGTCCTCCAGATGTTCCAAATACTAGAAATCACAGAATTGTAGAATCCTCAGATTGAAAAAGACCTCCTAGATCATCTAGTCCAGCCTCCAACTACCACCAATATTTCCCCACTAAATCATGTCCCTTAGTACAACATTTAAACATTTCTTGTACACTTCCAAGGACAGTGTTCAACCACCTCTCTGAGCAGCCTGTTCTAACCCCTAACCGCTCTTTTGAAGAAATTTTTCCTGATATCCAACCTGAATCTCCCCTGATGCAGCTTAAGGCCATTCCCTCTAGTCCTTTCACTAGTTATATGGGAGAGGAGGTCATCCTTTGCCTCTCCACCACTTCCTTTCAAGTAGTTGTAGAGAACATAAGGTCTCTTCTGAGCCTCCTCTTCTCCAGACTAGACAATCCCAGTTCTCTCAGAAATGGAGATTTGCAAATCTTTTTCTTAATCTTTCTCTCTGGAACTGTCTTCCAGAGTGTTATTTCAGTGTACAAAAGCAGTGAGGCCACACCAGCAGGATTAGCACTGACACAGAAAGGAGCTATTGGCCATCACAGATGCTCCTTTTACTTGAAGAAAGACTTCAGAAGAGCTGAAGGGGCAAGGGAACAGGAAAATACCAATTTCATGTTTGAGACAAGCTTACTTTAAGGGAACCCATGGAAGTGAATTAGGCCAGTAGATGATTTTAATATTTCTTGAGTCATATTCTTTTACCTGATCTCTCATTCTTACAGGTATCTGACTGGCTTAAGCACTTATTCTGCCACATGCAGCAACATCAGCCTTCTCCACACACACTGTCAAATGTTCAAACAGTAGATGTTATAGTTATCTAATTTTCTGTCAGCCTGCTCAGATTTTTATTGTTATGAACACAAAATATACAGCAAAACTCTCTGAGAGTTTGTTTTTCCATGAAAAACTTTCACTACATTAGCATTAACAGCTTTCCTCTTGATTTTTGTCTTAACCATGAGAAAAAAACATCACAGATGCGGGCAGCATTGTACTAAGAACATATGCATGCTTTTAAATCACTTTTATCTTACTTTTTACTAATGTAATCCTGAAATGTAAAATATGTTCTTTTTGCATTCACTATTATAGACAGAACAGATGGTGAAAGGCTTAGATTAAAGTAATACAGCATGTCCATTAAAATAACCCCCACTGCTGGTGACTCTTCACCAGATCAGGAGTTATGTTTACTATAAAAAGAGGGCTTTGCTTTGCTTTTGAATATGCTAAAAGTTACCACAGCCTTAGGCTACAGAAAGAAATGATAAATGAAAGGCTGACTAGAATTCAACCTGTTTCCAATGTCTCTACCTTGTTCTTTAAAGGAGGAGGGAATATGTCCAGTAGTGGTGGATTGCAGAATTAACCTAGGTTATTTGTCTAAAGTAGTCATAAAGTTAGCTTACCTCCACTATCAGTTGTGGCGGTGAGTTAGCAATAACTAATATACACTACTGGAGAAATCTATTACTTCCAAAAATTTGTGAATGCTGTAACACAGACCAAAGTCCCCATCCAGCTGTTAATAGGCACATCCCTATGTGTGCTTTCTCATTACATATACACTAAATATATATATATTATATATATTTATATGATCTTTATCCAAGAACCAAGATAAGATACGAAGCAATAAAACTTTATCCAGATTGACCATAAAACATTCTCATTAGAGACAGACAACAGACAATTTTAAATATTTTCTTAAAATAATCATCATTAATGGGAGACTAAACTCCAAAGCAACTGTTCAGATGATCACAATTAAAATGCTTTTCCATTCTTGTTGCTTCTTCCTGTTTACAGAATAAATGAAGTCCAGGGCTAGCTTTTAATAACACAAAATAAATGAGGTCCAGGACTAGATTTTGAAAGTCCCTAGCTATTATTATTACTATTATTATTATTATGGGCAATGATGGGTAGATAACTTTTAACCAACTCACAGTTTCCTTTTCCTGCATACCTCTATCAAGTCTTCATCTCCAGTTTTTCCACCTCCTCTATCAGCTCCCTTCCACTCTAGTTGGACAGAACTGTAAGAGCACTGTTCATAGTGCTTTGGCAAATCCTTGTGCTGTGCCATGAATTTTGAGTTAGTTTCCTCTCTGCTCACCCTATCCCTGCCTGGGACAGGTTTCAGAGAGTCTGCATGACCACTAAGTATGTATCAACCAGCGTTAATCAGATGATGACCAGTGCCTTCAATGTAATGAACTCACTGAAAAGCACCATATTGCAATATGCCTGTTTTTGCATTAGGTTTGAGGGGAAAAAAAACCCCACACGTTATCATTTTGTTAGGTGACCAAAACACTCCCTTTTTGCCCTAGAACTGAATATTCATCTGAAACTTATTAACATGGTTTTCTTACAGTTCACATCTCATGTAGCTTTCTTAGGGCACACAGCTGGCAAGGGAGTGGATTCTTAGTCATCACCCAAAAAAGCATGTGATTCCCTTTTCTCATCAGAGTGAAGTACCAAATTAAAAGCCGTGAAGAAAGGGGGAAAAAAAAACCCAGCAACTTATATTTAAAATTTCTTAGATGGCCTTAACATTGAGAGATTACTTTCCTCACTGCTGTTATTTTACTAATAGATTGCTTGCTTCCTTTCTCCACAAAAAAAAAAACAAAAACAAAAAAAAACAAAAAAACAAAAAAACAAACAGGCTCCTTTGCACAACAAAACCCATGTACTCACTTTCCAGACATGGCTTTCAAGTCACATTTTAATTCTTCACTACTGGCAAATTACACGGGCTGGAGATGAGGGACACGGACTATACCACCTGCTGTATGATCCTTGCAAAAGCTTTACTTAATATTTCAACAGTTTATTCAGTGGTTAAGGAGGACAAGAGGGATACAGAGCCAAGCTACCAGCATTGCTTGTGGTGATGTGCTGTAATGAATGGTATGACCACTTTTCAAGATACTGGCAACTTGTGCTGCTGCTTGCTTATGAATGATGAAATCTGTGACTTTACTACCAGTCAGCTGATTACAAGGATGCAAAGTGAAACTGAAGACTAAATGCCCTCAGCTTTCAGACAGCAATCCCCGATAAACCAATAGTCTCAGCATTGCACTGCTAGTTCTAGAATTATTCTGGAGGCAGAGAGAATGAAGTGGTGCTGGTGAAAGTTATACTGCCAAAAGCAAACTTTGCTGCGAGGATGATAGGTCTTCATTTGCAATTGTCCCACTAGTAAAGGATGACTTCTGAAAGGGTCTTACAAGGTGAAACAAAGGGTAATTTCAATAAATCATAGATAATCCTCTTTAAAAATATAATTTGGAATTAATTGTAGGTATTTTACTGATACCTGATAAAGGTATTTCTTTAAATCATTTTTATTACAATCATTTGCTGTAGAGCACTCAAGTGAGAATGCTACTCTTCAGTAACTCATAGAAATGTTTGTGAACAAATGTTTGAACAACAGTCAGAACAATGTCTGGCAAATTTAGATTCTTAAAATTGAGCTTCCAAGTTTCTGTCATTCTTCTAAAACTCTTACCCTTGGTACTTTTGAGGAGAAAAGGAAAGAAAGCAAAAAATGATGTAGACATGTGGGCTGACATTGTACACTCATGGGAGCAAGTTTAGAACAGAGAAACTACAGTCCTCAGTTTCACTGTTGGATAAATATTGATCTGGACATTTTGAAAATATATAGCTATGCAATATTATATCGTGAATGCAAACATTTCTTCTATATATCGTGTAGTGGAATAAGAGCTGAAGTTGTGCAACATTTTTTAGGAAACATAATGGTTAGTTCAACAAACCAGATTTATTTGAGATAAATGGCTGGCAATGTAATAGTGCAAACGCAGTGGCACTGTCTGTGGAACAGCCACACAGATCTGTTAGGCAAGCTGCAGGTCAGAGACTCAATAGAGTCTGGCCCATTCTATAAGCAGGGGCATGTGTCTAAAACATGAAGCATGAAAATGAAATCTGGGAAATTAAAGTCTGATAGTAGTCACCTATCAGTTCTTTCTCTCTTCCAAAGCTGTCCTGTTCCAATTCAACTAGCTCGCTCGTTTCTATCCCTACCCAAAATTCAGTCCTTTTGATTAACATTTCAGTGTTAAACTGCTGTCAAACATCTGGCAAGTTTCTAGATATGTTGGAATTATCAAAAAGGAAGGTAAAGCAAGTTTCCTCAGACTGCAATACTCCCAGTCCTCTCAAACCAAGTATTTCAAAAGCAACATTTTCACTCATCCTTTTGTTCACTCGTTATTAACTCAGAGCGCTGTGCTCTTACTGTTGTTGGTTATGATTTACTATGCATGCTGAAGCATAACTGCTTCTAGCTTTTTAGAAACATTTTGAAGAAATGTATCCCTGTCTCAACACCTTATAACCTGTTGTGTTTTACTCCCTTTGAGTAACGCGCTCTTTGGCCCATTCTAATTGCGTGGGTTAAAAAAGCAGTCAAAATCAAGATATTCAAAAAGATTTAATTTTGTTTTCCAAAGACAACTACCTGTGGGTACGGTGATGTCCTTGATTTTGACTTTGTGCTCGAGAGGCGAGATTTGCTTCCCTTTCTATTATCCGTTATGGTCGGAGTTGAATTTGCGTATGAGAATGCCGGCTTGGTAGCTGTGACCTGATCCAGGGAGAGCTGTAGTCCTTTATATTCAGTATCCCTATGTAAAAGGCAAAAGTGAAAAACAAATTCACTTCATATCTTAATGGGAAACATACCTTCCTTCTTAGCAGGAGTGGAAAAGAAAGATATTTTTAAGGACAAAAAACAAAACCATGCAGTTTACTGCCGTTATATATCTATGTAGTATAGCTTACTAACCAATAGCACTATTTTCATACTGAAAATATGATTTCTTTTTGTGTCCAACTATTATCAAACTGATCTACATCTTCAGTAATAAAAAATTGAATGGGATGGAAATTTCAGAGACTTTCACTACAGTTCTGCATTGGTCACAGAGCTGAGCAATAGGACACATTTTCCTCAAACTTTTAACTGTACAGCTACAAACTTACCACATGTGTATATGTGGACACTAGTGCACATGGATAGGGATAACAGCCTTCATATGCAGATGGTTAAATAAATTAACATTTTTATAAGTGGAAAACATTTATAAACTATGTTTATACATTTTATTATTGATGAATTGATGCAAATTTGTGAATCTTTTTTCTGTGCATCCTGTGAGCTGTTATTCCTCTATTTGAAGAGTCTTTTACACTGGAAGTGCTTTCCAGACAGATGAAACAGTTAATTAAATAAAGATCTTGTAATTTAAATGGTATGCCACACACTCACAAAGTACTAGAGATTTTCTATGAGGAGTTAGGTACAATGGCAACTCACTACGTTCAGTATTAGTTTCTTCAAATTTTCTAATGAATACATAAAATAAAGGAAAATTGGCACTATTGATGATGTCTTTCTAACCATAATGAGGGCATATGCTTTAAACTGTGCCCCTCTGAAAACATCTGTGCTTCTGCTGGTACCCAGGGGAGTAAGAAAAGAGCTCTCCAGCTTTCATGTAGTCATACGGAACCTATTCTGACAATGATTCATTTAAACAGAGCAGAGAAGGAGCTTCTCCTTCACCTACCTACCTGGAGGAAAAGAGGAAGGATTCATGGTTTTCTCTTCCTTTGTGTTAATCAGCAGAGAAGGAGAGCAAGGAAAGAATAATGCTTCACTTATGCAGTCAAAGAGGCAGCATGTTCATTCAGACATTACCCCATGCTCCGTCTGAATCTAAAGATTCATTCTCATAACAGTAAACTGTTCGCCCCGCTTTAGCAACAATATCTTGTTCTAGAATCACATGTATTTTGATGCAAGCCATGACAGTTTTGTTTTTGCTTTTTAGAAAAGAACTTTGTCACAATCTGAGCACATCACAGCTTAGTACACTGAAATCCTTTCACTTAAAAAACAGCTGTAGAAGGATAAACTTGGTAAGTCACTGACATAAATGAAACAGGATGAATATTTGGACAGCCAAAGATAAACCTGCAGAATAGATGATTTATCCAACCCAATTCTACACTAAATTTTTTTTTGCAAATAAACTTGGTAGAACGGACTGTTTTTTGACAGTCTATGTTTTTTTGCGGACTATGTGTGTGTCTCCATGTATATATACATAACACATAGAAGCAAATCACTGCCATTAGAACTGTGCTGAGTATACTTCTTCCAATCCATAATGTGCAGAGATTCGCTAAGTGTAATTACTGATGTAATGAAAATGTATGTGATCATTGCTTCAAATTTTACCTTTAAAACTCTGCTATATATTGGCTTTTCAAACACCATGCATGCAGCTATCATTCTGAATATAGAGATCCTGTCAGATATTTTGAAACCTTAAATCTTTTCCATGCTTACCTCCAGAATTTTGATATGGACACTGACTCAACATGCAAATCTTCTGTCTCCATATCAAAAGCCTTATCAAATTACCTTTTTATTATACAAAATATCAGAAACAAAAGATGTCCTTTAATCTTCATATTTAACAACTACAGTAGCATGAGGTATTATCAATTGTCATAAAAACATCAATCTCACTGTGATATACACATTCTCCCTGGCAATTTGATTATAAGAAATTATGGAGGAAGGGTTCTGTGGTCTCAACGTCAGATGCAAAATCACACAAATCAGAAAAGATCAAAACCGAGATGTTTTGCTTTTTATAACCTACTAAATCTTTTGTTTCCCATTCTACTAGAGAAGCCCTGCCATTATATACCCATCTCTGATGCATGCCAGTATCTGTTTCCTTCTCCTGTCAGAGTCTTTAAAAAATTGGAAGAAACCCACTTCAGTATTCAGACTATAGATTATCACTTCAACAGTACCTTCACGCTCTTTATTTCTGTATAAAGGCTGAGCATTGAAATATAAGAGACTACATGTATAATGAATGCTTCTAGGCCATAAGAATCTGGAAAACGGGTATGTCAGATCTGTCCAAAAATCTCATGTGCTGTCATATATTTCCTTCCCAAATCCTTAGTATGTCTGGGGTGAGGAGTCACTTTCCCAGAACACCACAGATTGGAATAAACACCAAAAGCTAGTATTTGCTGCCAATTGCTTAGAACAAGTAGAGAACAATTTGAAATTCGTGTTGCTCAATGTAAAGTTTCTGGGTAGGAAAAGAACACATCTGTGCTCTCCTTTCAGATGAAACACCTGGAATTTTTTGCATCATCAAGACATGAATCAATGCCATCCCTGTCCTAGCATAGCTACCCTTCAGAAGATCCAAGATAGATACCAGAACACCACTAAAAACAGGTCAAGATAAATACCAGAAGTTTAAAAAAAAAAAAAAGAAAATATGGAAGATGGGCTCTCAGTGTCAGATGGAGGAGATGTTCCATCAAGAAATGAAAATCTTTGAGTATATCCATATGTAGTGTGAAGCAACAGACTAGAGGAACCAGAGCTCCTAGTGGTGTACGAACAACAGATGGAATTTCTGACAACTTCCTGGAGGCATTCATAAAACTTCCGCCAACCACGGTACTGCAATCTCCAGATTCTTGTTTTCAGACCCCTGTATCTACTATTACACAGTCACATTAACACAGTAGTCTTGCAACTCATGTTCTACAAGTAATTAAAAAAAAGTGGTGGGTATGAACACCTTCTTCCAAGGTCCTCACCTTCAGGATCTATATAATCTACTTCTATCCATATGAGACTGCTGAGAGAGAGTGATATGGCATGTGTTCAATTGCTAGGAGTATGTTGCTGACAATCTACTATTTATCTCATTTTCTGATGCAACTATCATCACTATAAAACATCAGAATATCTACAGGAAATTAGCTCTTAAATGAAGAACATATGGATCAAACTGAATCCAGACAAGACCAAAGTAATGCTTCTTTGCAAAGGGAAACACATTGAAGACCTCCACCTTTTCATGATAGGAAACAGCCATTCCTTCCACAGTTGGATGGAAATTCTAGGTTCTCTTTGACTCCTAACCATATGCTTCCAAAAATGTATTATTTCTTCCCTTCCTTGTCCTTTCTCCCCCCAAAGAGAACTGGGATGGTATGGTCAATGTATCAGGCACCTACAGACTGAATTACCATGCTCCTCTGTAAGTGAAAAGAAATTAAAAGAAAAAGCACAGCATCCATTTGATTAAATATGCTATTTCCCATTGTCTTCTTGGTTGTAACTCCCAGAAGCGTTTCTACTTTGCCTTGTCGCTGGTTCTTTCAATGCCCATTGTAAACTTCAATCCTAACTGTTGTTGTATTTGAGGTAACATCATGAAGAAAATAAGACCAAAGCCTACACCAACTGTACTTCTCTGAGAAGGACAAAAGCTGGAGGAGAAATGTGTTTGATGGAAGAAACCAATCTGTCTGCCCATGACTTCTGTGCCAGCTGGATCTGCAAGACTTGTGTAAAGAGTGCTCACAAATCAGCAACAGAAGATTTTTTCTGCCTACTATCACTGCCAAAATATACAGCACGAAGAAAGATGAAAAGTCTGGTTAACAATGTTTTGAAAAGGAGGTAATGGCTGATTAGCATGTAGACAAAAAGGAGCAGTGAATGAGCATCAGAATAACATAGCTCCTGAATTCCTGGCAAACAAAAGAGGCTTACACAATTGTGGCAACTGGAACTCACCATGAAATTGAAGAAAATTAGAGTTTTCTATACAGCCTTCTTGGAGGGAGAAAAAAAAAAAAAGAGAGAGAGAAAGAAAAGAGTATTGCTAGAAATAGTGTTGGGAAGTCTGGAATTAGTAATGGAGGCCCAAGACAAAACTGTAGAGAAAAAACTGAGGTTTTCTATACTTGTGTTTCTTCAAGAAATAGGAGGATCTTTGGGACTACCTTAATAAAAAATCTAAAACAAATGAACAGACATTAACTTTAGAAAGCTAATGGCATATTAACTTTGAAAATATTAAGATTCGTTAACTCAAGAGAAATTAAACCCAGAAAAAAATGTTTTCAAATAGCAAGAGCAGCTGACCAGAACTTTTCCAGAGGAAAGAACAAGATAACACCCATTAGTGTTATAAATATTAAATATTTATAAATATTCATAAATATTCAGAATGAACCAAATGAACTTAAGAAGGAGGACAAACACACTCAAGAATAAAAAAAAGTTCTAATGTATGTACTCTCATAAACAGCATAACCTTCAAAACAAGATGGGAACTTTCAGAACAAGAGGAAAGAATACTCTGCCCATTGAAAAATCTGCAAAAGCCGTAAGGAAGAGTGCCTGTTTACACTGATGTCTCAGCAGAGAGAAAGGAAGAATAAGCTATACATGCAGTAACTGAAAATACATCAATAATCAATGAAGAGAGAAATATTTACAATGCATTTTTTCTATTAAAAGATGTTAGATGCTCCAAAGAAAATTTACAGAAATTCAGTCTTTATACATGAACTTATTGTATTAGAAGCATCTTTCAGTTCATACTTTCAAAACACCAATATACAGCTGGAAACAGATCTTACACTTATTCTCTCCATTTATAGCCTGAAAACTATGTAATGATCATGCTGTCAGTGGAAATCATACCAAATCATACGAAGGCATCAAGTGACCGTACAGCTCTGACAAACGTGGGATAACCTGTATCTCTTCATTCCTAAAACATATTAGTGTAATAAACAAAATACAGGCTGCAAGTAAAACCTAAATGGAGCAAATTGCATCACAAGTACAATTGTTCACACCACTGAAGTAAAGAGGAAAGCACTGTTCGTGCAAAACAATCAAGGTGTGATGTTAATTAGTTACACTATTATTTCTTGTGAGCACATTATGCATTTTTATAATTTATTCTACTGCACAAAAAATATTTATTAAAAGAGAATATATGAATGCTGTCTGCACTTTCTTTTAAAAAACTGAGAAAACTAATTTTGTCCTGCCGATGTAACAGTATAAAAGTATGACTTTAAACTCATTAATGTTCAGTCTATTTTGCAGTTGCTACAATCCAGTAAAAATCAGCCATGAAGGTGGTAAAAGCCCAGCACTTCCTCATCTGATCTGATGACAATACTGTAATATATTATTCTTCTACTCTTAAACAATGCTTGCAACTTTTAACATTTCTGCACTCCAGCTCATGCAATGCTTACAGCGCCATTCAGCAGATGAGTGAAAAGAGAACAGATTCTGGCTGTTCGTCATGTTCATGGCTTTCTAAATCAGCAGATGGTGCAACAAAACAGACAGTTTCCTCATCTGCTGTGTTCTCTATTCATGTACAATGTGTCTCAGAAGTGTTTACAGAGGCCTCGATCTGTTCACGAGACTGTCAGGAGAAGAGTACGCAATTCCCTTATCATATTCCTGAACCAATCACAATAGCAATGCATCTCTTCACTCATATAAGAAATCAAACTTCATGATACTAGTCTGGAGTGGGAAAAAAAATCTCTTGAACTTCACTGCTATGAAGCTATGAAGCCACACTGTCATTCAGTTGTGTGACCTCAGAGATACTCTGTGCCTCAGTTTTTCCATCAGCAATTGGTGATCCTCCTTAAAATTTACTGAGTGAAAAGCCCCATAAAGCTCACCAAGTTATTTGGAAAGACCCTCCAGAAATCTCTCAAGTGGTTGTTTATCACTAGGACACTTAATGGTTAAGCACTGCATCTAGTTGGAGAAGTATCTGTATATTGGATCCCTTCATTGAGTGCCAACCACCTATTTATCCCCATAAATAGCATAAGCAACAGTAGCTGTTTACATCTTGTTGACTTAAAGTTTACAGCCTCTTCAGCCATGAGATTCATGTACATGATATCATGTTTCTGTATTTGCTCTTAAAGATAGAGCAATCCAAACCAGGAAGTTCAATTGGAGGATTTGATACGTTCAGGAAAATTGAAGCATGAAGTTTCCTATTCAGACCATGTAACATAAATGCCTGAGGATATCTTCTAGAGAGCTACTGTCAGAGAAATTTTATATTTTCCCTGATTGGTTTTTCAGCTCAGAGTGCAGTCATTTAACTGTCAGTTGGAGTTAAATAAAATGTCCTGGCCTCTAGATAATCATGGTGTAGCAGTGTTTTCAGCAGTCTGAAGGTACAGTTTGTCATTCCCAACCACATGTCTAGCCATCTCTGGCTCCAAAAGGAGCTCTTTTTACATTGGTCTTTATTTACTAGATTTTCTAGATAAAAAAATATGCACCAGGGATTTATTATTGCTTGTGAATAAAATGCCTTAGATATCCTAGGATAATTACATAGAAAGATAATGATCATCTTTAGTTACATATAGCCCTGAAAAAAATGCTTTATATAAATAAATAAAACATAAAGAACTGATTTTAATTCTGTAACATTCATTTTTACCAGGAGTGCTTTCTTTCAAATGTGCCCAGAATCATCTAGAAGTCATGTTTGGTGTATGTTTAGTAAATGTCATGCTAAATGGAGAAGTGTATTTGACAGGAGCTTACAAGGATTTGTGTATGTTGTAATCTGCCTGATAATGAGCAATTGGAATTAAAGTGAATAGCTTGCAATACTTTCTTTTCTGAGTGGCCACAAAACAGTTAAGAACAGAACCCAGTGCAGCATTTTATCTTAAGGCACGTTTAACCTTGCAGAACTCTGTGATTTATCTCTAGAAGTGTCAGCTTTGATTAAAACACTACAGTGACTTCTTTGTAAACATTTGGAGTTTTCCATTACATTCACCTGAACACTCAGGTAATATTTCTGGATAAACCAAAGGCCATGTTAAATGAAACTTTAAATGGTCTTATTTTTTCTGCACATACAGGTACAGAGGATCCCCACAGGAATTCGTGCTACACAAATGTAAATTCTGATGTACTCATGTAAGACTATTTCTATTTCAGAGAAAACCACACTGACAACAGTACAACAGACTGCTTTTACATAGGTAGACTCACATTTCCATCTTATTAATATTTTTGTGTGTTAGAAAAAAAAAATAATGGTACCTTGAATACCACTGACAACTTTAAGACACTGATCTAGTAGCCAGTTGCTCTGAATTGAACTCTCACCCTTCCATCGACTGCTGTGCAAATCCTGTATCACAGGGTTTTTGAAAGCACTTGGCACTTGTCTGAGCTTACCCTCAAGGAAGCCAATGGGACTCCTAATTTGGGTAAGGTCAAATTTAGCCCAGATCTTATCACTTCTGAGAATCTCTACCTTAATCTTTCTGAATTCCAACTGTAAAAATTAGGTAAAAAATACTTTCCTGTGGGAATCACTTCTTTTGTGGAGCATTTTTTGCCTGCCTCGCCTATTAAACCAGTTTTTTATTTGAAGGAATAATCTCCCATTACCAATGCATATGGTAGCTAATGTTACTAAGCTAAATCTCAGATGCTGCCTCTGGCTGCGTATCTACTACATGCAAGAGAAGAAAAAAAAAATAGAAAAGATAAAACACATTGTCTGAGAGCAGTACTCATGTCATTATTGAGGTAAAACATGTTTTTATTTTCAAAATTTTCATGTGTTCAGTACAAATGTTTTTACTATGTCCTATACAATTAATCCCTGATTGAACCTCTTCCAGATAGTTAATAATTAAAGATTTCTTTACAGTTGGTATGCAAACAGTTCATCCATGCCTATTACACACCAATTTTCACAGATGTGTTCTTTAATTGGAGTCATTTATTTCTAATCTGCTTAAGCCTTCACTAGTGTAACGCTTGACTAAATATACATTAAACTCACCTACTTAAACTGCTAAAATAAATTTGTATTCTATGAATAAAAGTACTTGACTGAACACATGTAATACTATTGTTATTGTGTACCCAACTGAGCAGAAATTATTTGAAATAGTACGACATATAGCTATATGATAGGCTTGGACAAAAGAATTTGAGAAAGACTGCTGATGACTGGCAGAAATTAAAAAATAACAAGTTTTTAAATCTTGAAATTTACTATAGTACAATAATGCAAGCAATGTGACCACCAAAAGGATGTCTTCATAATTTTCATTAAGGGCGTTAGGTGTTTTCACTTTAAAATCTATGTACTGTGTTAGAGATAAGAGCCTCAGACCAGCTCCAGGCTAGGAAAATGGCTGATACAGAAAATAAACTTCAAAGAAAATTGACTACTCTGTATTTTGTAACAGTGACTGAAGTGATGGCACAAGATTGGATATAAATATTGTATGCTCTGATCACATCCTTTGAAAACCTCAGAGTGAGACAAGGACGATGATCTTGGAACAGCTTCTCTATGCAGAACAGATAAGGAGATTCCTTGGTAGGAAAAAGAGATAACAGAAGAACAAGAAAAGATGTGTAAACTGTGAGTGATACAGAGAAAATATGTAGGAAACAGGTGTTCACTTTTCCTTCTAATACAAGAAGTGTGGGGCTATCAATACAGGAAAACACTGACAACAAATACATTCAAAGGTATCAGCTCTGTGTAGGGTGTCCTTTGAACTTTTTGAATGCTGAAAAAAAGTGCTGGAGAAGCATTATTGCATGTTTGCCCTATTTTGAAGTTCTTTCCAAAGTATTTGCTACAGTCACCATCAGTATGTATGTGATCCTGTTCAGCTTCTTACATTACACTGTTCACCATAGTTGGTCAGTAATTTTGTACTTCAATTGCTTTAAAAGAATGCAATGAAGAGCGGTCCTGACAACTTGTTGTTACTTTTAACAGTTTGCTGTAAATGTTAATCTATTCTAATCTATCATGTTTGATCAGCTCCTCTGTGTTCCCCATAATTAAAGTTCTTGTTGCAAGAACCTTCCTAAAATCCTGAAGTGAACACATCGAAAAATTAATTACCTTTACTGTGATAATTTAATCTTCTTTGAGAAGATGGATTATATCTCATTTGACAGACTTCCTGATTATCTTTTTCGACCAGAGAATGGTTTATCTAAGAAAAAACAAAGTGCTTGAAAAATTGGTTCACTATTCATTCTGTTAGCTCCCTCTTGGCAAATTTCCTATCTGCATGCCTCATAACATACTTGTCCATCATTCTAGCCTGCTTTTCCTGATCAACTTGGTCCCATCGTGCAAAGCATGTTAAGTCCAGGATGGTTCATGATCCTCATTTCACAAGGAGGTCCCACTTACAGTAGATCACTTTCTGTTTCATCAAATTCACCCTTTCTTGCCATAAGACTTTCACTTTCTTCAGAAAAAGCAAGATTTTTCTACAACAAATTTGTTTCCCATTCAGTTGTCTAGAGGCCCTCAGCTTTAGTTAAGGGACAGTACTTAGTCCCTCCAGGTCATTCTTTGTCATTCTCTGCCCGCAAAGCAAGTAACCATGATACGTTAAGAAATGCTTTTCAACTGAATCTTGAAGGTAAGAGAAGAAAGAAGGGCAAAGAATTATATGTATTTTTTAGCATTTGAAACGAGAGGGGCTTAGTCACTTTCATTATTATTATTTTTACCTACAAATTAATCTACTTGTTTTTTTATTCACAAACTTCTCCTGCAGCCAAAGCCCATCCACATTATTTGTTTACTTGTGTTTAGGGCTCTGTTCATATCACTCTCTCTTGGTGATCCAGCTTTTATAGACATATCGTATATAATATGTTTAAGATTTAAACATCAACCAGAAAAGCTGATATCACAAGGCTGTAAGGCATTTCATTTGTTATTTTCCTGCTAATTACTGGTTCAATCTCCTCAAAGTACGTATTATATTTATTATGTGCTATCATATAACTCACCGCTAAAGAGCGTCCAATAGAGGGCTACAGAGATGGTGAAAGGCTGGAGGGCAGGATGTATGAGGAGCATCTGAGGTCACTTGCTCTATTGGGGATTAGAAAAAGTCTCCTCACCAACAGGTTGTCAGGCACCAGAACAGCTTCCCCTGGGCAATCCATTCCAATTTGGGATGTTCTATGATTCTACGAACTGAGTCCATTAAATGTTAAAATTTGTTCAATGTAACCTTTGTTAGGTTGACTACCTACACCCTCTGGGCCACAGAGTATGTTAAACCACCATATATTGCACACTCACTACTATCAAATTCAGAAAATAGAATTTTTAATAGTCTTTATCTACAACCTTCTTATGAAATGTAAATCTGCCATCTGGCTAGCACCTTTGTTCTCCTGGTCCTTGCTTTGTCACAAACAGGCAGGGGGACCTGGTTTTGGCCAATCTGTTTTCACTGTACATCTATCAGAGTACATACACACATAACCTAGGTGCCTGGAGAGTCTCTGACTAGGCTATTCAATGCTCCTGTGCAAATGTCCACAGTATACACACAGATTATCTCCCCTGCCAACCTATAATGGTCTCTGGACCAACACTGCAGGTAAGCTGTCAATGAACTAAGCATATTTTTGATTTGTATTTGTGCAACAAATTCAAATTATTACAATATATGATAGTTATTGTGCTTTTGGTGAGCATTTCTGTAGCACATTTGCAGCACACCACTCAGTATATCATACTCATGCCAATGGTGCAATACATATTCTCTCCTACTGCTCTTGAGCTCATTAGATAATGGAAGAATGGAAGCCCTGATTGCATACTCCCATGTTAAATTACACACGTGTTGGTATACAATTTACTTTGAACTGAAGCCACACCTCCATTCCCATTGCTGTTTTTCACAGGAAGCGCTAAGGAGGTTGATTATCTTTCAAAAGATGATACTTTTTCTTTAACTCCCCTAATCACAGCTTAGAATCAACAAAATTGTTTGGGAGAACAATATTCAGCAGTTTGGCTGCAAATGCTAGCAAAATAAAAATAATTTTAAAAAGCTAGTAGGTTATTTATCCCCATATCCAGATTTATTTGAGCAAATATTCTAGTTGGTTATGCCTTGTGAAACAGTCAATAAAGATTGTTTATTTGTTCTGTGTACAAAACAGTCTTTGGAAACAGCAAGAGAAAAACAGCATGTAATGCCTTTGGGTGGGTTTCCATTAACCATGTCCTAAGTCAGGGAGTTTTCTGTAGCAACAGTCTGAGCTACAAGCTGCCAAACATTGTACAGAAAGAACTGAAAGCCACAGGCTACTTTTAACAAAGCTGCCCTCAGGGCAGACTCTCCATATTGGCTTTCTCACCAAAAGCACAGATATGAGAAGGGTGAATGTGGGGATGGGTTTAAAGATCTTCACTGTAGGTGATGCCAAAGTAGCTGCACAATACTAGGGGATATTGCCAGACTTGAGTTAACCAAGCATTTGAGTTTCCATAGTTGCATTGAAACTTCAGCAGATAATAGCTGTTATTTTCAACATTGCTGCCCTTGAGATTTATACACAGTGGTTTGTAGCTGAAAAATTCCAGCTGTTCTTCATTAAGTCCCAATTCAACATAGTAATGAACATGGCCTTCCAGCCATCTCTATTTGGCAAAGACAAGAAATATTCTTATTTCTATGTGTGCGCCTAAGGTTTGTTGGGTTTTTTTTTGTGTGTGTGTTTTTATTTATTTATTTCAAAACAGAGTACACAAGCATATAATCATGCACTGAAAGTTACGTCTAAGCACTTTCAGAGCCAGCCAAGTTGTCCCACTTTTGTCTGGGTAGAGTTAATTTTCCTCCTAGTAGCTGCTGGTGCTGTATTTTGGATTTAGGATGAGAATAATGTTGGTAAGTCACTGATGTTATAATTGTTGCTGAGCAGTGCTTACACAGCTTCAGGATCTTTTCTATTTCCAGGAGGGATCATCCAGCAAGGAGTTGGGGGTGCACAAGGAGTTGGGAGGGGACACAGCTGAGACAGCTGACTCAGACTGATCAAAGGTATATTCTGTACAGTATGGTATCTTGTTGAGCAGTAAAATCTGAGGGAAAGAAGAATGAAGAGGGATGTTCAGAGCAGTGGTGTTTGCCTTCCCAGGAAGCTACTTGCGATGAGCCCCACTTTCCTGGAAGTGGCTGCACATCTGCCTGCCGATTGGAGATAGCAAAGGAATTCCTTGTTTTGCCTTTCTTGTGTGCACAGCTTTTTCTTTACCTTTATCTCTACTGTCTTTGTCTCAACTCCTGAGTTCTCACACTTTAGCCTTTCTGATTCTCTCCCCACCAGGGGAGGGTGAGCAAGCGGCTGTGAGGTGCTGAGCTGCCTGCCAGTGTTAAACCACAACACATGTGCTCAAATTATTTAGTAAATCAGGACTTCTGTGATTTAATTGCACTAAGTGGACGACAGGAAAAAAAACAAAACAAAACAAAAAAAAACCAAAGAGGAATAAATTGTGTAAGCGTGTTTAAGATCATGGGATTGACTCCAGACTGCAGTCGTCACAAGCCTCCAGAGGGGTCAGATTCTGTACCCTTGTTCGCACAGAGCAATGCCTGCCTCCATAAATAGTGTCATCAAAGCGAGTGGGCTGCCTCTGAAGTAACCTACTGAGTACGAACATGTGTGCTGGAGCCTAGCCCATGCTGTAAAGTACAAAAGAGAGGTGAGGGAAGGAGAATTAGATTTTAAACAGATACTTGCCACTGTTGAACGGACAAAGGAGATTTATTTGTTAACACTTAATTTAGGACATTTCTAAATGCCATGTTTTTGTGCGTATGAATAAGAGCTAGCAAGAGCACCTTAAGGTAGAGGGAAGAGCCTACTGCAGAAGCAGCTAAGTAACCTATCACACCTGTTGCATCACATGGTAATTACAGTGAAACAACATGAGAATCAGCAGTACAGAGATGCTGCACAGAGCAAACTTGCAACAGATTAAGGAAACAGAAACAGAGCTAGTAAAACCGTAAACCTGCTGAAGGAACATGCCGCTGCTGTTAGGAGAGTGAGAGCCAGTTCAGCACTCAGTTGTGTACTGAGAACTGGCAGGGTAACAGAATCATAGAATCATCCAGTTTGGAAAAGACATTCAAGATTATCAAGCCCAATCATTATTCTGATCATCCAAGTCCCATCACTAAACCAAGTCTGTGCTTATGTTCCATGATAATGGGAATAGTATCTTTTGGAAGCAGCTCAACTGCATGGCCTGCTTCTTCTGCACAGCCACTGATACAATTCAGACTGGTACTGTAATGATACAAATGTCATGTGGTAAAACCAGCAGACACTTTTCCAATGGCCTTGGTTGCATTCAGCCCTATCAACTATGATAGTGTAATTGACTTCAACCATCAGTGCCACAATCTGTGCTCTCCACCTGTGTCTTGTGGAAGGATCACTGGGGTTGACCCCAAAAGGGACATGGGCACCTAGAGCTGCTTGTGCTGTTCACAAGGCTCATTTGTGCCATTCAAGGTGCTGAGGGGCAGAGCAAGGATAACGTGCAAACATTCTCTCTAGCAGAAACACCTGTGCTCCAGCACACAGTGCTGTGCTTCTGTGCAAAGTGAAATCTGTGACAGCTTACCTTGAGCCATTAACTGTGGCATTTTAGGAGTAAGAATCCCTGTGGTGGGCCCTGGAACTTTCGTCAATGGAGTCAAGGCGGGCAGATGGAGATAGTAATTGCTTTAGCTATTGCTGCTAAATCTGCTGCTCAACATGTCTCACCCCTAGACAATCATTTTACAAGATCTGTAATTCAGCATTTGGAAGCAGCAAGTTTCCAAAGGCCGTAGCAGCCAGCTCACTGAATGGGAGAAGGATGAAGTGAAAAGCATTTCAAGTCACATTTCTTACTTGGAATACGGATTGTTCCTCATAGTCCTAAATTTCACACTGCCTGAGACCATCAGTAGGCATGCATTTAAACTAATGACTGTTTTGTTCTCTCCTGTGGATCTAAGTTGCAGTCCTTTAATCCTCACTCTAGCAAATAAAACTGGGTTCAAAAAAGCAGCGGCTGCAGACTCTGGCACACAGTTTTAGTGCCTCAGCCATTACCGTCACCTGGTTTAAATACAAGCATAGAAATTTGGAGTGAATTAAATAAATGGTAGCTAAGAAAGGCCCTACATGAACAAAGAAGAACTGCAGAAGCGTATTGTGGACACCTGGAGAAGCCTGTCTCCTATTTGCAAGAAATATATAAACGGTGCTTCAGGGAGACAACTCTGCAATAAAAACTATGGCAAACAAACAGAATATTGCATTGAATAGTTCAAGAGGAATCCTTTCATGCTTTTTTCTTTGAGGCATGTGCACTTTGAGAATTTTGGCTGATTAAAACAGTTCTATTACATATTTACTTTGCTAATCAGATCATACCAGTGAAGAAAGGTTTTCTAGTCCTAGGAAAAATGCAGACCGAATAGATGAGGTGGGATTCAGTCCTGTGCACTGGAAGTGTCAAAATTCTCGTTAATGCAGAGAAATGTAAGGAAAAACAGGTCAGATTTGTTTCTACTACTTACAACTACTGAAGGAAAAAATTAAAAATAAGAAATACCTTGTTAAAGTCAGCATGCCTCGTCTTGAGTATTAAAGGTAGATAGCTACACTTGTATGAGTCATTCCTCTAATGAAATGAGTAAAGATGTGCAGTATTACTACTGTAATAATTTCCCCAGTTTATTCACTATCCTACACATTCCATCACACTCCTGAGAGATACAAGCCATGTACCTTGGGCTGAGGAGAGTACTCTGCCACATGTCCAAACAGGTGGATTTGAGAGAAATGCGGAAGAAAAGTGGGACTGGAGGTATGGTAATATGAGGTATGAATGCTCCTATTGACTAGGAAACAAGAGGTGAGACCTGGAAGCAGGTCAAAAGACCCAGAAGCAGAAGAGAACAGTTATGAAAAGCAATGGAAATATTTCATTGCGATTGTCTCAGAATACTCTAAGAGCTATGATTTTATCTGAAACATGACTTCCCCAGAGCCTGCTTAATATGCCAGGGAGGAGAGCTTTCAAAGTCCAACTCACCACACAGAATGCTATCACAGTGTTGATCCAACTATTTTAAACCTGGTAGTACACAAAGCTATAAATAGTTATAATTTAAAGATGAAGACTGAAGATACAATTAACTGTTAATTCATTCTAAATTGCATTTACCACATCATTACGTAAAACATTCATCAATATGGCATTTATTTGTGAAATAATCTTTCAAACAAATTGCGTACTTCAATTTGTGCTTCTAATCAGCCAGATGCACAGTGTAATGTGAAGAGGGCAACTGGAACTTGTATGTACTATATCATCAACATAGATTAGTCATAATTAAATACTTAATCCATTTTATTGCTGCATGGTTTTATCACTGCATGGTACTGCTATTGTTATTCTTTCAAAAGCTAAAGAACGAGGAAATGTATATAGGAAAGCTTCCTTAGATTTCTCTAGGGACAAATTATTATAATATTTGTTCTTGCTCAAAAAGTCAAAGGATTTGCACTTTGCTTTACCCATTTGTTTAAAGGAAGGTTGTTTGCCATCTAAATATAAACTTAACTTCAGCAGTTACATTCTCTATTAATTGACTCATACTCAAGTCCCTTTATGTGATAAACATGCACAGCTAATAATCAATAATATGGCAAGAGTGTGTACAGAACAAATAAAAGAAACAGATATTCTTTGTCTGTGCTCGCGTATGCCAAGCAGAATACAAAGAAGAGCAAATGCTGAAATCCTTAAAGGTCATTTACATTAAGTTTTTGACACACTCTGATTACACAAAAAATAACCTTCCCTCTTGTTGCTCACATGCACTTGCCACCGTACCTATCCAGTTCAGTATATATACTTATTAAAAACATTTGCTCTCAATTCTGGAATTCACTTTCACAAAGCTTAGGATTTATGGAAGATGGAAATGGTCCCTTTTTTATTTAATTAACTGAATGTGTGTTTGGGGAAGGAGTCCTACACAAACCCTTTCTCATTCTTTCTGTTTTCCTCCCACATACTGCTCAGGGGAGCTCTAAGGAGAGGCAGTGCCTCTCAGCCTGCACTGGCACAGATCTTTCAGACTGGGCAGGCCACTATACCACCCAGCATCTGTTTGCTCCTGCCCAAAACGTCACATTCCTCCCAGAGTGAGAGAAAGCTTCTTCTGCCATGAGTAAATGAACCCCCTGCAGGACTTTGCCCAAGTGAAGGATACCATGCCAGGGGACAGACAGCTGCCCCTTCAGCAAACTCAGGAATGTGTCCAATGTTGCCCAAAGTTGGTGGCCCTTTTGGTATGTTCACTCAAGTTCACTGTACACTGGCACTTCCTATTTTCAAAGGAACCATGGTGAGAGGCATCCCATCTTTCAGATGCTATCCTGCAATCCCACATGCAACTCTGCCATTTCCAAACTCTCTCTCCAGTTCCCATAATTAAGGGGCAATATGCAGAGGTTCACCATTTTTTTCTTCTGCCTGTTCAGTTGACCATGAGGGTCTGTGCCAAAAGCTGTTACCCACGCACCTTTCAGCTAGTTCTGGGCCACTGGAATGAGCCACTATCATCCTTAAGAAGCTTTAGGGCCAGAGAATTTATATTAAATGCCTTAATCACATGCAGACTTTGAACACTATAGCACTAGTGCTCAGCCTTGCAAAGCAGAAACCCAATGAAGAGGCAATCAGAGTAGATAAGACCTCGACCAATCTGCACTACCAAAATCAGGGTTCCATGCAGTCAGGGTGCCCCTGTAGTCCCTGATGGTTGCAACCATGGATCGTGATGGACTCCAGCTCTGCCTTCTGCCCATATTCTAGTCGATGAGAAGCAGCCTTTCTCCAAAGCCGCTCAGAGGGGAAGCTCGGGAGAGCACACAGCCCTCCCACACATCACTCAGGCTAAAAACAGCTCTAAATATAACCTTGTTTCTAAAATCCGCGTACACGCACAAAAATACAAAGACCAGCAAAAGGACAGGAAGTCGGTCGGGGCGGAGGAGCCGCGCTATTTCGGTTCAGCCATCTACCCCGCAGCGCGCCTCGAGCTCGACCCGGAGGTGGGGAGGAAAGCCCAGCCCTGTGCCCGCAGCCGCCCCGGGCAGGCAGAGGAGTGCGGGCTTCTGCAAGGGGAGAGCCGCAGACGTGGCCCCCAGCAGTCGGAAATCTCTTGGGGTGTGAGGAACAAGGGGTTTATATTCACTCTGTTGCTACTAAAGGGAAGTGAAATGACCGCTGAACTCAGGTGGCCATGGAAAAGCACGTAGAATTGCTGGCAGAAAGTCAAACTAGTACGTCAGCTGCCTTTAGGTTCCTAGCATTACCGTGCACTGACCTCTTGCCCTGCAGCTCCTCGTGCAGGTGCTCAGACTTAACATAAGCAGCCGCTGCATTTCGGTTGAGCGGCCACCAAACCGATCGCCACCTGTGCTGCGCGGACCCGAGAAAGGAGACATCACTGCGCTGCCTCTGTCGCAGCTCTGGGAAGGTCCGGCCGCTCGCCCGTGCATTCCAGAGCCGTTGCGGCCAGGGGAGATGCTTCAGAGATAAGAGATCACCCCGCCCTACGTGCCTCGATGCAAGCAGCACAGCCGGAGACCTGCCCGGTGAGCCCCAAATACTAGGGGATACGTTGAGATAGGCAGTATCTAAGCAGTCCCTCTGTTATTTTTTTCCTCTTTATTCCATTTTATCTTCATTTTTGTTAAGTTTCACTGACCCTTCTGATCACCAACTTTCTTTGTGGTTCCCTGTAAGGATCGCTCTCCAAGAACAAAAAAGAAACCTCGGAGCTTTGATAGAGACTCTGGATGAAATTAAGAACTTCAAACCCCAGATTTTTGAAAAGAAAAACAGATGTCCTGTTTGTTGAGTATAAATAACTCCGTACGTGAAAACCTTTTCTTTCTTTTTTTTCTTTTTTTACGCTGCATTAAATTTTATTTAATGCTGGGTGTATTTAAACTGTACCCAAAAAAAAAAAAAAAAAAAAAAAAAAAAAAAAAAAAAAAGAGGGAAGGGGGAGCAGGAAAATCTGCGGGTGCCAAAACCTCTAAATCTCCGTTCTCGAAAGGGAAGAGTCAAAGAAAGCCTTCACGTAGATTAAGCGCCCTGCTCCTCAGCGTGTGTCACAACCAACCCCCCCCTCCAGTCGTCGAGGCTCGGGGCCGGAGGCCGCGGCAGGTGCCCACCCCGCCCTGCCGAGCGCATCCCGCGGAGAGAACTTACGTAAGGACGTAGTTGACGCTGACGATGCAGTGCGGGCGCGACGAGCGGCTGTTGTGCACGATGGTGGCGTAGCTCTGTACCCACACCCAGCCGCCGTGCTTGGCCAGGAAGCGGTAGTACTTGGTGGTCACCTGGCCCTTCACCAGCACTGCGGGACAGAGCGGGGACAGAAGGGCTCAGGGGGGCTGCGGAGCATCAAGCGCGGCAAAGGGATGAGGAAAGGGTAGCCTCGGGCATCCCCTCCCCCTTTGCTATCGCAAAGGCTTTTCGGGGAGATCGAGGACAAACACAACGGGAAGGCCGGGGGGGGGGGAATGAGGGCGGAAGGATCACAACACCCAACCATATCGTCATCGAGATTGAATTTTCTGAATGTGGCTTTGGGTTTTTATCTTGTCTCTTGACGTCCACCTTAAGGAAACTTACCGGAAATTAATATCCTTTTTCATACATCTATCCATGTATTAATGTCATCGTGATATCGAAATAGAATAGAGGGCTGCTCTCTGAAGCAGGCTCACCGCTGCAGCAAATTTAGCCACGCAGATATAATTTGTGAGACTCGATAGAAGTGTTCGAACTGGCACAGCCTTTTCGGAGCAAGAAAAAAGGCTGTTCCCTGAGCTGGATTCGAAGCGAACTGAAACCCAGGGTTTGCACAGGGGTTTGCACCCGCCACCGGTGCTGCCCATTCTTCCCCCAGCCCAGAGGTGGACCCTAACACAGTCAAAGCCCTTTGGGGGAGGGAGAAGGCAAGGTGAGGTTTTCTGAGCGCAGATCCTTACACAAGTGATGTGCACATCGCAGGTGGAAGGTGTCACAGCCGTGTACGTGATGGTAAAGGGTCTTCTCGATCAGATCCTGGGGCTCGTAGCCGGTGAGCTCAGCCACCCTGCAAGGACAGAGGAGCCTGCGTCAGTTGGGAGGGGCCGGAACGGGGGAGGGGGTGAGGAATCGATTTGGAAGCAGCCTCAGCACTACCTGGAGTCTAGGAAGATGAGCTTCATGTCCAGGCTAGCCCGGAACATGAACATGTTGCTGTGCAGTTTGATCTCTGTCACGGCGCTGGGCGGCAGCGAGTGGCCCACGGCGACCAAACCGACGTTTTGGTAGCAGCCATCGAAAGGTGACATGTCCAGGCTGTACTGGCGGATCTTCAGGTAGCCACTGCAGTGGATGACCTGCAGGGACACACGGCTGCTGGGCGTGGGGGCTGTGAACTTCGCCGCCCCGGGGGCCCCATCTCCCCCTACCCACACCCCGGTCTTTCTCTTTTCTCTTGGGTTGCGAGGTGGGCTTTTTTTTTTTTTTTTTTTTTTTTTTTTTTTTTCATATAGAACTTCAACTCTCATCTCAAGCCCGCTAAAGTCAACAAGATTTTCTTTTCTTTTTCTTTCTTTTTTTTTTTTTTTTTTTTTTTTCCACTGACTTAAGTGGTTTTTGGACCACCTCCTAACTACGCTTTTATGATTCTTCTCCAAAGGGAAGACGAGGAAGTGCCAAGGCAGTTACAGCTCTGTAATGAAGAGTGGATGCGTGTGAGAGAGTTTACATGTGTGCGTGTGTCACATGGATAAGATGTATCTATTACACAGACAGAGCAGACACGATCCAGAATGCATCTTTAGGCATAGATTTTAGGTACGTTTCCTCCCTGCATATTGCTGCTATGCACTTCCAACCTCAGCTGTCTATTTTAAGCTTCTCTTCCTGGAGCTATTCCAACAGATTTCCTTTTTCTTGCGCTACACCGTGTCACAACGTCTCCCGCTTCAAGGTCGGGGAACAGACTGGACTGTGCCCGGCCGGGAGCCTCGTGCGGAGCAATGGGAAACGGCCGAGCCCTCGCTGAAGGGCTGCCCCTGTGGCAAGCGGCACTCAGTGCCACATTAAAGAGTGCCGAGCCGGGCCAGCCCAGGGAGCTCAATCCGCATCCACCCCGCGGTGTCGTGGCGGGGCTGTACCCCCCCAAACCCACCTTGTAGCCCCCACAGGTCAGCCCCGCGTTCCTCTTGGCCAGTACGCATTTCATCCGTAGGAAAAAGGACCTCTCGATCTCATACTCTGAGGAGAGGGAAGGCAGAGGGGAGGTGAGCGGCGAGGGAAAGAGTCCAGGTCCACGTGGGACGATGCGATGTAGGGGGGACGCGCTTTACCCTGCACGAAGTGGGAGTGGTAGGGCTGGTGGGCCGTAAGCACAGCCGTCATCTCGTCGTGGTCGGCGGGGTGGATGTACTCGTAAATGCTGTTGCCGGTCAGCTCTACCTGTGAGACAGGAGGAGGAGGATGAAGGGGGGAAGAGCAGGAAGGAGAGCGTTAGTCACCGGTGCCCTCTCCGCAGTCGCCTCCCGCGCCGGCCCCCAGCCTACCTGAGACAGACCCAGGTGCACAGAGGCTGTCTCCGAGATGTACATGATCTTCCCATCCGGAGCCACCACGAATATGAAACCGTCCAGCGTCTAGGGAAAGGGTCGGCAGAGGGAGCAACAGATAGAGAGATGGACACAGACAGACCGACACTTAAAGTACCGTCCTCCAGGGGTTTATTCTAGTCAAGACGTATTCCCTTTCATGCTGTGATTATTCAGAAAGCTGGAAGGAAACGGAGCCCTGGGCAGGACTCTTCTATAGCCGTGATCCCTCAGGATTCCCGCTGATGACTACCCGATAATTTTCGAGCGCTGCCACCCCGTTTCTAACTCCCCGGGATTTAAGCCCCTGTTAAGCAAACGAAGGGAGTGTAAGACTCCCCGCAGAGTGAATAACGTCTGTGTGGGACGGGATGATTTGTCAAGTGCGTTTCAGAAGACGGAAATGGGGCTTCTGGGTGCGGAGGCAGCAGAAGAGACCCCCAATCTATTAAAGACGTGTCACAGCCCATACGATCCCACACACACAAAAGCATGGATACAGTAATTCCAATATTCCTTCCTCTACCTGAACTGCGTTTGTGCAAAGGAGTCCGTCCCGTCCCTCCCCTTCCACTTTTTTTTTTTTTTTTTTTTTTTTAATTAAACACGTGAACGGTTAAAAATTAGTCACGGTGGCAACTAAAAGCTCAGAAGAGGGACTGGTTTCTTTAATCGTTAATACCGCGTAGCAGTCGTTCCCAGAGTGGTACCTGCAAAAGATGCGAGCCCAGCTCCCGTCCGACGTTATCCAGCGGGCTAGTGCGGCTGGAGTGGCCCCAGGCTTCTCCCAGTCCTGTTCAGTTAAGACACACACAGAAAGGAAAGTGAAGAGGTGACAAACCCACTCCTGTTGGCCTGCTGGAGTAAACCTCTTCTACTTATTTGTTTTTTATTATTATACTTTCGCTTGAACTCGCTTTAAAACAGGTATACATATAATCGTTGAGAAAAGGGGATGTGATTTCCTCGTACAGGAAAGCCTCTTTGGTGGATTTTTTATTATTTAAATCTAACTCCTGTGGGAGATAAACACCTTTTTTTTGGTTAACGGGGAAGTTGGTTTCTAAGACCTGGGCGAAACGGTGTGCCCGACAAAGCTGCCCCTCGGGGCGGCCTTTGGCTGCATGGAGCGCGTAAGAGAGCGCCCAGGGGGGTGTGCTGCCTCCCAGAACCCCCTCCTCCCCCCGGCCTTGGGACGGACCTGCCCTGTGCTTCAGACTCTGCTCGTTTTATGCGAAGTGAGGAGCAATAAGAGCTGCAGGAAAATTACTCGGCCGGAGTAAATCTTTTTATAGGCAGTGCTTTTTAACGATGCTGTTGCCGAAATCATTTTGAAAGGGGCATTTTAAGCTTACGCGACTAAATAAGGATCAAACAAGAAGGAAAAACAAACAAAACAAACAAAAAACCCCACAAACGTACAGAAATGCTGATTGACGGCAGGAGAAGGCAAGGTCTGCTCCTACAGCGCGGACTTGGGAAACCGAGCCCACTTTCTCTGGGGATTTCCACACGAAGTGGCAGCGGGTAGAGCGGGCATCCCTTGGTATCGAGCGCCCTCACCTCGGCTCGACACCCGGGCGTGGCGAACAGAGAGGGCATCCTGAGATGCCCCTTCCTCGCCCGCCTTCTCACCGTTTCCCCCTTCTTCTTAACCCACGGCCCTCAGAAGTCAGCAGCATCCCTGCGCCCCGGCCCCTGCCCGCGTGTATCCCTCGCCGAGTGCCAGCGGGAGATAAGATCCTGCCCGTTAACTCCTCCGCGCCAATTAACGGGGACACGGTGAAGTTGTCCCCAACCCCCGGACTCTCCTCCCTCCCCCGAAGTGCAATCGCTCTGCCGCCCTCCCCAGCGGGGCTGCCCGGGGGCACATCTGTCCCCCACCGGCGACCCCCACCGAAGCCAGTCAGGAGCTGACACTTCTCGCACGGCTTCCAGGGAAAGGGAGAAGAGAAACCGCAGTATCTTTGCTTTCCCCGAGCTCCGGGACGCCCTGTCGAAGCCGCTCCTTGCGAGCTTCCCGCACTGGAAGGGAAATCTGAATAACAGTTTCCCCTGTTCTGGACTAAAGCTGCGCTCTTCGCCTAGGATTTAAGTTGTTTATTAATCTGGGTTTACGGCTTCTAATTACTCTCCTTCTAAAAGGGAAAACAACCCAACCTCTGCGGGTTAATGAACAACTCATCAACATTACAGGTTAACTTCTTTCGGGAACGCCGTTCTTCACGGAGCACTGAGCCCTTCGTTATGCTTCGGGTGGAAATCTCACGCTGTTTGGCCGCGGCTGTTAATGTTTCATAATTAAACGTTTTCACTCGTCTACATGAGCCAGCTTCTGGCGATCCTAACACTGGAGACACTTCGCATTGCCCAGATGCTTCAGCACTTTCTAACCGGAGACGACTTCTCTTCACTGACAAACCCAGATCGGCGGGCTCTCCCGACGCCCTTTAAATACTGCCTTTAGAGATTATAAGATAAAACTTCTCCATTAGTATTCCCCTTTTATTATTTTTTTTCCCCTCCGTTCGCTTTAACATCCAATTTCCTTTTATCGGGGGAGCAAACTGAGCTATCTTGCACTTGACCTACCGCAGAAAATTCCTCAAATCCTTTGATTGTCTATTTAAAACAAAACAAGGAAATCAGCTCTCCCTTTTGCTTCAGGATTACGCTGGAAACAAGATCTAAAGATTCTCTTGTAATTTGGAGAGCCAACGGAATAATGGCTTTGGAATAGAAACAAGCAGCTTTGTGCGGGAAAGGATAACTAAACCGTTTTTAGGCAAAGGATTTTCCCAGCTAAAGTGGCCGAAGACAAAGCAAAACATAATCTATTTTGGAAGATTTCCAAGATATGCCACATTAACCTTTGTAGATAAAAATTGCTTTCTCCCCTCCCCCGCCGGGGTCCGGTTTATCATATTTACATAAGTAGCCTTAGAAGCGATGTATCTATTATGGATCTAAGGAGCTCGCGAGCTCACATTTCATGTGGAAACAGAGGCGAAGTTTTACTGTTGCTTAATACTTGATGCATTGTCGAACCATTTCCATTTAAATACTCCCGACCCACGGATTACCTCAATGGACTGGCTGCATGGGCTTTGTAATTTCCTGAAAATGAGATTTCGATTTATAAAACAAGAAACCAATTAGTAACCAAATGAGGCGAAGTAGATCCACTAAAATTGACCTAATCCCACAGGCACCATTTAGGCCGGTTCTTAGCGAATGAATGATGAGCAATCGTGCAGCGCAAGCTCAAGGCATCATCCAGCTGTGTTATTGCAAGAAGCAAAAATAAATGGATCGAGCTTTTCTTTCGGAATGAGTTTTATACTCTCAACAAGATATAGATTATAGGCTCCCATCTAACAACCTCCTCCACTCGAGGATTTTTTTTTTTCCTGAGAAGGTAAACAATTCGACCTAGAAGATGTCCTCCATTGGGGGGGTGGGAGGAGGGAGAAAGAAAGGAAGAAAGGAAGAAAGGAAAATAAATAAATGACAAAACAAAATAGCAGCGGCATTAGGGACAGGCTTTGCTCAGTTTGCTAACAACGCCCGGTACTGAACTGCGCGCTCTGAGGCTGCGCTCAAACTGCGCTGAACGTGCGCTGGTGCAGTTCGGTCTGCGAGTGCTGAGTCATAGCTTTTTCAGCACTTCTCGACGGGAAATCACCGTTTGCCCACATTTAAAAGTGAGGGAAGTGGCAGAAATCTCCTCGTTCTCTTTGGTGGGAGGACAGCACCGGGGCAGTCCGGTGGAAGCGGCTTCCTTCCCCCGTGCGCATCCCGCCCAGCGCCGGGTACGCCGTCCTCCGCGGACGGACCCACGGCCAACGCCGCAGTTCCGTGCCGCGGGAGCATTGCCTCCCCGCCCCGCTGGGTAGCTCCGAGCCCTCATGGCAGCAGCCAATGGAGGCACCGGCTGGCATCGCGATATCGTTGCCGAACTCCCCTAAGTCCCAAACAAACGGGGCTGCGCTCAATCACTGCAAATTGGGCCGGGACGAAGCGGCAGAAGGCTCTGAAAGGCGCGGACAGCCCCGCGGGTCTCGGGGTTCCCAGTCCCTCCGTGAGCATCCGCAACGCAGCCCCGACCCCAACCTCGACAGTCTTCTTTGTCTGTCCGTTGCGGGGGGAGTGAAGGGGGGCGAGAAGGGGGGTAGGGGAGGAGGACAGGAGAAGCGAGCTCTTATCTTCTTGGCGTTGATTTGCCAGCGTTTCCAAGTGGCTACCACCATTACCCCAGCCTCAGCGCGATCCGAATTCACAGTGGAGGAAACAACGGCAGGGCCATCGGCGCCCCCCCTTCCAAAAGCACTCGGCATGGAGCCCAACTCAAACCTCCCACAGGGGGATCCGGGCTTCTGGGGGCCCCTGGGAGGCCGCCTGAGGCAGCGGGGAGACCTCGGAGCACCCCGGCCGAGCGCACTTCCTCCGGCTTTTGTCACAGCCTCCCTGCAAAGGCAGAGGGGCAGCGAGGTTGCCTCGAAGAACGGTGTCGTTCAGCAGCCCTCGCTATGCCACCTCCCAGCACCCAGCCGGGCCGATTTCTCACTTAATTTAACAGGAGGTGGTTAATGATAACTCCAAATCTCTGCCAAATGAGGCTTCCGTGAGGGAGCGAGTCGCCGTCGGAGGGTTCAGATGGAACAGAAGCAGCGACATTTAGGGAGAAGAAAAAAAAAAAAAAAAAAAAAAAAGCTGCTCATGCCTGCGGATGCCATTAGCGAGGTTTCGTCAAGATTTATTATCTCGGTAAATCAGATGCGTTCGTTTGAAGCGGATAGAAGTGAGCGCCCTGCTTCCTTTAGAAAAATAACAGTAAGAGGGAGGCAGAGTTCTGCCGCCTGAACAGACGGCCCTGCTAGGGGAGCGGCCGTGGAAGTAGCACCGATTCACCACACTGGAGAGAACTCGCAGCGTTTGGGTAATGGAGCTGCCCTCCTAAATGCAAACAAAACGGAGCCCACACCGGAGGAGGGGGAAGACCAAAAAAAAAAAAAAAAAAAAAAAAGGCAAATTTTCGAGCGCAACATCCATACTTCTGGGTTTTAGAGAAGACGCAAACGCAAATATCGCTTTACCCGAACGAACAGTGGAGGAAAGGGTAGGTTTACGCTATTCACACACAAGTTGAAAACGTCCTTCAGCACTAACAGTGCACTAACAGAGGGAGAGGGGTTTGTAAGGAAAATCTGACTGTATCCACCCGTTAAAGTGCTTTTGTCAGCTCTCGTGCTGAGAGTTCAGTTCTGCACTTCACATGTTAAGTTCACATCAAAACTCGACTTAAGCACAGAGAGGTACCGCGCAGAGTAAACTGCGGCTTAAATGAGAAAAACTTCTGTACGAAATCACCGCTGAAACCCAATGCTCAATCATTTCCCTTAGCAGCAAGAAAAACAGCATTAAATCACCTATCCACGTGGGAAATGGATTTTGTTTTCCTGCTTTTCTCCCCCCCGCAGTCCCCCCCTTAAAATAAAACAAGATAAGGAGATTCAATATTGAAATGTTAGGCAAAAGTTCACGTAAACGCGGACGCTGATTTTGTCTGGGAAAGCAAACGCCTCTGCGTGGGAGCGATCCGTCTTCACAGGACAGAAAAGCAAACAGTCCTTCCCTGCTTGTTCGGGTGAGGGGAACAGGACCCTGGAAATATTCCTTAATTAAATATATGTGTATACAGAGCGTCACTTTTTTTTTTTTTTTTTTTTTTTTTTCCGCCTTCACTTTTGGACACCGGGGCTGCTTATAGGAATCGTATCCTTAGGTAAAGAAATTATTTTCGCCCCCGGATTTATTTCTATCAGGTTTTGATGCTACGTTAGTTGCCTTCACTGTTACACTGAAATGTCAGGTTTTTTTCCCACATGAACGTTAACACAGGACTGAATTCATCAGGAAGATATTTATCTTTTTCTCATTCTGTCTTTCTTTTATTTTCCCCTTCAATAAAAATATTTTTAAAAGCTCTTTACACTGTTCACAGCTATCTAGCAGATCTTCTCCACATTATCTTCCCCAAAGCCGACCCCATGCAAAACGGGCTCTCTCTTCCCGAGCCAGAGGAGTTTCAGCAGCCGGCCCATGCCAGGCGGCAGCCACGGGGCGCATTTCGTCTTTGCCAGTTTTCCCGAGAGGTTTGGGGCAGGGCAATGGGGTGCTGGGCCCGAGTCAAGTCCTGCACTCCTTCGAGAGACTCGCAAAGCTGCAGCTGAATCTCCGCACTACATTCCCTCAGAGCCGCGCTCATCCGGTGCCACCGCTTTGCATCGCATTTTCAGACAGTGAAACGGAAACCAAAAGGCGCTGAGCGGCTGCGTGGCTCTGCAGGCACGGCCCTGGCAGAAACCTCCTGTTTTCATAGTGACCCTGACATCCAACCTCCTCCTTCCTGCATATGAGCCCCTCAATGTCCAAACGCGCAGACGGACGCCCACCGATGCTTCCTCCGCTGAGGAGCTTACATCGTTCTGTGCATTTATTCCCACCGTTTCCAGTCAGGCCCCGTGCAGGGAAGCTCCGGGCGGGCCGCCGGGGAACCGCACCGCTCGGCCGAACCCACGCTTCTCCGCTCTCGGCCGGATCCGGGCTGCGCCCCAGCTCTCGCAGCTCTGCCCTCCCCGGGAAAAAACACAGAACGTCCCCTGCCGTATCTACCGCCTTCCGCAGGTTCTGGCTGTCTCTGCGTGCCCAGAGCAAACGGGGAGGGAGGGCCTCCCACATACTGGCAAGTGCCTGCGGAACCACTCCGACCCCCCAGCACGGACAGCACCGCGGGGCCACCCCCTCGGCGGCGGCTTCTTTCCATTCGCAGCTCCCCCGTAGCGAGGCCGCGGAGGTCCCGCCGCCACTCTCCGCCTCCCTGCTCAAAGCCGCAGCTGCCGGCCCCGGCCCCGCGCCCCCCGCCGCACGGCTCCCCGGGGCATTGAGGCATCCCGCGCTGTCGCCCGGGACGGGGCCCGGCCATTCTTCTCCGCCCGTGATTACTCGCAGCCTACAAGCAACACCATATGCTTCGTCTGATCAAACAGCCCCGCTGCATCGGCGGCGGTAATTGACGAGAGCCTCTCGGAATCACGCAGGAAGGCGGCCCGCTGAGACGGCGGGAGCTGACAGATCACCGCTAATAATCCTTTTAGGAACATCGCGGGCAGCGGAGTTGGCCATAGCTTTCTTTTTATGAAGTGTGCGCTGACAGTATTAAAGGACAGCTCAGTTTCCTTGCAGATAGATCGCATAGAAAGGCAACGTGGTTTCATGAGAATTTTAACTTTTTCTTCCACTCCCCCCCCCCCCCTTTTTTTTTTTAAAAAGGTTTCAGGTGTTACAACTCCCTCTTATCCCATTCTTTGGTTCTAAGTTACTCAGAGATACCAAACGTTGCTTAAAGAAGCGGCTACAAGATACACTACGTTGGAAGTGACTGCTATGGCTTTGGCTCTATGTACTCACGCAGCGCTGAGGGGGAGGGGGGGGGGAGGCCCGCCTCCAGGTCCGAGCGAATATTTACCTTTAAAAAGTCGAGTTAAGACCGCTCCTTCCCGGTCTGAATCAGGTTAAAAGCAAAACAAACAAACAGAACAAACCAGGACAGTCTCCGTACCCGCTCTGGGTTCATGAAGCATTACCGACAGACCCGAAGTAAACGCAAAGTCTGTATTACGGGGTTTCTTACGTATCCACACATTTCAACGAATGATTAATTTTGCTTTTTTAGATAAATCATTAAAAAAAAAAAAAAAATCTGGCCCCTCAGTCTTCTCTCTCACTACCGTCTCTTCCAGGTAGAAAACATCTCAATCTAAATAAAAGCTTCGAGAATCGTTTTGATTTTTTTCTTTCCCCTGCATCTCACAGAAGCGACAGACGGAGAGCCACGGAGAGCCGAGCAGAACTTCATCCCGGTCCCTTAACAAGCTCTCTACTCTCACTGGAGCCCCTCCAGGCACCCCAAGAGGCGGCTCAGCGCCACCAGGAACAGCTGGAACTGAGGACGCGACGGCCGGCTCTGCCCAGCGAGAGTCAAAATGAAGCTCGCTGCAGGCCCTCTGTTCGCATCGTTATGGGGCGTCGACGCGTCCGAATATAATCATTCTGTGAAAAATTCCCGAGGTCGATTAATGCTCTCAGACGGCCTCAGCGATCCACAGATCGGGATATAGTGGGTTTACGATGCGATACGTTGTGCTTGGTTTATCAATTGTGGGAGCGCACCCTATACCTGCACACCGCACCTAAGGCTTTAGGACTTTGCATAGGCTTATGTAAATATTTACCCATATATTAGCTCCCCCACGTACAGCTATAAATGGGGGGATCGCCCCCATTTGCCTTGCGGCGATGCCCGCCGCATGGACGAGAACAGAAAACCTCCTGCGTTGACAGAAGCCCCTCAGCCCCCAGCAGAACTGTCATATGAACGGAGCGACAACATTCACGGGAGGGAGAAGTAGCAGCAGAAAGCACTCGGCCCCCAGAGTTCGGCCCAAGCAGCACCTGGATGGGAAGGGGAGCACAGGGGAGAGCCATCCCACCTACCTTCTGGGAAAACCACCCGCATCTTGAGGTAGCTGGTGGTGAGCCTGATTATGGATGCTTTGTCCAGCTGGGAGGTGATGGCCGAGGGCAGGGGCAGTAATTTAGCCAGTTCATAAAATTCGCTGTTTTCTTTCTCCCGCCTAGTCCGGGCAGCATTTTTGGACTTCTCTTTCATCGTGTTTTTTTCCCCCTTCCTTCCTAAAATTTAAGCTCCGGAGCTTCATCCAAAGGTGGGAGGGGAGCGCTCAGTTGTAGTTCATGTCCCGGATCATCGGGAGAGAGAACAGCCGCTGCCCAGAGAAACCGTTCGGTGAAATGGAACAAAGTGCCGAAGAGCAGAGTGGTGTTCTTCAAAAGAACGAATATTCTCTGAAAAGTCACTCGGGGGGGAAAGGCATTTATCCAGTGCAGCTCAGAGACTCAAGCAACTGCAGGAAAAAAAAAAAAAAAAGAAAAAAAAAAAAAAAAAGAAAAAGAAAAAAAAAAAACTACAAGCCCGTGGCACGACGCAGCAGCCAAACGAGGTGTTTTGGGCCTCTGTTCCTGCTCATCGCGGACAGTGCCTCTCCTCGAAGCGGGTCATGGTAATCCCGATCCTCCCGCAATCCGCTGCCGGAACGGGGCCTCCGCGGGCGGCTTCGTAGGAGCCTCTGCGGGAAGAAGAGCGGTGGTGGTGGGTGAGCAAGTCGCTACTCAGCGCCGCGGCCTCCAGAAATCATCATCATAGTTTTTAAAACCTAGCCCAGGTGCCTTTTTCTGCTTGCGTTGTTCGTTTATTTTTTATTTATTTATTTATTTTTTCCTGCTTGTTGCATTAATCCCGCTGCCCCCGTGGTTCCTCTGCCGGAGCCAGGACTCACTGCCGATCGCAGCCCGGCACAGCAGTTACTTCGTGCGTTTTTCCAGCCAATTTTGGGGTTTTGCCGCTATTTCCTCCCACCCCGGCGGGAGCACCCAACCTCACTTCGCACCTCTTTGCGCCCCCCACCCCGAGGCCGGGCCCCCTGCACCTACCTGGTATCCCCTCGCAGGGCAGCCCGCAGCGAGCCGTGCCAGGGTGCGGACCCCTCTTTAATTGGCTCATTAATAGCGGGGGCGCGGTCGTTGCCCGTCGCGGCTCCCCACGCCGGCGGGCAGCCGGGCGCTGCCGCCTCCCGCCCCTTTATCGGCTGCCCGGCTCTCCCTCTCACATACTGGGTGGGGGTGGGCTTAATGAAGAAGCCCTAATTGCAACTGAGAAATGCCCTAATAACTTCTTTTCCGGCTAAAAGCCTTTTAGCACAACTTCATTTCTCCCCCAGCCCCGGCCGAGCCCGCCCTTAATGCCACTCACGGACCCGCCCCGCCTCCCATTGGCTGCCGGCTCCCCGCTCCCTGACGACCATTGGTGAAGCGGGCGGTGACGTCACCCCGAAGCGGACACACACCCCTACTCCTCGCGCGCTCCCGCCCTCTGACCCCTCGGGGGCGCGCCCGGGGGAGGCGTGCGGGGACGCGCACTAACCCCCCCCACGGAGTGCCCCTGGAGATTTAAAACAAAAAGGTGCTTTAGGCAATTCTCTCTGTTGTTATTATTATTATTTTTTGGGGGGGGGGGTTATGAGATTTTCCTGCTAGACGGGGAAAAAAACCAAACCAAAACAAAACACTTAGTCCTAGAGAAAAAGAAACAAATAATCTATCAGCACCGAATGCACCTCTCCTACCTCAGGAAACAGAATAGCACCGTGCGGTAATAGCGGCATGGTGCGGGAAAGTGCCCAGCAGCTGTTCCTGGTGTCCGCACGGCCAGGACGCACCACTCGTCCCTTTGCCGGACCACCCCGCTGTGAAACAAACACAACGCAGGGCAGTTAGGAGAGGTATGGACTCGAGATAAATTATAAAAAGTAATGAAAAGGGAAAAAAGGGGGAAAAATGCGGCCCTCCTCTTCTTAAAGCCCTCGCTGTTGCGGAGAAGGTGACACCGTGCTTTCCGAAGGCTTTCTGTGTGCTGCAGGCACACACCAGCAGGCTGAAAGCGGGCTTGGGGAGAAAGACAGAACCTTCTTGCCGGCTTCTATTGGAGGAAGCTGTCCTGCAAACAACGCTGATATCCCCGAGGAGTGTTCAGGCATCTGGGCAACAACCGGACTCACACCATCAGGTAGCGCAAGGCTTGTTTGTCAACAGGCGCCTCAAAAATTATCCTTTATAGTGCTTTTGGCTTAGGAAAAAAATGAGTAAATCAGAGGAACACAGTCCTGCCAATGGATAGCAGGGAAACGCAGGCAACCATTCGCCACCCCACTCTCCCGCAGCCACGGATTCGTAGAGGGGAGAGTGGCGGTGCCGGGGCTCTGGCGGCCCCGGAGCGGAGCGGTGGAGAGCGATGGAACCGGGGAAAAAAAATGCCTGGAACCCTCGGGGGACGCGGGCACAGAACGGCCCAGATCGGGATTCTGCACCGCTCGGGAACGGGGAACTCGCTGCCTGAAGCACACACGTGTGCTCGGTTCGGGTGAATTTATTGCCGGGTGAGCCTACGCCGGGTAATTGATAATATCGGAGAACTGAAGAAACAGGTATTGAAACTCAATGTACTTTAAAAACGATCGTTATAAGCGGGCTACTTGGAGGAGGGCTCGGTGAAAAGAGGCATTTTGCAGCCAGGCTCGCAACTCCGTGCCGTGAAAAACTTGAGTCGCCAGGCACAGCACGCAGCGTGCATTGCACCGCGTGTGCGTGCGAGTGGGAAGCGAGAGAGCTCTGCAAATCAAAGCTGGAAGGGGGGGAAGGGGGGTGAAGGGGGGGATGGGGGGGAGGGCGAAAGAAAGAAAAAGAAAGAAAATTTCCCTGGGTCATTTCCCTATAAGACAAGTCTGATCGAATGGGGTTTTTGGTTCTTTTTTTTTTGTTTTTGGCTTTGTTTTTTTGCTTGTTTGTTTTTTTTCCCTGCACGCATCTTGGCGTGGTTTGATGCATTTATTTGTTTCTGACTTTGGATGTGCTTGCTAACCCCTCTAAGGAATAAATTGGCCACCAATCCTTATGCGGGGAGATCGTTACCATGCAGGCATTGCCTAGGCGCTAGCGCCTTAGAAAGGTAAATTCCAGCAATTTAACCAGACAGAGCGACCGTACAGCTGCTTAAAAATCACCGGCCTGGTGTGGGGCGCAGGCGGATTTTGAGACGACAAACCTCCCCCTGCACTTCGTGTGGGCGAGAAAGCGGGATCCGACTTCGTACGGATCCGCTCGATGAGACAGAGTGCGTTCAACTTCGCTGTCTGTACAGGAGCTGTTTCCTCTCCCTACGCGTAGCAGCGGGTATGCCGCTCCTTAGGGCTGGGAGCATCCCGGTGTCCCAAACTCCGACTGCGTGCCCCGAGGACCTGCTGAGCTGGGCTGAGAATTTCCATCCGTGCCCTCATCCAGGCTGTGCCTACACACACACACACGTACACACACCCGGTGAACGCACTCTGAGACCATTCAGAGCCGATTAACAGGTTTTAACTGATGTAGATCTTAACCTCCGTGCTTAGAGCCGTGCTCCAGGTACTTTATCCGCTAATGGTGTTGGGGTACTCAGGGAAGGAGGACAAGGAGAAAGTGGATTCTGTAACAAAATGCAGGAAATGGGTAACAGACACTCGCATAAGCTGATCTTGGATATAAGTGATTTCTAATACATCTCTCGAAAAATAATAGAAGGAATACTGCAGAATTAGGGCATGAGGACCAGCGCAACCGGCAGTTGTTTTTGGTAACTTACAAACAGTTGCACACTTTATACTCGTGGGTGTTTCTAAGCGATACTTTCAGGAGGCACTCCAGTGCAGTGCCGTCACTTTCCTTGCTTTTGGCACGAACACCACGAGATGACTTACTTACACTCATTTTTTTTTTCCAGTGGTGTCAAAGGTCAGTACCTTCAGCCCTCTCCTTATTGAGTACACTCCTGATGATGGTTGAGAACCGAGCTGCCATACTGCTACGTGAAGCAGTGAGGGAAAACATGAACTAAAGAAATGGAGGTGGGAAAATCCACCTCATGGTCAGTAACAATTATCTACGTGCACTTCGTGCTTTGCCTTCTCTGTTCACAGTATCAGAACTGTGGTACAGCTCTGCAGTTCTGCAGCACCAGCTGCAATGTCTGGACAGAAGCTGGGAAGGGCAAGGGATTGGAAATGAACTTTGAAGGAATCCCAAACTTAGCAGAATCGCAGAACGTCCTGAGTTGGAAGGCGCTCACGAGGACCATCCAGTCCAACTCCAGGCTTCACACAGGATCACTTAAAAACCAGATCGTAATCACGCTGTACACAGAGTTCTTCATCATCCTCCGTCTCCTCAGAGACACTGCTCGGCTCCCACATCCCCCTCTCCCGCACCACGACGAATTTTCTCCTCCCGCCCCAGACAGCGGTGCCCTCACCTGAGCCGGGTTCCCGGGGCGGTCCCGCTCCCTCCCGCAGCCTTCCCCTGGCGCTGGACTCTCCCTGCCTGCTGCCCTTGTTAAAGGGGCCGCTTCGCTTCTGCCGAGCTCCCCGATGTAGTAGAGCCCGACGCCAACGGCCGAGGGCTCAGCCTGTCCCAAGAAACCCTCAGTGCACAAAACTCGCAGCATTTCAGATGAAACCCGCCTGAAGGTGAGCCAGCCCCTCGGCTGCACTGAAGCTCCGTCTCTGGCCTCCCCAAACCTCTGAGAACAGACGTGGTTGAGCCCCAAATGAGGGATGGGGCTCAGGGATCCCCATATTGGTACCCCTGCACTTCACAGCCTCCCTCCGGGATTGTCAACAGCTTTGCTGCGAGGGAAGCACTTTCCAAGGATTTAAATAGGAGCTTTGCTTGCTCTGGTCTCTTATGTATTTGTGGTTACGATTCTGGCTGTTTGTACCTGTGAGCATGATATGCTAAGTCCTGTTGCTTAATGTTTTCTGGGTTGTCTGGGCAAACCTATTGCTACTCCCTCTGCCTTGCCCACATGGTGCTTAGGCGCCTGATGGCAACTGCAATGCAAACTGAGCCTGTGCCTGTTTTCCTGAGGAGTGATGAAGTGATGCCTCTCAGGAAGACACCACAGGATAAATCATTTATATGGGAAGGTGGCACAGGGAAGCAGCACCAGGCTTGAAAACTCAAATCCAGCTTTATCCTATTTCAGACAATGCTCAGTTTGTTGCTGAAGGGTAAGGGTGTTCAGCAAGGGTTGTCTCAAGATGGTTTTTATCCATTTAGGTTTTGCCTCATTGTTGAAATACTTCATCTAAACTCTGAATTCTGACTACTCTTCTCTGGTGGTAAGATGCTTATTTAAATACTGTGAGAACTGGGTTTAACTAGTTGAAGCTAGAGTCTATCAGAAGGACAGCTGCCCTAAGAAGCTGCTACAAGACCACCACTTGTGGCTGGAGGCAGGAAGCTTCAAGGCTCGCTTGTTCTGTATAATTCCTCTTAGATTTAGCTGGTAGACGAGCAAATGAGTGAAGAATCGCCGTTTCTTCAGTCTGACAATAGCTAAGTGATGCTAACACCACATTTTTGAAACATGCAAAAATCTTGGGATCTGCTAGAGTCTGGTTTTAATTTTGCCTTCTGTACAAAATGCTCTTGGTGCATGACTGAACTCAAGTCACTTGTCAGAGCAGCCATACTGGAAAGAAGGGGGAATACTCTGTGTCAGGACCCAGCATGTGCTGATAAGCTTTAATTGCCCTGGCAGCTCCATCCATGCACTCTGCCCTTAGTGCCCATTCAAGCAAGGCTGCAGGTGTTCCTGGCTTCAGATGCCTTGCAGCTGTGCTGATGTGGACCTGGCTTGACTTTGGACCTGCCTTACCCCTGTGGATGTTCCTGATGTCTTCAGTGCCATCTCTGCTGCTGTCACTACTCCCCTCACATTGCTGATGTGGGGTGGCTCCTGTTCATTGCAGGGATGCAGTGACCCTTCTGCTTTCTGTGCAGAAGGTTCTCTGTCTCCAGCCTACTCCTATGTACTCTTTTGCATTTCCAAAAACGGTGCCTGTCCCAGAAGTAGTAGCATCCTGATGAGCTTCCTGGGTGGTGCCAAAGACCTCTGATTGAATGTGGAGTCTGCTTGCAGTTATGGGGTCTTAGAAAACACTAGGGTGGAGAGGGAAAGGAATTAAACCGCACAGAGCTTCCTCTGATTTCCTGGCTGGAGCAGAACTTTTGATTTGAAGAAATCAAGCCTCAAGCTTGATTCTTGTTCTGCTGCTGATGGATATTTTTGCTGCCACACACTATAAGGGGTGACTAAGATTAAAATCCAGTTTGATAAGAAGGTAGACTTGCTGAAAATTCCTTTGGGCATAATTCAAATGTAAGACAGAGGGAAAGGAGAAGATTGGAAAGGTCAAGGTTCCTCCATTTCTCCAAATATACGAAGGCTTCATAGGAAGTTTGGACCATGTTGGAAGGCTGCAGAACTCCACAGCGGCTCAAGAATATCTCCGTGAAGATCAGTTTACAAGACCAGGGCCATAGAATACAAGCTCTTGGGGGCAAGGGCTGTGTTTATCTCCATACAATGTTGATCACAATAGGATCCTGTTTCTGTTTAGGGGTTCCAGATGCAATGCTAGTCAATGTCTATAATAAACAATATTAATAATAAATATTAACATGCCAAGCTGCAAATTACTGACATAGTTTTCTAATATTGCTGGTTACTTTCCAGTATTGTCCTTCAGTCACACCACAGTACATTGTACGCAAAAGAATTGAAATCCAATTATTGGTGTGTCAAGAGTTAGAAGGCATGATCACTTTTTTTTTTTCTTGTAAAATCCATCCATTGAAACTGACATCACAACAAGTGAGTTCATTGGCCTAATAAATCTGATGTCCAGCATATACGCACTGTTCTGTTTACGAGGACATTATTAATTAGAGTGGTAATGAGGCTGCTCTTGCATCAGGTAACTAGTATGAAAATGTTAAAAGTTATCGTAATGGAAAAATGTGAGCAGTAGACTTCAGATGTGACATTTATTTTCATTCATGGGAAGAGAGCAGAAAGAAAGACTTTAGCTATAATTTCTCTGCTTCACTGAATCTCTAAAAACAGCCTACAATTTCATTCTTCTGACCGCAGTAATGCAGCTTTACATTTGCACAGAAAAGTAACTTTTTAAATTTAGATTTTAATTTCATGTCTGACTTCAGGCGCAGTAGAAACTTTATCTTGGAATAGCATTTCTTCTATAGCCAGCTCCTTTTGTGCTACAGAAAGAAATAATAATGAGAAAGTATTCCAGCAGGAGGAGCTGGTTTAGAAGCAAATGGATTCCATGGCAACTCCTGACTCTACATGACACCTAATAACTAGCATTTATGTTGGAAATTGTCTGTGCTATCTTGCACCCCAGTTCTGGTCTTCTTATAGGGTTTTCCCCTCATTTTAAAGAAAAAAAAAACCACACAAAAAAAAATTCCTCATTTTTTTCTTTTCTTTCTTTCTCTCTCTCTCTCTTTTTTTTTTTTCTTCTCTTTTAGATCCAGGAATTAGCATGAAGTGAAATGATAGTTTGTCTGCCTCAAAAGTACGCTTAAGCAAGCTGCTTTCAACTGAATATAATTCAGTTTTCTGAATTATTTCAGAGATGAAATATTTGCTGAAAAATGTGTTCATCTGTCAAGGGGCAGAGTTATGTAGAACTGGAATGCTGAAACTATGTATTTTTTAATGTCATGAGATGTCCATATTCAGCAGTTTGAAATACTGATAACCCGGGAAGATCTTACCAAATCATAGTGCCTTGGTTCATATAGTGCTGGGTGAACCAGGGGAATCTTGTAATGATCAGCTGGGGGATAACCAGTCCTATGGGATTTCTATCTGCAGTCAGCCATTTGGACAATTTATCATCTGATGAACATGGATTTATATCCTCCTGTGCCATGTTTCAGTATAATGCATATGAGAGGCTCGAGAGCTGTTGGTGTTTGAGTGTGGCACATTAGAACTTGTTATTTTATACCAAAACTAAATTAACGCTCTTAAATTATCATGTGGTAAAAAAAACCTTTGTTTATGACAATTTTAGTAGAACAGGTTGAAAAACAGAGCTGAGCTGGTGACTTTTTTGTTTGGTTTTCTGTGGACACCTCATGGTCTGGCTTTTTTTTTCAGTCAGATCTTGCTGTTTACCCAAGGCCCTAAGACTGTAGAATAGAATAGTTTAGGCCTGGAAAAAAATATATTTCCTGTGGTCAAAGGAAAGCTCTCTTCTGTATAGGTGAATGAATGCAAGAATGAAGCAAGCAAGGCCGAAGAAAACTCCTGGGTTTGTGGTTGTGAAGGTGGAGGACGAGCAAATGAAGACGGTGAGCTAATCTGCAAGTGAAGGGTGGCCAAAATGGGAAATATGGAAGACTCTAGACTGGACTAATCTTAATGCCAGGTATTACAGGTAGCAAGACATGTTTTGATACATCTTGAAGATGGCTAACTTACTTACTTTCTTACCTTTTCACTCAAGAGAAGGATTATTTTTTTCTACCCACCGATAACCTTTTTTAATTACTTGTCACTTCAAATATGAAGAAATCCTGGACAAATACACTTAATTGATAGGGTACAAAATGTGAAAATGAGACTTGGTTTGGTTCATTTCTTCCTGTAAATCACAATTAGATGCTGGCATAGATTTCCTTCAATAGACAGCCCAAACTGCCCCAACTTAAATTAGTGGCTTGAGTTTGGGATCAAAAAAACCTTCTGTAAGAAGAGCTGTAATCAATCACATAAAAATGCTGATGAAAAAGAGAGGCAAGGCTATAATCAGACTTTGGAACACAGAAAGGCATAGAAACTGAAAAGTGAAAGGAATATACAGAAAGCTATGGTTAGCAGTGTCAGTAAGAAAATAATTTTTTAACTTGTTTAGGTGTATACATTCATTTTTATCTAAACGAGAAAAGAAGATACACAGCAGTAAAGGATATAAATAAAATAAAAGCAAGACTAGACAGATTGGTTACTTGAGATGGAGACAAGGTGAAGGTTGAAATGAAAGGGTGAACATAATTATAGAAAGGAGGAAGATTTAGGAAAACCAGAATTTTTAAAGAGGGAACTGATTTATCATTATTGCTGTCTCTTATTACCTTACTGTTTTCCATAGCTTGAAGCTTTATGGTTTGGGGAAGAGATGGCAGAACAATGTTGCATTGGTGAAAAGGAGTTGGGTAAGGACACTTAAATGAGAAGATAAGTTGCAGATAGAACAATGAAATAATGGTTATGGACAAAGGTTTATTTTATTTTGTTGTATTTTACTAATTGCAAGATACTGAAGGAGTAGTGGAATCTAATTTTCAAGGAGACTATCTTCTCCATTTACTTGTGAAATTAACATGTATGTAGAGATCAGATTACAATCAGTAATGTCATTGGTCTTCCAAAAGATGAAAGTGATGTTTCTCTTCTAAATTTTGGCGAGTTCTTGCATTCCTTCAATAGGGATGGTGACAGTAACTACAAATGGTGTATGCTATGTTCAAATAACATGTATGTTTTCCTATAATATTTAATATATTTAATATTTATTTTTACATATACGTATGACAGTTTCCCATGATTGTGTTTATTCTTCCTCCCCTGAGAACTATTGACATAAGTGACTACATTTTAATGATTTCAAATGGGAGAATTCCAACTTTAAGGGTATGGAAGTGTTTTTAATATGGACTACTTATTCTTAACATCAAGTTGATAAGATGTAACATGGGAGCTACAAGCAGAGATGAATACATTAAAAAAAAGGCGACGTAATTTATAACATGAAGACTACACACTTATGTGTGGAGATACATGGAAAAGCAAGAATCTCACCTCTGAATGCACCCATAGTGGATTTTGAGGTGTGATATGCTGAAATTTCCTTGAGTAGTGGATATGGAAAATTAAATGTCTCAAAAAGAGATTGGATAACTGCAAATGATATGGAAAACCTAGCACAAAGTTGGAGCACAGAAGTGTGGTTTACATCTGGAACCTTGCCTGAGACTGCAGGAGAGGTGCTTATCTGTTTAGGATCCATTACTTGGAATCTTCCCCTGAAAAGAGGCTTGCTTCCTTTCAGAGCAAGAGGAAGGACTCACTCTCTTCTAAAAATGAGCTGCAGTCCACTACCCCATCCTCTCCCATACAAAATTCCCTCATTCAGATATTTTTTCTCCTCCCTGGCCACATTTTCCCATATTTTCCCCTAATGTGCCCTAATCGCTATGCAGATGATAGTGGCATGCTTCTGTTACAGTTATGCTGTTGTACAAAAATAATTTGATGTAATGAAAGCAGATGAGATTGTTTAATAAAAACAAGGAGGACTTTTGCCTCACAGCAGCCATGTCTGTATGACTCAAAGCTTTGCCTCTCCTTTGAGAAGGATCATTATCCTGTTTTTCCCATTAGGGATTTTTTTTTTCATCTAATTTCATCCAATTAGACATTTTTCATGGTCATGAATTTTTTTTTTTTTTTTTTTTTTTTCTGCTAAGGCAATGGTTCCTAAGAATTAAATAACTTTGAGACATTACCCACTCATCCAATTCAAGAAAATATGATTCATCTCAAAATTGGAAGTGTTATAAAATCTGCAGCTGTTAATCTTTGAGTCCTAGATCTGAGTGAAGACATATGATACTAAATGCTACTATTCACTAAATCCTTTGAAAATAACAGTAGAAACAAAATTTGTTCTGCTAATAATGTATATTGGAAATACATTTCAGCCTCTGATCTTGGAAGCAAAAGGTAATGCATCAACAGAAAAGAAATTTCAGCTTAGTTTTCAGTTACTAACTGTTGGAATTTTGTTTCAAGTCCTGTTTGTTTTCTTAGCAGCACCCACATTTCCCAAATTTTCATGGATTCAAATAAATTAATCCAACTGTTTCCTAGGACTTTCAGACAGATAAACAAGCAGTGCGTATTTATAAAATGAAACAAAACCAAAAACTATTGTGCATTCTTGTCAGTATCTTCTTGGTGAAATTTAAAATTTTTTAAAATTTCATGTTTACAAATAATAGAATATTCTAGTAATTCACCTGGACTGTTTATTTCTAAAACCCACTATTTCTTAAGGATTTTGGTCTTTTAAGGTCCCTTGAGGACCATAGTCTTGAGAAGATTCAGTCTAGTTGTTGAGGTGTGTTCAAATTTGCAATAGAAATTTAGGCTCCTGTTCCCAAAAGAGTGCATTAGAGCAGCTTTCTAGCTTGGGCACCTGCTCCTATGAAGGAGGGAAGCTGAAGCATGAATGGACATTCATTCCTCTGTGGAGCGGAGCGTGGGGGCCTCTGTCAGCTTTGGAAACACAGCTGAGTACCTTGTACAAACCTGACAGGAAGTGAATTAAATCTCTAAAGCCTGTCTTTCTCACTCTGCCCTGAAAATCTCCCTGAGTAAAAACTGCTGCTAGAGCAAAGG